>NC_085992.1:39549624-39865040 GCF_030014385.1 Trichomycterus rosablanca
AAGAGTGGAACGGCTTCATGTTGGCTTCTGGCTGCATCTGGCTTCTCACCTCTAAGTCCTGAGCTGCCCACCCCAAATATAGACAAAGGCGCAGAGCATGTGGGTTCTTGGTCATAGAAACTTATGGTGATCAGGGATGTGGGGTTGCTGTCATTCTGTCTCTCTTGTCCGATCACTCAGGTTTGATGACGGTGGGGGAGGTGGGCGCTGATGTCCTGTGAAAGCCTTCATGACCTGTTACCTGTTCGCTCTCCCTTTTAGTTATGCTGTAATAGTTAGGGGTGCCGGAGTCTAAAGCTACTCTCTGTTTTCATATTGTAACTACATCTTCTGTTGTTTAACCCCGAGGTGGTTCTGACGGAAACCTGTTTATCCTCTCGAGGTTAAAGACTGCAACTGCAAGTCGAGACTGCCGTGCCAACAATGCTGCTCCTGCTAGATGGGATGGGGACATGGAGCTTACAACGGACTTTATCAAAGACTGGACTGAACAATGAAGAACTCCAATTATTTATTTATTTATTTTTTTGCTAGTTATAACTTTCAGTTCAATTTAATTTTGTGTTTGTATGATTTGTGTAAATCCTATTTATTTAAAGTATCTTCCAGGCCACCCAAAGAGGATGGGTACTGAGTCTGGTTCTTCCTGTAATTTTAAGGGAGTTGCCACTGTTGCCCTCGGCTTGCTCAATAGGGGTTTTTGGTCTGTTGGTCCTGGACTGGAGTTGCTTTGAAGTTGCTTTGAGACAATGTCCATTGTAAAAAGCGCTATACAAATAAATAAATCAGATTTTTTTTTTTTTATTTGAACGGTGACGCAGCATGCAGTGTCGGCTCCATGATCTTGGGGTCTAGGTTTGACGCTGCCTTCGACGTATAGACGTTAGATTCGAACAATTCACGAATCAAGAAATGAACAATATTAGACAACTACAATAAAGGCACCGAAAATTATATATTTTATCAGCATGAAATGGGGGTTATATATGTAAAATGTATATTGATAAAATTATTTATATATAATATATGGTGTCATATATAGGTATAGGTCAGTCAATAAATAGGTTAATTTTTTGGCAAGTTAAAAAATTAAAGTTCAGCTTTGTAAAGGATATTTGCCAAATATTTGCCTTTATTGCCGGGATTTCCACAAAACAGTTACAATTATTTTGCCACAACTTGTAAAATGGGCCAGGAAAGTAGGTGGTGCTCTGACTAAACCTGGTGGTGTTCTGACTAAAGTCGCCAAAAGGTTACTATACACCCTTTTGTTATAAAACACGTCAAACTTCTTACTGTCAAAAGCTCCAGAACTATTAAGGGTTTAATATGATGATAGGATGTAAGCAAGCAGGTGCCAGTCAAGTTATTGGATTATCGCTTTGACGCATTGTTGCGTCAATTAAACACACAACATGTAAATGCTGTGCTTGTAAATGACTGTTTTGCAGACTAAAGCAAGGGCACAAAAACGAATCTGTTTTATAGCAAAATTTAATTACCAAACAGAAGTAGTAAAAGCAGCTTTGCTCTTTATTTAAGTACTTGTTGCAAAAGCACTCGGCGGAAAAGACTGAGTGAAAGGGTGGAGCTCAGCGGCAAAACGAGCGAATTGGCGCAGTGTGTCTTTTCAAGTGGAAAGAGTGTTGATGCATATGTGACATATTCTGACACATTGCTTGTTGATTGGACGAGAAGGAGTTTCACTACAATTAAACCAAAGTAAAAGTGAGACGACATAGCGTCCAGAACTGAAGTCGTTTTAAAGAGCCATCAGAAGTTTGAGCCATCAAGTTTTTGGTGTGGATTATTCATAGGACTGCGTAGTACCAGATTTAACTCGGGCCATATAAATGTTGTAAATGGCGAGCGATCGCACCTCGTTCTCAATACACAACATTCTGAATCGAGGGCTTGATGCTCAGAAAAATATTCAGCAGTCCCAGGAATACAGTCAGAAACTTGGGAACGATGAGTTTTTCGGGAGGACAAAGAGAATAAACAGTCCCGGATCTGCTAAGTCTCATGAGGGTTTTGAGACTGGAAGCAGAAATGGAAGCACTGTGTACGGACATAGCAGGGCTGCTTCGTGTGAGCTCGATCTGGATACAACATCGGACCGACAGTCATGCGGAGAGGAATCTACAGGAGAGGATTTATCACATACAGAAAACAGACAAAGTAAGTCCAATATGAACACACGTTATAAAGAAGGCTAATTTTATAAACGCAGAATAATGGTTTACCTTTAAAATGTATCATGTTAGTTAGATAGATAGATAGATAGATAGATAGATAGATAGATAGATAGATAGATAGATAGATAGATAGATAGATAGATAGATAGATAGATAGATAGATAATTTATTGATCCCGAAGGAAATGAAAGCCCCAGAAGCATAATACAAGAAATAATTAACAGTACAAAACAAAACAAAATAAAACAGAAAAACTAGAACTAAGTATTTCTTGTAATTTACATTAAATAAATAACTGGTAACTGTAATGATGCATGAGGTATAGTTTTAGTGTAAAGATTGAATAGTAATTAAATCTTTACACCAAAACCTCATGCATCATTACAGTTGTTGGATTATAGCTTGGGCAAAAAGACATTTTGGTGGGCAAAAAAAGATGTTTGGTCCACAAACTATATATGTGAAGTCACATCACATGATGTACCTTTATTTAAAAAATTTTAAAACTACATTTATGCATGGATTTTGGACCAACAATGGGTTAAACCACTGATGTTCCACTGACCGTTCAGTTCTCAATGACAGCTGCAAACACCCAACATCCACTTCTTAAAATATCATTCAGGAGTTCATTATAAGAAATAGTCTCGATATTAAGAGTTTTTCTTCAAATGAAGGTTTTATTAAGGTTACATTAATGAAGGGGATTTTGAAGGTCAAGGGAAATTTAAGAAAACTTGTTGGCGCGTCTATGCAAATAGTTTTGATGCATGCTTCATAAACTTCATAATTCCTTTTATTCATGTATTTGGTGATACACTCTAAAGGTGCCAGATTTTTTACAGTGTTGCCATAAAAACTAGGGTTGGTTTTCAAGTCTTCCAGTTTATGGTATTTTTTATTTTATTTTGTGTTGATGAAATTAATCAGTCCACAGCAAAATCACCCTTCCTTTTAAACATTCATACATTTATTGCCTCGCCATGTAAGAAGTAAGAAATTTAGTCTCCCAGGTTGATGCATTAAGCTGTAACAGCCAGGCATTTTTGTTCTCCCGAACATTTTACATTTCTTATCACATTTAATATTTCACTTGTCTACTTGGGGCCCAAAGGTTTGTTTTCCACCTTTCGTCTTTTTACAGCACCCTGCCTGCTAAACAGCAATCAATCCAAATGTTCTTTCGTGAAGTAAACATGGTTATCAGACAACACTGAAGTAAAAACGTTCTGGCAACTTTGAAACTGTGTAGATGGTGCATATTGATGGATGCTCAACTCTGTTACATTGCCACAAAAAGCTCTCGGTATGAGATATACGTAATTAATTAATTAATTAATTCGTTTTTATGCAGATTTGGATCGGGAAAAGTCAGAGAGCTGTAGTTTCACCGATCATCATTCCAAAGCCGGTAAGAAGAGATGCCGCGCCGCTTTCTCTCATGCTCAGGTGTGTGAGCTGGAACGCCGCTTTAACCTGCAGCGCTACCTGTCTGGGCCGGAGCGTGCGCACCTGGCTGGAGCGCTCAAACTAACCGAGACTCAGGTAAAGATCTGGTTCCAGAACCGGAGATACAAAACCAAACGGCGACAGATGGCGGCTGAGATCGCTGCTACCTCGGCAGCCACGCTGGCTAAACGAGTGGCGGTGAGGGTGCTGGTGAAGGACAACCAGAGGCAGTATGGACCGGATGATTTACACCCGTCCCATTGCATGCGTCTTCATCAGTCATATCAGTGCTGTCCTCCTTACTTGTATTATGTTCAGCCTTGGATCTCCAGCACCTCGCTAAACGGAGGACTGTATTGATGTTTTTAAAAACTACCAGTTCTACAGGTTTAAGGACATAAAAGAGCACGTACACCATCAATGGAGGGAGCTAAATGGTTGAAGACTTGTATTACAAAATCAGCCTGGACAGTGCCTTTTGGTTTTGTTTTAATGTTAATGATAGAGAGGCTTATTTTAGAGATGCAAGTAGTGCCTGTTTTTCGTATGTGAAAATAATTGATATAACCGCATATGATAGGCCTTCTATGATACATTGTTCAATAGTGTATTCTTTACCATGTATCATATAATATGTTTTCTGCACACTGTACTAAAATGAAAGTAAATTCACTGGACTCCTTATTGGTTTACTTGAAGTTAACTTACTTTGTTTGAAGCTTGATAACCAATTAATTAAACGATGCCTAAATCAACCTGAAAGTCAATGCCGAAGTCACTCTATACGGTTTATTGGAAAACAAAGCCGTGACTAAAACTGGTAATCTAACATTTAGAATGAAAGCGGTAAAACACAATTTTGCTAAAAAAAATAATAATAATAAATAAATAAATAAATGAAAAAACGACGTTTTAATAGAACTGATTCACAATATCTGTATCAGAATAGTTGTTTAAAAATTAATTTAAATGAGAAAAGAGCTCATGTAGAATTCTAAAATTTACTCTTGTGTTAAAATGATAATAATGACAATGTTGATGATGATAATGTATATTATTATTATTAATATTATCACTATTATTATTACTGTTATTATTCGTAGTTTAGCTACGGGGTCTTACCCATGTTTAATATTTTATTCAAATTCCCCAGATTTGTTTTATTCTTACAAACCAAGTTTCCTATTTTTGTCGACTTAATAAAAGCTAAGCATGATATATAAAATACCTTTCTTAACTGTGATATCTTTATATGCCAAAGAAGTCTTATTATTGTAGACTACATGACATTTTTACATTTTTGGCATTTAGCAGACGCTTTTATCCAATGACACTTACAGTTATGACTGAACACGATTTTTAAGCAATTGAGGGATAAGGACTTGCTCATGGACACAACAGTTGCAACTTGGCGGTTGTGGGGTTTGAACCGGCAACCTTCTAATTACTGGTTCAGTACCTTAATCACTGAGCTATCATTCACCAGAACGTAAAAAACAAACCAAATATCTTTATACAAATAACTAAAAGAAAATAAGAAGGCCTACATATATAGAAATAATAAAATATCAGCTTGTCACTGTTGTAAATTTTGCACATATTTTTATTTGAGCAAAATAATATTATTTGGCTGCCATATCTTTATAATCCATATTGGTAAAAAAAACACGCAGTGGTATTTAATTCACGTTATCATGATTATAAATCATTATTGTCTTTGTTTAATTTGGAACATTTAGTAAAGAAAAAATAAGGTATCTTAATTGAAAGACAAATGAATTTATATAAATTAAATTACATTAATAAATAATCGTTATTATTTGTATGTATCCTTCATGCTTTAGGTCCTTTAATTGACTCTAATTTGTTGACAAGAACTAAAGTTAAAAATGTGACACACATGAGATCACTAGTGACCATGCTTCTAATTTGATTGTTTTTGGTTTTGTTTTGTTTTTTTCAAATTGATTACAATCAAAATCACATGATAGCACAAATGCACTCTCAGCCATGCTACTGGCCGGTCGGGCATCTACACAGACATGATTGGCTATGTCTAGGGAGGGGGATAGTAGTAACCAAAGTGCTGTGTTGGATTAGTGCTCTGTCGGGGGGTATTACTGCCTGTGCCCAGTATTTTTTCCTGTGGAACCGGACCAGCCGCAACCCTGTCCGAATTAAGAGGTTGATGAAAATAAAATACAAGAATTTTGCACTTTTTAAATATTGGGCAATCCTAAAACGCAAGTAAGCACAATTGTGAATTTGACCCCGTCCTTTGTACAAAACATCAGATGTAACTGAGTCCCATCCTTTTTTTTATACATGTTCAGGTGACTTTAAGCTGATGAATTTGATTTGCATCCAAAGATCCAAAGTTAATACATTTACAGACATTATTCACCTATTACTAAAGAAATATTTTACTTTTCATTCAAGTTGTTACAGCGATAATATATGATTTGTTCAAACGTTCATCTTCACTGTATATATTATACATTCTTAACAGATGGCAAATTTCCAAAATCCTGTCCACCACAAGTGTAATAAAGAACTGTCAGTGTAAATATTTAAATATGAAATACATTTACAGGTCAGAACTTAAATGTACAATGTTTTATTGCAAACCTGTAAATTCACTAAGAAAATGTGCCAGTAAATCTACTTCACACTAACACAAGCATGGTAGTTTTTATTATGAATGTTACGAAAAAAATATATATCAGCAATTCATATTAGGTCAAGTATCATCTGCACACAGTTCCATCGTTAAGATACCGTCAGCAAACCATATCAGTGTTTCTAAAAAGAATCTAGCTGCACAGAATTCATTAATCGTGTGTTTTAAGGGAAAAATGGAGGCCAGCAAACACTAAAGCTTCATTCAAAGAAAAGAACAGCAATAATATTTAAACACACACACACACACACACACACACACACACACACACACACACATTTAATACACAATAATTTTTGTGTAAAAGTTACACTAGGCTAAATAATATTGTCTTTGCGGAAGTTTGGATACCCTGATCAAACATGTTTTGCTTATTTACTTAAGTGAAAATAAGTGAACATATTCTTTACAGTGCACAGGTTTGTTTTATTTGATAAATGTTCCATACTGGGAGACGAATAGAAAAATTTATTTGTGCCATACCACCTTTCATATTTAGTTTTATCCAAAATATTCATTTTAACAAATGAAATAAATAAATGGTGTATTAACATATAAAGAAATATGTTTTCTGTACTGTCGACGTATTTTAACTTAAAACATCAACAAAATATGGAAATTGATTAAAAAAAAACCCACTTACACATTAATAAAAAAACTTACACAGAAAAAATAAATAGAAACACAATGTAAAGGCGACTATGCATGTGAACTCAATGTCTATATAGTCAAGTACATAACACTTACACACATTGGGTAAGAATTCATGGAAAAGCCAAAATCTTCAGATATGATGTAAACATTTAAAAAAAATAAATCTTTTTTGTGTTTGACAAGTTCTATCTACCACAAAGCTTCTGGAAACTATAATTTCAACACAATTTTCTTTAATAATTTAAAACATACTTGGTTTTAAAGTCATTCATAAAGTTTAAAGAATTGTTGGAGCAGTTACTAAATGCTGACACTAGAATTATAAAAATTTTTTTATAGAAAATATAATTACAGATAAACCTTTATAATTGTTAGATTAGAAAAGATGGCATGCTGTGTGCTGCTGTAAGGAATTTATAAAAGTACTTAAAACTATTTGATTGTTTCTTGCAAAAAAAAAATCATACAGAAAATGAAACTATAGAGTTCACATGTAAGATGTGATCATTCTAACTCCATGTAAATTTCACACGTGGATGTTGGACACCACGTTTTACACACATTTATAGATTTGAGCATTTTTTAACATGCACATAATAAATCAGCAGGAAACTTGCAACATCCGCCTGTGCTCACAGCTGTTATGTCAAAATAACCTTCTATATCCTTAATAGTTTGCTAAATTTGATTTTGACCAATAGTTAGGCTACTGTTTCAAGCACATTGTGTAGGATTTTACGTCCAGATTGAGACAGATTGTATTCTTTTTGCTCTGTGTGCAGCATAAAACAGCAAGGTTTGTTTATTACACCCAAACAGTTCATGTTGAGTGTTTGTATTGAATTAGCACTGTTCACTTTTCATTAGTGACAGGTATTTCTAATATTTATTGATTAAATATATGTTAAGTAAGTTTTATATTTAAACAGTATTTTGGCCAGTTTGTTGTGCTGTTTACAGAGTTTCACCTTCTCATGCAATCTAAAAGCAGTATGATCCAAAAACTGTTGTTACACCTAATTGAATTGCAAGTGCACCATAAACATTATGCAAAAACTGGACATCACATTCCTTTATGGAAGCTGAATGCCAAAATGCCAGACATGATCATTGGCAACACTGCAGCTGTGGTATTCAGTGTTTAAAGCACTGTAGTCTATTGTGTATACATTAATTAGTGTCTGTGAAAATCTGACATCTGATAAACCTTACTTTATGAATATTTTTGAGATTTTTTAAGGTATATTTTATGCTTTGTCTTTTCACGTTCAGCGTTCCAATCTAGTGCTGTGTGAAGATTTAATCTGTTACATTGCTTACATGATTTTCACATTTTTTTCAGCTTTTACAGTTGCATACACCATTCATAAGTCTTTCTCATATAATCATGAAATCAGAATCTAAATTATAATAAAATGCCACTGAACCCACATTTTTGTAAGAGCTTTATCAAGAAATATTTATAGTGTAATTTACAATGCTTCAACAGTTTAACTTTGTCAAAAAAATATTTTCACATAAAAAACTCTTTATAGGACCCACAGTGGCCTGCAGATCATTTACATTCAAATTTTTGGCATTTAGCAGACGCAACTTACATTACAGTTACAGTATACAGTCTGAACAATTGACGGTTAAGAGCCTTGCTCAAGGGTCCAACAGCAGCAACCTGGCAGTGATGGGGCTTGAACCAGCGACATTTTAATTACTAGTCCAGTACTGGTCCAGAGCACTGTATAGGAACACTAAGTGTTTGAACTCATAAATGTTTTTCGATTGAAATGGGTACACATTGACACATTTCAAAATGAGAAAAGCTTTTACAGAACAATTTTCCAAAAGATCTAACTCCCATTAATGCCAGTGTTGCTCAGTCTTTTTTTAAAATGGAATAATAAAAGCAGACCTGCTTTAGAAGCAAGGCTTGAAGCTCATTTAATGTTTGTTGGCTTCTTTTGTGACTTCTTGGATAGGTTGTTGCTTCTGGAGAAATGTTGCTGACAACGTCTGAGAGGATTGGGTACTGTTAAAAGTTTTTTTTTATTTGAAGATAATTACTGTGGCTAGAAAAGAACTTGTCACCCTTTCCAGACAGATATAATCTTTCCCATCATCTCAACACAGTGTATTGCTTGAATGGACCTTTTTGTCTGGTTTGCTGGAAGGGCTATATTTAAGTGATGTTTTTATGAAACAGTGCTGGTAGTAGTAAAGCCTGAATGTGACATTTACAATTCATTTACATTACAGCGACTTATAGTTGTGACAGTATACAATCTAAGCAATCGAGGGTAAAGGTCCTTAACCACTAGGCTACAGCTGCCCCTCTATTTCTCAATCATATTTAATTATTTGTTTTTTTTTTGGTAATGTACATACCGATTAGCCATAACATTAAAACCACCTCCTTGTTTCTACACACACTGTCCATTTTATCAGCTCCACTTACCATATAAAAGCACTTTGTAGTTCTACAATTACTGACTGTAGTCCATCTGTTTCTCTATGTACCTTTTAGCCTCCTTTTACTCTGTTCTTCAATGGTCAAGACCCCCACAGGATCATTCTCAGCACTGCAGTAACACTGATATGGTGGTGGTCTGTTGGTGTGTGTAGTGCGGCAGCTAACATTAGGAAGGTTCAAAGTTGTGTCAAGCTTCTTCCTTTTTAAAAATATTTAGCTTTCTGTGGATGCCCAAAGCCTTGAATGTCATTTTATATCGCCTGATCTGCATCTTGTTAAAATTTGACCCTGGTGATTGCAATTCAATTTGAAACAGGAGGACTCCAATTGGATTCTAGACACACTTCAATTTGAAGGAGCAGAGCAAAGGGTCTGAATATTTATAAGTAAGATAGTTTAGTTTAAAATTTTTAATTCTTTAAAACATGTTTTTAACACACTCAGTGGGTCTGAATAATTTCTGCAGTCCAGTTCCACAGCAGTCTGTATGTGTTTTTCTTCTATTCTCACATCATTAGAACACATTTATTTTTGATACTTTTTGGGTTTACTTTTGGTCAGGAAAAGGTCAATAATACTACATCAGTAAAAATTTAAGTATTAAAAAGGAAGGAGTTTAGGTTACATTACATGCACATTCTTATGTAAAGTATACATAATAAAGGCACAAAATGAGAGAATAGCACCTTAATGACAAGGTACGGTTTAGCACTTCCTTCACTGAGTGTAGGCCAATATCTAAAAGGCATTAATGTGGTATCATATACATGTCTGTATTTATGCAAAAATGCATAGCAGAGAAGTATGCAAACACATGATTTCAATATGAAGAGCTTTGCTCTCTGCTTCTGTGCAGACCAGTGTGAACAAGCTTGAAGCCACCCCCTGTGTACACTTCACACGCACATGAACACATGCAAGCACACACAGACAAATGTACGATAGACTAATTGGAAAGAGGCTTGAGTTGTCTGGATCACTTTTACCTACTTCAAACTTAATCCCTGCAATTATGCCACACACAAGCGATACCATAATCCCTGAAAGTTTTTGTCACATTCAGCTGCTGTGGAATTAAAATAGGTGTGACATACAGACAACTTGAGACACACAATCCAGGGGTTTGACTTTCTCAGCCAATGCTGTTTAGGATGTATAAAGAAAGCTATCCTACAGAGAGATTCTTAGTATAGCTCATAGTCTGTATGTCAGTGCTATTGACTTCAAAAAGTGTCTGTCACTTAAACACTGAAGGTCAAAAGTGTAGTGAAAATTCTTCTAGTCTGCATTGCTTTTAATTTTGCATTTATTGCAATTTTTGTAATACAAATTACATAATCAGTGTTGGCTGAGCATGTGATATACACCAATCAGCCATAAGATTAAAACCACCTCCTTGTTTATACACACACTGTCCATTTTATCAGCTTCACTTACCATATAGAAGCACTTCTACAATTACTGACTGTAGCCCATCTGTTTCTCTGCATGCTTTGTTAGCCCCCTTTCATGCTGTTCTTCAATAGTTAGGACTCTCACAGGACCACTACAGAGCAGGTATTATTTGGGTGGTGGGTCATCTCAGCACTGCAGTGACACAGACATGGTGGTGGTGTGTTAGTGTGTGTTGTGCTGGTATGAGTGGATAAGACACAACAGCGCTGATGGAGTTTTTAAACTCCTCACTGTCACTGCTGGACTGAGAATAATCCACCAATCAAAAATATCCAGCCAACAGCGCCCCGTGGGCAGCGTCCTGTGACCACTGATGAACGTCTAGAAGATTAACAACTCAAACAGCAGCAATAGATGAGCGATTGTCCCTGACTTTTCATCTACAAGGTGAACCAACTAGGTAGGAGTGTCTAATAGAGTGGACAGTGAGTGGACATGGTGTTTACAAACTCCAGCAGCATTGCTGTGTCTGATCCACTCATACCAGCACAACACACACTCACACACCCCAACCATGGCAGTGTCACTGCAGTGCTGATAATGATATCTGCTCTGTGGTGGTCCTGTGGGGGTCCTGACCACTGAAGAACAGGGTGAAAGCAGGTTAAAAAAGTATGTAGAGAAACAGATGGACTGATATAGAGTGATTTTATATGGTATGTGGAGCTGATAAAATGGACAGTGAATGTAGAAACAAGGAGGTGCTTTTAATGTTATGGTTGATCAGTGTAATAGAAATGATAGGACTTGACATTCCTGACCTGACATTAATTTTCACTATTTCATGATCTGTAATGTAAAACATAATAAGAAATGAAAGCAAAATGAAAAACAGATGCCTGTTCACCACTGGGCTTAAAATTTAGCCCTCGCTGTAGCTTACAATAAACATTCATCGTTTGCACTTAGTGTTCCAGAAAAGCTGTTAAAACATTGGTGGTCCTTAACATGCTTGGTTTCAAAGTGGATTCTTAAGTTAAGCCAACCAGCTTCCAGTTGAGAGCATATGGACTGAAGGAGGAAGCTGACAGCACCTTGTCCAACCATAACATCATTGCAGTCAAGGAATTAACTTGGACACCTAGGTTCTTCAAAGGGCGACAGAGAGGAAGGAAATGGGCTGCGGTTAATACCTTTGTTTGGACAAAGAACTGCTTTCCAGTGACCCTGTCTCCTGATCCACATTAGTCCCCTTATATGCCATACACCCCCATCTTGGTCAATAAGCCAACCCACAGGACTTGTTCCAGAAACTATTAGCTGATAACATCGCAGTATGTAGGAATGTAAACATTTACAGTAGAAACCATAAGAGATGAACTCCCCTCGGGTATGCTGAATTTATCATTCACCGACTCATTTTTTTTCCTATCAAAAGCTGCAGGGTCCTTTCTTAGTGTAATCTCACAACACTAGCTTTGCATAATGTTGGGATTTGTCAGTATTCATCAAGTTGTTAATATGGCAGTAATGGTTTACAAAGGCAGGACCTCTTTCTTTCCCCTGCCTCCTAGACTTGCCCCCTTGCTATGTTCAATTTATGGCTACAACTGTGTCTAGAAGGGAATGTGGCTGAATGAAACACCAGAATTCAATGATTAAGAGGTGTGCCCCAATGTTTTGTCCATACAGTGTATAAACCTTTTGGTGATAGAACAGTGATTGGATACAGTTCATGTATTGGTTGTTTCTATTTTACTGGATGGAAATAAAATACAAATGTATTCGTCTTAAGGTTTTCAAATCACTACGAGGGTCAAAGATAAGGTTAGTGAGTGCTTCCTTGAAAAAATGACCCACCAAGGTCATGGACTCTGCAGTGAGTAACTCATATTTGCCTAAATGACCTTCTCACCATCGGTCATTCAGAATTACACGCTCGGAATAGTCCATTATGGCAAATCCCACCTAATTTACATCCTAATTTGATTTGTAATAAATTTAAATTAAACTAGATACAAGATTGCCCCTTCTATGCTTTAAAGTTTTTATTAAAATAGATTTCCCTCTATGGCTGTTATTTTCATGAGTGTGGGAACATGGTGTTTCTTGGCACTGTGCAACAAATATTTCTACTCAACGTTGGCCATAGATGGCCTGCCGGGGAGGCTGATATCCTTAAACCTGTTACATTTTTTTAAGATGCTTCCCAAAAGGCAACCTCTCACTCCCTGGTCTGTGTGAAAGGAATTTAAATGTTTTAATTACCACAGATAAGAGAAAACAAGGAGAGTATTGAGAAGCATTGACACTGGGCAAACTCTCATATCACTGCTCAGATAGACCCTCCACTTAGCAGCGCTTAAAGCTTTTCACCAACAGACTTGGTTTTTTTTCCCTGTGGTTTTTTTCTTTCTTTTTTTTCTTTTCTTTAGAATTCTGGCTTTCTGGTTTACTATGTAACATGCAATTTTTCAGCGTCTGAACTATAATACAATAAGAAAAAAAATCTCAGAACAAAGAATGTCTGGCCTTGACCTAGGTTTGTCTTTTGGGAGTGTAAATAAAGCTCTTTGTGTATAAAGGTTACAGACAGTGTGTCTGATTATGTATTACATGTAATTGCATGAGCTTTTGTCAATTAAGGTCACAACACAGAACAGGGTGTGTGTTACAGTTGTTAGGTGTGTTAGAGTATTTGAAAATATTTCTACCTTAAGTCGAAATATTGGGTAAAGTGCTAATATCTACACTACATGGCAGGAATTGTCTGGACACCTGTCTGTGAGCTTATTGGCTTTGACTTATCTGAGCTTTTCACATAAGTTTATAGTGTATCTGTAAGCATTTGTACTAATCTAGCTGAATGACCATTTGTAAGGTCATTGGCAGAGTCAAAAGTCAAAGCTTACAATCAGTATTCCAATACATCCCAAAGGTTTTTAACAGCATTGAGGTCAGGGCTCTGGGCAAGTCAGCTAAGATCTTTTTACACCAAATTAGTCAAAATCATGTCTTATAAAGCTAGCTTTGTCCACATGACCACAGTTATACTGGAGCTAAAAAGGGCATTCTTAAAACTACTGCCACAAATTCAATCATAAGGAGGGGTGTTCACATTCATCGATCAGCCATAACATTAAAACCACCTCCTTGTTTCTACACACACTGTCCCTTTAATCAGCTCCACTTACCATATATACAATTACTGACTGTAGTCCATCTGTTTCTCTGCATGCTTTGTTAGCCCCCTTTCATGCTGTTCTTCAATGGTCAGGACTCTCCCAGGACCACCACAGAGCAGGTATTATTTGGGTGGTGGATTATTTTCAACACTGCAGTGACACTGACATGGTGGTGGTGTGTTAGTGTGTGTTGTGCTGGTATGAGTGGATCAGACACAGCAGCGCTGCTGGAGTTTTTAAACACCTCACTGTCACAGCTGGAATGGGAATAGTCCACCAACCAAAAATATATCCAGCCAACAGCGCCCCGTGGGCAGCGTCCTGTGACCACTGATGAAGGTCTAGAAGATGACCAGCTCAAACAGCAGCAATAGATGAGCAATTGTCTCTGACTTTACATCTACAAGGTGGACCAACTATGTAGGAGTGTCTAATAGTGTGGACAGTAACCCCAGCAGCGCTGCTGGATCTGATTCACTCATACCAGCACAACACACTGCTGTGCTGAAAATGATCCACCACCTAAATAATACCTGCTCTGAGGTGGTCCTGTGGGTTTCCTGACCATTGAAGAACATGGTGAAAGCAGGTTAAAAAGCATGCAGAGAAACAGATGGACTACAGTCAGTAATTGTAGAACTACAAAGTGCTTCTGGTAAGTGGAGCTGATAAAATGGACAGTGAAGGGACAGTTATGGCTGATCAGTGTATTTTTGGCCACATAGTGTAAATGTGTTATTATTATACACATACAATAAATAAACTAATAATAAATAAATGTATTAAATAATTAGCTCCTATAATTTAATTGTTCCAGGTGACAAGCTAATGCTGTATATATCTAAAAATCTTACCCAGAAATTTGACCTATTTCAAATTTTACTCTTTTTAAAGCAAATCAGAAGCATATAATGATGTTTTTCCTGTTAAAAAGCTTGACGTACACACTTGCGCTTTTGCTATTATTGTTATGACAAATGCATCTCAGAAAGTAAACAGTCACATAATCTCCTGTTCTTCTTTTAAGTGCCTTAAGGAAATCTTTGGGTCATTTCTCCTCAGTAGAAATTGGTAGGCTTGGGATTGTAAGGTCTGAACTTGTCTAGGTGCACAGCACAGGTGCGGACCCAACACCCTGCAACTAAGAACTGTTGTTCTTCAAATTTGAACCTGTGCGTCGAATGAGGTATTGTCGGCCCAAACTACATAACTGTGAAATGCTTACTTTTTTGGATATACACTGGTGTAGGACAAATTACTTTTTTATGTCTAGTAAAAAGTGATAATTTAGTAAATGTATTAATGTACTTAATGAATAAATAGACAAACATTTTCTGGTACTTCATTCCTTTGCATATTGTATGTACCTCTCCTTAGTAGAACTGGTTTCTGCATGCCTGGACTGAATAGTTTCTTTTTACTGTTATATTTAATGCAAATCAGCTGTATAATGCTTAATAAATTAAAGTTGGCTCTCCAAACCATGGAAAAATAGGTAAGTACAAACGTTTTGTTCATACTAACAATGGCGTGAAACCTCAGCAAATGGCAATGTGAGTGCAGCGTTATGCTCCATTACAAGCATAGTAAAGTGAATGTGTGGGACACAAAACGGCATCTTTAAAGCATCTGTAAAAGGACATTTTCTGATTGTGAGCCATTATAATCTCTGTTGTGCTTCCCCACATAGTCACTGATTCCCAATCTTGCTTGCCATCTACACTGATCAGCTATAACATTAAAACCACCTCCTTGTTTCTACAAGCTCCACTTACCATATAGAAGCACTTTGTAGGTCTACAATTACTGACTGTAGTCCACCTGCTTCTCTGCATACTTTTTTTTAGCCTGCTTTCACCCTGTTCTTTAATGTTCAGGACCCCCACAGGACCACCACAGAGCAGGTATTATTTAGGTGGTGGATCATTCTCAGCACTGCAGTGACACTGACATGGTGGTGGTGTTGTAGTGTGTGTTGTGCTGGTATGAGTGGATTAGACACAGCAGCACTGCTGGAGTTTTTAAATACCATGTCCACTCACTGTCCACTCTATAAGACACTCTTACCTAGTTGGTCCACCTTGTAGATGTAAAGTCAGAGATGATCGCTCATCTATTGCTGCTGTTTGAGTTGGTCATCTTCTAGACCTTCATCAGTGGTCACCGGACGCTACCCATGGGGCGCTGTTGACTGGATATTTTTGGTTGGTGGACTATTCACAGTCCAGCAGTGACAGTGATGTGTTAAAAACTCCAGCAGTGCTGCTGTGTCTTATCCACTCATACCAGCACAACACACACTAACACACCACCACCATGTCAGTGTCACTGCAGTGCTGAGAATGATCCACCACCCAAATAATACCTGCTCTGTAGTGGTCCTGTGACAGTACAGCATGAAAGGGGGGCTAACAAAGCATGCAGAGAAACAGATGGACTACAGTCAGTAATTGTAGAACTACAAAGTGCTCCTATATAGTAAGTGGAGCTGATAAAATGGACAGTGAGTGTAGAAACAAGGAGGTGGTTTTAATGTTATGGCTGATTGGTGTACAGTATATAAATTGAATGATTAGTTTTAATTCCACAGGTACTTCTTATACATAAAACATTCAGTAATTGGTGTGTTCTATGTGCATTCATATTTTTAAATGAAATTTTAACAAGCCGTGTAAACAACATGTGACATAGGAAATCTTCTGTCCTTTATTTGATGTGTAATATGTATCAATGCCAGCACTTTACTTGCTACTACAAGACCAGTCATTATGGTCCTGAACACTACTAACTATTAAAAGTGTCACTTCAGAAAAGCTGAATTGATTAAGGGTGTTCTTTTCATAATAAGTCTTGCATGAGTTCCTTTTATTTGAAGACAAGCATGGAGTATATTTTACCACACAGACACACAAAAGCACATATCATTTTTTTTGAGAACATGATTTATGACATGATCTTTATGAGACATCTTAATCTTAATGACATCTTAATGACGTTTCCATTGTGGCAGTCACAGAAGTGAAATACAAGAATATGTAATAGCATTTGATTGTACGAAGAAGTTTACCTACACTTGTAAGGGAAATTTATGTAATGACTAGGGTTGTAATAACTTCTGTGACTGTTCTTTTTTTGTGGCTGAATGATTGGGATAAGCGGCATGGTCTTTTGGCGGGTAGCACTGTTGCCTCACAGCAAGAAGGTCCTGGCTTTGATTTCCAGGTGGAGCGGTCCGGGTCCTTTTTGTGTGGAGTTTGCATGTTCCGCCTGTGTTTGTGTGGGTTTCCTCCTGGTGCTCCAGTTTCTTTCTAAAGACATGCTGTCAGGATAATTGGAGACACTAAAAGTCCCCCAAGGTGTGCTTGGTAGTTGTTTGGGTTTGCTGATCTTGAACATCACCTGGCAGGACAGGGTGCCCAATACCACAGTCCTCGAGAGGGCTGGCACCCTCAGCGTGTTCACCCTACTGAAGCAACAACGGCTGCGCTGGCTTGGACACGTTGTCCAGATGGATGAGGGGCACATTCCCAGAGACCTCTTTTATGGAGAGCTAGCCGAAGGAAAGCCCATGGGCAGGCCTCAGCATGGACATCAACCTCAACACGAGCGATCATTCTGGAAGCATACAGTGCAGAAGGGCCTCTCCAAGTTTGAAGAGAAAATAGCTCAACAGACTGAGGTAAAACACCAGAATATGAAAGCCCTAAGTGCAGCATCAAGCTTCATCTGCGCAACATGTGGACGAGACAACAAGTTAATTATTTAACTGACAAAATTACAATGAAATTATTTTTTGTAAAACATTACACAATAAGTAGATGAATAAGCAACAGGTGAGGGTAACATGACTGGGTATAAAAGTAAGATCCACCACAAAATCAGTTAAAAAATATTGCACTTAATTTGGGTCTTTCATAATCTACCAAACACAGTATTGCAAAAAAAAAATCAAAAGAAATCTCAGTCTGTGTAGTGCAAGGCCAGAAAACATTGTTAAATGTGTGTGATTTTAGAGCCTTCAAAGGCAATACATGAGAAACTGTCATGCTACTGTGATAAATATAGCCACATGGTCTCAGGAGTACTTAAAAAAAAAAAAAAAACATTGTCACTTGACACACTCCGCCACTGAGTGTTCTAGGCCTAGGCTCATCTCAGATGAACCAAATGACAGTGGAAATGTATGATGTGTTCAGATTAGGTCTTGTTTTAGCTAGTTTTTGGTGCCAAAAACTATAAGGCCCTTCGTACAGTTATCAGTGAAAGATGCAAAAGTCAAAAGTCAACTTGCATGTGTGCAAAGGTACTGTTTTCACAGAGGCATCCTATCAATGCACTATTTCATTCATGGCTCATGGTTATTGCAGCAAGACAATAGCAGGTCTATTTTGTACATGCCTCAATAGCGAGGCTTTTTAGATCGAGAGTGCATGTGCTTGACGGGCCTGCATGCCATTCAAATCTGTCTTTTATTGTAAATGTATAGAGCATCATGAAGAGGAGAATTAGGAATCAGACAACACCAACCACAGACTGATGAGCAGCTGAAGTCTTGTATCAAGCAACAATGGGTAAAAATCACCACTTGCAAAACTGCAACAATTATTGTCTTCAGTTCCCAAACCATTAAAAAAAATGAAATTAATAAGAAAGGTGATGTAACATAGTGGGAAACATACCTTGTCCCATTTTTCTTTGTACTTTTGACCTTTAGTAAAGGTTCAAAAGAAGTACCAAATCACAAATGGTATCCTAAACCAGTTTAGGCAAACGCTGTAATGTGAATAAATACTAAAAGTATGCACTGATCAGCCATAACATTAAAACCACTTACTTACTTACTCCACTTACCATATAGAAGCACTTTGTCGTTCTACAGTTACTGACTGTAGTCCATCTTTTTCTCTACACACCTTTTAAGCCTACTTTCAACCTGTTCTTCAATGGTCAGGACCACCACAGAGTAGGCATTATTTAGGTGTTGGATTATTTTCAGCCCTGCCGTGACAATGACATGGTGGTGGTGTGTTAGTGTGTGTTGTGCTGGTATGAGTGGATCAGACACAGCAGCACTGCTGGAGTTTTTAAATACCGTTGTCGACTCACTGTCCACTCTATTAGACACTCCTACATAGTTGGTCCACCTTGTAGATGTAAGTCAGAGACGATCGCTCATCTATTGCTGCTGTTTGAGTTGGTCATCTTCTAGACCTTCATCAGTGGTCAAAGGACGCTGCCCACAGGGCGCTGTTGGCTGGATATTTTTGATTGGTGGACTTTTCTCAGTCCAGCAGTGACAGTGAGGCAGCAGCAGCGCTGCTGTGTCTTATCCACTCATACCAGCACAACACACACTAACACACCACCACCATGTCAGTGTCAGTGCTGAGAATGACCCACCACTCAAATAATACCTACTCTGTGCTGGTCCTGGGAGAGTCCTGACCATTGAAGAACAGTATGAAAGGGGGCTAACAAAGCATGCAGAGAAACAGATGGACTACAGTCAGTAATTGTAGAATTACAAAGTGCTTCTATATGGTAAGTGGAGCTGATGAAATGGACAGTGAGTGTAGAAACAAGGAGGTGGTTTTAATGTTATGGCTGATGGGCGTATATATTTGTGTGTGTTTATTTGTTTATTTTACTGGTCAAAATAAATTAATTGGGGTTAACACAGGAATTAATGAACTAAGACCTCATTAAGGAATTCCCAGTTACCAGAATGAGCCATGAAGCACCCACTAGTTGTCCCCAGACCACATGTTCAGGGGAGCCAAAGGATCATACTAGATCAGTAACAGTACCTACAAGAACATCCCAGCTTTTGACTACAATTTTAAATAAATGTTCATTTTATGTGTTTGTTTTTTCCAGTTCAGTCCAGTTAAGCTACTATTAATAAATTATTATGCTGCAGGTAAATGTTGCTTGGTTACTAATATTTAAATAATAAAAGTAGAAGTAAATGTTGTTAGGGAGATAAAAAGAGTGAGAAGTTGTTGCATGTTACAAAGACTGAGCTAAATCACTACATTATACTCCCACATACTTTTCCTGCCCAGCCCTCTTACAGTGAATAAGAGGTTGATAGCTAAGTCAAGGGCAAAACGTTCAATCATGTAAAACAGAGTCTGAGTCTGAGCCAAGAAAACCAGCCATAGTGGAGAACAGCCAGCCACAGACAGACAGCTCTGCTTTTCCCAAACTGGGCAGGTGGGTTACCTACCATTCACACATTCAGCTCTAGAAGAGCAAGGGATCAGCACAGTGAGAAACAGCATCGGTTTCACCTTTTCAAATTTTATATGCTTTATTTCCCAGCGAATCTAACATTACCCCCAAGGCATTTTGCTGTTTAGTATTCTTACAAATAAAGCGTGGTAATTTGCACTTCTCCCACCACATCTCTCTGTCACATCTTTAATCTTGTGTGTAAGACACTGATGCTGCTGTCTGATAAGGACAGTCATTTCAGTTCAGTTCTTTATGAGTAAGTAAGTGTTATGGAAAAGTTGTTAAGTGATGCATAATTTTGATTCCAAGCCAGAATAGAAGGGAAATGGGGCTGCAAAACAGCAGATACTACAGAGGGAGCAAAGGCAGTACAACTCCTGTAGTCCTGGAGAATCTCCTATAGCTGAGGTTGGGGTTTAAAGATGTTGTACATGTGCTGATTCACACAACTCAGGCCCAACGGGATTATTGTGTGAATAATGTCCTTACATTTGGAGTGTTCCCATTTGTTACCAAAGGCTTGTGGCATGTGAATTTGCATTAGCACTGATGCACTTTTTACAGACAGCTTGTACAAACACAGAAGATCATAGTGCACTCAAAGAGGGATATACAAAAATATCTATGAAATAATTTTTTTCAGATTAAGCTATTTTTTTGTGTTTTACACTTGGATGTAAGAACCATTGTGATTACATTACACAGCAAAGCACTGCAGGTTTGCTGGAGCCAAGGAATTTCTGTGCTTTCTGACATTGGAAGTTGGGTGACGTTTTGGCCCCTGTTTAGTGTTCAGGCTGAGTCTGCAGTAGATAAGTGAGGCTGGGCGCCTAATGCAGTAAGGAAGCTCACTTTGTCATGTCTTATTTAGACAAGACAACCCTGGGAGCTTCTCTTTACTCAGACAACAGGATTTCTCAAAGCAGCAGCAAGGAGCACAGGGCATCCAGATCCACTAAACTGGCCATCCAGCCTCCTCCTGGCATGAAGAGCTACGTGTCTGCTCTTAATGTACACACACAGAGCCGGGCGCCGTGCTGTCTCCCCCAAGCTGCTTTTCTGACTGGGCAGCAAGACCTGATCGAACGTCTTGTCAAACGGCAGACAGTATTACACCCATCACATTCAGCAAGAGAACCATCAGTGAGTAGCTCAAGAGTCTTCACATCAGTGTGCAGTGGTGTGTAGACATTTATAGAATCAGACTCCACCTTTACCCTGTAAACCTAGAGGTGTTATTAGTGAGTGCCCTTGACATTTAGATTTATGGTCAAATTAAATGGCATATACAAGCTCTAAGATTTTCATTTCTTTTGATAAGTGTCCAAATCACATATACCTTAAACCTCTTCACATAATTATTTGAATGTACAAGTCATTTTTGGCTGTGAGTTATATGTGAATGTACCTCACAGTTATAATGTTAAGGCGACTGACATTACAATTTTCTAGATTTAGTCAAATTGCTGGGTAATTACAGTGTCAGCTCAGGTGTAAATAAAAGCAAATACAATACAGGGAAGGTGTGAGATTAAGGCATCGGAAGATTGAAGAGACAATAAACAAATGCATTACACATCCAGATGAAATGCTTATTTGTTTATTAGAATTTTAACATCATGCTTTACACTGTGTTTACATTCATGGCAGGACAGGTAGGTCGGTTACACACGATTCATCAGTTCAAGTTCACCAACCAAACATGGTCACTGCAGAAACCAACACATACATGGAGAGAACATGCAAACTTCCTACAGAAAGGACCCAGACCACTCCACCTGGGATTCAAACCCAGGACCTTCTCGCTGCAAGGCAACAGTGCTGCCCACAGGGTAAAATTTTGACTCTAATGGGAACAGTGTAAACTATAGCAGCAGGAATGGTATGTTTACTATGGTACGTTATGGTAAAGTGGAGGAGTTATATGGTAGTTTCTATAACATAACCTGCTGACAAAAATGCAGGTTCTGTTTTGTTAGATGCTCTTTTTTTCAGATTAGATTTGTGACATATTTACTTTAATTACGTTTTGTTCACAATTCTGTTGTGTTCAAGTGAAATATTTACCAGTGCACCTGGACACTGCACTGGGATCAGCCCATTCCAGGGTTGTCTGCAGCTTTTTATTCAGACTTACCACTAAGATACCACTACTGTATGATATTAAAATATTTAAAAAGTTGTGAGACTGACTTGTTCTACAGCAATAATGAAAATCAGATTGATTTAAGCAATCATTGATATTAGGACAAATGTGTCATTACTGACCTTTATCATTTTAGAATTTAAGCATTTGGTTAAGCTTTAGTTCTGGGAACATTGCTAAAAAGCAAATTTAAAATCAGGATAGTCAATGTTTAAACCCCCAAATTACCCATAAGTACCTGAGAAAAATCAAATAATGATGTTGAAAACTATGACTCTCCTCTCAGGGGATTTACAGTAGACACAGTATCGAAGACTGAAAGGCAACAATAGACATTTTAATCATGTCCGTCAACATGCCTGTAAGATCTGATCACTTTGATTTACACTGTACCGTGTTTAAAAAGGTATACTATATGGTCAAAAGTATGTGAACACTACATTTCAGGTTCAGGCATTTCAGCCACATCCATTGCTATAATGAATTCTATGCTTCCAACTTTGTGGCAACCACTTGGAATCGACCCTTTCCTGTTCCAGCATAATTGGTCCTTTGTGCACATAACAAGGCCCATACAGACATGTTTTGACTTGTTTGGTGTAGAAGAACTCTAGTGGTCGGCACCAAGCCAGAGCCTCAAGTCTTCAAAAATTATCTGAGATGAATTGGAATGCTGATTGCAGGCTGATTCATTCAAATAATTAACATCTTAAGTCATCTGTCAGTTTGCCCTCACAAATAACTTTGAACATGGAGAGAGACCAGCTTTACCATTAATCATAAAATTAAGTAAAGCCTTCACACTAACAATTTAATTCAGTATTCATCAGATAGCATTTTATTTTAGGTGCAGAAGATCCAGAATAAAGATTGGCATCGGGGCTGATGTGCAATGAATAAAGAAGTACAATTAAACAATTGCAGAGATACAATAAGTGCAATCACAATTCACTATTTAAAAATGACATTACTTACGTGTAATTTACTTGTAACTTATATGATTTCCCCCCCTTTGTAGATACCTGATGTTTAAATTTGGTCTGGGTGGCCCTAATTCTTCAGTTGCTAATTTATCCTGATTACACGATGGAGTTGCTCCGAACTGAGGTAATGGTAGTCATGGTGACGAGATCGTGACACCAGGTTACGTGTGACGCAAGCACGTAAGTGCGAGCCCTCCTGGAAGCCATTCAGAATGTATTGCAGCGCCTGCAGTTCGAAAAAAAGAGCCTTAACATGAGAGTCTATGAGAGAAATCCAAGGCGGTACTGTACGGAACACAACTCGACGCTGATTGGACTACAATATTCCGAGGCAAGACTGACTCCAGAACAGTCACAGCTGTGATAGAAAAAATTCTTCCCTTTCGTCCTTTGGTGGTGCGTCGCCCGATCGCCCTAAGGAACGAGCCGCCCCTGCCTAGACTGTGTATTCACCAAACTTTCAGCCCCCTCAAAATCAGTGCTCTTTAGACTGAATGGGCAGTTTACAGACACCTTGCAAATTAATGTGAAAAGCCTAGCTAGGTTATAGCTACACACTAGGAGAAGCGAGGGGCAACTTATTAATGCTTATGATTTTAAAATAGAAGATACTTTTGACAAATAGTTTATCTGAAGCATCAACTTAAAAATATTTGCAGGCTTAAAATCTTAATAGTTTAAGGCCATATATTTATTTTAAAACAAGAATTTCAGCTAAAATAAGACTCTCAAAGATACTATGAAGATACTTTAGTATGATTCGAGTGAGTGCAGAATGAGCTTGTCTGTGCTCCTACTATGAAAACAAACACTACTGTATTTTCAAGGCCACTTGGCTGTATTGCCCAAACACACATGCTCACTTGCACATGCATATAAATCACACAATATTTAAACATACTCACAGAGCAGTTTATATACTGTATACAACTTGTGTCTTTTGACATTGTACATGTAAATATAAACAATAAAGCATGTATGAACAAATAAAGCATAAACAAAGATATGTTCATGATACCTAAATCACCCGAAGACAAGTGTGCCAAACAAGATTTCACAATGTGGTCTTAGCTTAACATAAAAAAGAAAAATAAGAAGCCAGCAGTCACTTTAAAATATAGTTGCAAGATGACCTAAAAGCAGATAGAACAACATTACCGCCTCTGACTTCTCTGGGCTCAAGCTCGTCTGATGTACAGTAGACTGACGCACAATATAAATGTGTGCTGTGGTCTGATGGGTTCACCTTGTAATTTGTTGTGTTTTCCAGGCCACAGAGGAAAAGGACCATCCTGGTTGTTACCAGTGCAAAGTTCAAAGCCAGAGTCTGTCATGGCATGGTTTGTTAATGCTAATATCATGGGTAACTTGCACATCTGTGAAGTCTCCATTAATGCATATGCATTTTGGCAACATACGCCTCCATTTAGACAATGCTATTTACAATAACGTCACTGCTTGTTTCAGCAAGACAATGCCAAGCCACCTATTGCATATGTTTGGCTTTGTAGTAAGTAAGTGCAGGTACTAGACTTGCCTGCAGACCCATCAATCTGCAATCCAGACATACACTGACCAGCCATCACATTAAAACCGCCTCCTTGTTTCGACACACATTGTCCATTTTATCAGCTCCACTTACCATATAGAAGCACTTTGTAGTTCTACAATTACTGACTGTAGTCCATCTGTTTATCTGCATGCTTTGTTAGCCCCTTTTCATGCTGTTCTTCAATGGTCAGGACTCTCCCAGGACCTCTACAGATCAGGTATTATTTGGGTGGTGGGTCATTCTGCACTGCAGTGACACTGACATGGTGGTGGTGTGTTAGTGTGTGTTGTGCTGGTATGAGTGGATAAGACACAGCAGCACTGCTGGAGTTTTTAAATACCTCACTGTCACTGCTGGACTGAGAAAAGTCCACCAACCAAAAATATCCAGCCAACAGCGCCCCGTGGGCAGCGTCCTGTGACCACTGATGAACGTCTAGAAGATGACCAACTCAAACAGCAGCAATAGATGAGCGATCGTCTCTGACTTTACATCTACAAGGTGGACCAACTAGGTAGGAGTGTCTAATAGTGGTGTGTCTAATAGTGGAGTGGACAGTGAGTGGACCCAGTATGTAAAAACTCCAGCAGCGCTGCTGTGTCTGATCCACTCATACCAGCACAACACACACTAACACACCACCACCATGTCAGTGTCACTGCAGTGCTGAGAATGATCCACCACCTAAATAATACCTGCTCTGTGGTGGTCCTGGGAGAATCTGGACCATTGAAGAACAGGGTGAAAGCAGGCTAAAACAGTATATAGAGAAACAGATGGACTACAGTCAATAATTGTAGAACTACAAAGTGCTTCTATATGGTAAGTGGAGCTGATAAAATGGACAGTGAGTGTAGAAACAAGGGTTGGTTTTAATGTTATGGCTGATCAGTGTATATTGAGTTGATATTGAAGTATAGTATATGGCAACCTGTAGATCTGCTTGTTACTCATGTCATGCTTTGATTAATTTACATTCACACTGCTTTGTGAGAGGCGTAATTGTCTAAATACTTCCTGTGAAAAATTTTACATGCCCAGGGGAGTTTGTGTCAATGAATCAACCACTTGAAAGAGTATGAAATAAAGACATTACCAGTAAAAGCATGTGTTTACATGTGTTAACATTAAGTGACGTCCAAGATTGATTTTTCATAACATCTGTTATTGGTCTTGGCTCATCCATCTTTTATAGACATGTTGGTCTATTTTCTAGTTTTCCTATGCTACCCACAATGTCATTAACCACATTCAGATATGTCTGTAACCAGCAAAACTGGTTACTACCATGCCCCATAATTCAACTCAACTGTTTTCTGTAGATGTACTGCATTCAGAAACTCTTGAGACATACTTTTGTTTTCTCCTCTACCTCTACATTGGATGTTAGAATCAATTGGCCATTGAATCAACCATGAGAAAGAGTCTTTTTGTGTTGTTTTCTACTATTATGTTGGATTTTGCACTAGTATTATTTAGCATGTCAGTGAAAAATGATAAACCTAATCTATTATAATCAGTTCTAAGAAAAGACATAACATTGGGTTAAAAATTGTGCATGTACAGGATCACAACCCTAATCCATTTCCCTGATTTGGAAGGCTTCAGCGCACCAGGCCCTGCCAGTGCTCTGCTACAGAAATGTAGCCTAGATGATTCCAACCAGACTAAATAGTTTAGATTAGCGGAGGCTGTGCGCATTAACTACGAGAAAGAAAATGGCTCAGCGGTGCACCCCACCTCAAGAGTTCACAGTCAAGTGGTCTCTATATCACACCCGGGGACATTAGAGGGTCAGAGATCAGCGCAGGAACAAACACAGGCATTAAGAGCACAGCAGAAGAGCAGGGAGCATGACTCTTCTCTAAAGCCCCTCAGCATGTAAGAGTGGAGTCAAACTCTTAAGAAAAGCTGTGGGTTTAGAGGTTTCATTCAGAAAAACATCAGACAGGAAGTAGAGAGAATATACTGAGTGATATGGAAAAGGTCTTCGTCTTAGACTGGAGGGAAAGCAAACAGCTGTTAGATCAGTAGAGGCTGTAAGCTGCTGTAGGGCCTCGGGATGTCTTGCTGGCTAAGTGAGCTGTCTGAGGAGAATAAAGCCCTTTTAACCTCACTAAGTCTTCAGTCGTAAAGTGTCAAATATTTATACACGTCAAAAGTAGTCTCTGAATCAAAATTGATCCGTCAGAGACACTCATCCTCTTAAATAACCAGGGCTGGTTATTATAGTGAGAAGAAAAAGCAAACACACGCATGTCTGTCAGCAGCTCTGACTAAAGCAACACCTAAACACACACACTTTCTCACCTCATCCCACTTATGAAACCAAAGGCTTTTTTTGCTCAGGTGATCAAAAATAAACAGACACTAGCTCTGGAAAGAAATCACCTCTACTGAGCACAAACGCAGCATTTTCATTATAAAGGGCTGAGAGACCCGGCAGCTCAGTCACTAAAACACCTAGACATAATCCTCTGCTATCTCTTGTGAGGAGGCTCATCAATGTGCATTGTGGGCAAGCTCGTGCTGGCCAGCCGTGCCACGGATGGTAGGATATAAACGAACGCTGGGGCGGGGCGTACCACGCCGTCACACACTCAGACACACAAAGGCAGCTCATTAACACTCCCTGTTTGAACAGGTGCCTGACTGACATGAGTGTGTGCTTGTGTGGTTGTTGGATGGGTGGCAAAATATCATCTCGTGCCTGGAGAAAGGTTTGAAAGGAATCTAGCTGCTAGACGTTTAATCCTTGATGACCACACCGTCTGCTTTATGTTTGCACTTCTAATGGGAAATGGCGGCTGACACATTTACAGAAAATTATAATGACATGACTCACAGCAGTAGCAAGTGTCAAAGTAATACAAAAGAAAATGAAAGTGGCGTACAAACATTATTTCTCCTGGTGAGGAGTTGATACTCTTTATCAAGGAGCTGAATTTGTGTTTTGGCATTTGTTTAAATGATCACAGGGTGACAAAAACCCCGAGACAGATGTGCCTGTGACTTGTGAATGTTTAATGTTGCATTTAAGAATACCTGGTAAAGCCCTGTCCTGATTTCCATTTTAAAATCGTATTCAAATCAGTTCTGTGGCAATGAACGTCTGATAGCCAGCACCTTGTCAGTCTTTTGAGTCAGGTTAAGGCTTGTCTCTCAGACACGGGATAAACATACCGCTTTGAGTGCAAAGGTAAAGCAAAATCTCCAGACAAATGGTTGACAGCTCAAAACCAGACAGCAGTCTGACAAACTGCTATACTGTAATACTGGAAAAGCATGTCTTATTTGTCTACATAATTTTATCTTCGCTCTTAAAACATTTCAATGATGAGGACAAATACCATGATCTCTGTTTGCCTCTGGGCAGTCAAGTTCACGATCAGCCAGGCTGAACCCTGGGCTCTATAGGGAGCTGCAGCTATGGTTCCTTTTCTGTCGTCTCCTTTCTCTCTCAGCTTTCACCCCCACCTTCTGTCAGCAATTTCTCAGCACGGTTGAGGTGGCAGGTAAAGTGAAAGCTCTACACATAGCCTTGCCTTGAGTCAGGATACACACGGTCAAATGTCACGACTGCACCTGTGATTTAACCCAAACACCGAACATACCACCAACAGAGCTCCCTTTCAACTGTCATGGCTTGGATCTGCTGCGCCATAACTGAACATACCAGGAACGTGAAAGGAGGACGAAGCAGTAAAACCATTAAATAACTCAGTTTCACTACTTTGGGGATGTGGTATACACATTACAGAAGCACAGCAGGAACACTGGGTGCAGGAACACAGCTTCAGGGTTTTATTTTTATGTATCCCTCTGCCCCAATTTTCTTCAAATCGAGTTGTCTCCAACGAACTGACCGTATTTCACCTCTACTGCTGCAGACCTTTACTCAAGACTGGCATATGAAACATGCACCCCCTTCAACACGTGTGCAGTATGCTTCTCTTTACCTAAACCAGGCAGGTTCATCTAAAGATCTGTATCACACGTGGAGATTCACACACCAATCTCCATTGATGATCTCCATCAACCCGCCAACAGAAGTCATAATTGCAGCAGTTTTGAGGAATTCCCTTTGGCCCTACATCTTCAAGATGAGCTAATTATTATCCACATAGGTGACCGACTGCCTGATAACAGAGCTGAGATTCAAACTCGCACTCGCCGAGGTAAAAATATCAGCACCGATGGGCTAGCTTGTTTTACCAAGTGTCAGATCCAGGGTTTTAAGCCTTACCTCAAGCAGGTTTAAAAACTAGGCAGCTTCAACCAGGTACTTAGACTTTCTGATTTCACCTCTCAGTAATTTGCAGAATGTCCTATGTGGTTTATTTATTACTGCAGCCTCACAGTATGTCATGAAATGCTGTCTGAGGACTCAAAGGTCACGTGTATTTAAAAGTGCTTTCTGGCCTTGTCCTACAGTAGTGTTCAAAATAATAGCAGTCCAACACCATTAACCTGATAAATCACTGTTTGTAGTAGAAATGCTATTTCTACATAGCAAAAAATTGACTTGAAAGTGTAGTAGAGTAATGAAAACAAAACAAACCCAACAATTAGGACATGCATCCCACTCATTCTGAGTAATCGAAGCATTGATTGAAAGGGGGTTGTTCAAAATAATAGCAGTGAGGAGTTCAATTGGTGAAGTCATTCATTCTGCAGAAGAACGGGTGTCAGTTTTGGCCCTTATTTAATGTAGGAGGGTGGCAAATGTTGCACAGGTTGGTCATAGCACATTTCTTTTTGAAATACTGGGGAAAATGAGTTGTTCCAGACATTGTTCTGATGAACAGCGTACTTTTATTAAAAAGTTGATTGTAGAGAGAAAAAACATACAGAGAAGTGCAGCAAATTATTGGCTGCTCAGCTAAATCTCAAATGCCTTGAAGTGACAACCAAAACCTGAAAGATACGGAAGGAAGCGTGGAACTACTGTTCAATTGGATCGAAGATTAGCCAAAATAGCAAATACTCAGTCAATGATCACCTCCAGAAAGATCAAGGAACATCTAAATTTACCAGTGAGTACAGAAGATGATTAAATGAAGCCAATTTACCAGCAAGAACTCCTTGCAAAGTCCCGTTGTTAAGAAACAGACGTGTCCTGAATGGGTTCAAATTTGCCAAGGAACACATTGACTGGTCCAAAGAGAAATGGCTCAACATTTTGTGGACTGGTGAAGCAAAAATGTTCTATTTGGGTCTAGTGGCCGTAGACAGTATGTCAGACGACCCCCAATCACTGAATTCAAGCCAAAGTACACTGTGAAGACAGTAAAGCATGGTGGTACAAAATGATGATATGGGGATGTTTATCATACCATGGTGTTACGCCTATTTATCTCATACGAGGGATCATGGATCAGTTTAAATATATCAGAATACTTGAGCAGATCATGTTGCCATATGCTGAAGAAGAAATGCCCTTAAAATGGGTGTTTTAACATGACAATGACCCAAAACATCTTGGTTACAGACAAACAAGATTGAGGTAATGGAGTGACCAGCACAATCCCCTGACTTCAATCTCAGAGAGAACTTGTGGGCTGAAATCTGAAACGTGTTTTTTTGAGGCAAAACCCAAAATTGCAGAAGAACTGTGGAACGTAGTCTGATCATCCTGGACTGGAATACCTGTTCAGAGGTGCCAGAAGTTGGTCGACTCCATGCAACACAGATCTCGGAAACAATTGTTCTGCCACTAAATATTAGTTCAGTAATTTAAAGTAAAGTGAAACCTCAAACATTTTTTCATGTTATAGATACATTTTTTGAGTTTTTAAAGAAAAATGCTGGCACTGCTATTATTTTGAACAACCTAATATTCATTTTTCTTAATTTTCTGTAAAGGATTGACACAAACTGACTAAATTTTGTTAATGTTTTGATTTAGAATTGAAAATGTAGTATTTTCAGTGCATTTGCATTTATGGAAATAAAAGTTATTCTAATGACTTTGTGCTTTATTCGGTTTTTTAAAATCACTGCTATTTTTTTTGAACACCACTGTACATGGAAAGAGATTTCTCTGTACTCTCTAAATACGAGGATTCTTCCAAAAGTTTCCGCACTTTTTTAAAACTCTATTTATTTATTTCACCTTCCAATGCATTTTTCCCAGCATTGTACCAACTTTTTAATGCCATCAGCAAAACATGTTTTCGGTTGAGCTTTGTAGCCACTGATGCACCGCTGCTTTCACATCATCTTCACATGAAAATCTTCTTCCCCTTAAAGCTTCTTTGAGAGGTCCAGAAAGGTAAAATCAGATGGCACTAAATCTGGACTATAAGCTCTCTCAATTACCACTCCTCCAACCCTCACCGTTTCCAACAAAAATATAAAAGTGCGGAAACTTTTTGAAGATCCCTCGTATTATGTACGAGTCATAGTAAGAATGCTAAATTCATGGAATGATCTTACATTGAGAAATATTCTTTATAATCTGACTGACAATTCTCAGACATTTTGGCACAAACTGTTGAGCCACGATCATCTTTGCTTGCAAACACTAAACCTTTAGTGGATTTTTCTAATACCATCCTGATAAATTATGCAACACTCACCTGTTATCAAGTTACCTGCTTATGTATCTCTGTTTTTTTATTGTCACATCCCTTGTGTGTTGTAGGCATCAAATGTAAAATGTTTATATTTACTACATACAGTAAAGTTGGTCACTAAACTTCTTCTTTAGAACATATTACAAAATGTACCAACTTTCTTGACTTTATATACATAGGGCAGTTGTAGACTAGTGGTTAAGGTACTGGTTACTGGACTAGTAATCAAAAGGTCGCTGGTTCAAGCCCCACCACTGCCAGGCTGCCACTGTTGGGCCTTTGAGCAAGGCCCTTAACCCTCAATTGCTTAGACAATATACTGTCACAGTACTGTAAGTCACTTTGGATAAAAGCATCTGCTAAATGCTGAAAATGTAAATACATTTACACACATTGAAAGGATTAACCATCAGCCAGTAAAAATTTTAATGAAGTACACAGTCAATTCTAATGAAGTCAATGTATCATTTTTAGTTTCATAGGTTAGAGTGACTACTGCAACCATAAAAGCCTAAATGTTAAAAACATATAAATAGCGAATGCATTTGACTTGCCCTGTGTATGTGAACTGAATAAAATCTATGAATTAAAAATGTTTATTTCCTCTTTAATTAAAGGAAAACTAGTTGTGGCCATTGTAGCACATTTTGGAGTTTAAATTCTGTTTATTCATTATGGATCTTCATTAGTAACACATGCTTTGTTACCACACCTTTTAAAAATGCGACTTTAACTACAATGTTATTTTGGTCAGGGTCTCGGTGGATCCTGTCCCCTGAGAAACACTGGGTATAAAGCAAGAACACACTCTGGACTCTGGCATCAACCCCCACCCCCTTCCCCTGCCAATCGTATCAGTGTAGGGGCCAAGAAGCTGGCTAATTGCACATGCTGAGATTCAAACCAGATCTCAGCGGCGAATGTGGCCTAGCGTGTCTTGTCTTGTATGCGTCTTGCTTATTGATCATCTGCATAACTGTGGCTCTCATATCAGTACTGAGCAAAATGTTCAAAACAGGCATTAAAAGTGTCCCCAAATAAAACTTTTTAAACAGACAAAATCACTGTGTTAAGCAGGCAGAAATCACTGCACTGCTACTTTATTGAAAGCAGGGAAATAAGGGTATAATGCAGTCAAATGCCATCAGGATTGTTTTTATAAATTATTGATATTGAGGTGTAGTTAGGCCAAGCAGATGTTGTACCACTGATCTCAGGCAAAAACCAACAACAACGTTTCACAGAGCAGATACATGTACATATTACAGTAAACTTGTATTACTGTTACTGCATTTACTACCATTACATGGTTAGCAATGTTCTCAGTGTTGGTAAGAATGGCCAGAAATCTGATTTGGTGTTATATTTAAATGTTTTTGGTTTAAATGTTTTGTTGATCATTAGTGAAAATGCTTGGAATTCATTTATATTACACTAGATGTTAAGTAAGAAGAGGTCTCAATCAAATTTATAAAAACTCAATGTAAGCAGCAACTTTTCTATCTCTGATCACTCATCAGCTTGTAATAAAGTATCTGGTCTAAGGGCTTTTGTTTTTCTTATAACTCTGATGTAGACTTTTCAAAAAATATATATTCACACTTAATATAGCTTGATTTCTATTCTTCAGAATTCTACTCTACCTTTAATCAGCGTTTAATTTTATTTTTTGTTAGGACCTCTGATGCCCTCTGGTGGAACTTAAAATAATCACATTTGGTTTGTAAAGCAAGTGCAATGCATGTGTGCGTTTACATTTTTATTAATGTCGAACTAGTCTGTCCCAATTCAGAATAGATTCCTGAGTGGGCTGCAGTGTTGCTGGAGATTGCAGGGGAGAGAGATAAAGAAAGGTCCAGTACAGAGCCAAACGACTGTGCGTGTGAGCGGCTACTTCTCTCCATTCCTTTGCAGCATGGATGATCGATGTTAGAGCAAGCACAAGACTGCAAGAGAGATAATGAGAGAGAAAGTCAAGGCCAAGAGAGCTTTTGAATAGGAGCCGGACAAACGTGTCTACTTCTCTCCATCCTTCTGTATCCTCATCCGCTCCATCCTGTGCTTGGTGATCATGTATTTGAAGAACTCGTAGACAGACCAGCTGATGGCAGTGGAGGGCACCTGATAGATGACTCTGGCCTGCACGCCTTTGAAGTACGCGGGTATGCCACCCAGCCTGTACACTGTCCTAAAGGCGTGGGCCAGACCTGTGATGTGCTCTCTGCCGGAGCTCACCGAGTGAAGTGCCAGCGTCTCTTGCGTGTTCAGCAGCGTCTTACAGACGTCGAGCGGCGTGGTTGCAGCGGCGGCCACCGCCCCGGCCAAGGCTCCAGAGATCATATGGGACGAGGGGTTATACAGTCTGTGGGGGTTGAGCAGCTCCTGTAGGTACTCGTAGGTGATGAAGTGCAGTGCCTGAAATGGCACGTTCATGGTAAGCTGCGTAGTGTAGCTGCGGTAAAAAGCCCCAGCGCCCTCGCTCCGCCAAACACATCTCATGCATTCCAGAACACCCCGGTAAGGAGAGTTGAACATCTGCATCCTCTGCTTCACCACTACAGGGTTGAGACACGGAAATCAGGACAGATGACACAAAAAGAAGGGAATTAGGAGGACTTAGCAATATGCTCAGTCAAAACATAAAGGTCATGCCTGAAATACAGTAACGCCATCAAAGAGGAATGTGTAGACTCATTATACAGAGTGGCCTGTTCCATCCGGACATGACCAGATCAAATAAAAATGCCTTTCAGCACAGATTCGAGGCTGTCTACTGGGAACGGAAGAGCTAAAGCTGCACGTGTGATTCAAGGCAGTAAAGCAGGTGTGCCCAGCAAGCCTCAGACTGCCACCTGGACATGAAAGCTTATACCGGTAATGCCAACAGATGCAAGTTGCTGCCAAGCTCATTGCAATTTCAAAACGGAGGAAGCATCTCACTGCAGTGCAGCGCAGCTGTTAATTACAGCAAGGGCAATCATCTCCCTTAGGATTGCCGTTTATTATTAGGCTGTCATGTGGTTAAGAGATTAGTTTACTGAATTACACAGCTTATGCTGCCACCTACTGGTTTGAGGTGTATGAGGATTCACAATATACTGTATAATAGTGCTGGGTATAATCTGAGTCACTCAGTAATGTGATCCGGTTCACTTGAGTCACTTGCACTGATATCTTGATTGCGATTGATTTACTACATAAAAATGCATCCAAAAATCCCTTGTCTTCCGTGCACTCATCTTCTGTAAATAAATCCTTCTCTCTTAATTCTCTTGGCACCTCACACTTCTTTTATCAGTGACACTTTTTTTCTAAGTGGAATCTTGATCATGGGGGATAGGGGGTTGGACTCACCTATCAATCAGATGGGTATTTAATGGGTCAAGGGTTTAAAATTACCATGGGGGCTATGATACTCCTTAAGTGGTACAGTACTAAAGTAGCAGGTAAGAATTTGCATTTTAATAATAATATAACTATATTTTGTTGTTGTTTTGCTTACAAGAAAATAAGCTGCATTACTAATCTATACCTTGTCTACTGATAATAACAATAATAATAATAATAGCATGTGCGTAAAATCAGCCACATAACAAACACCAGTGAGTTTAACCCCTTGTTTATTGGAATATTGAACTTATTACTTAGATTCACGGACTGTCCGGAGTCCAGTGTTTCCAGTGAGTCTGCTCACTTGCCTTGTGTACTAATGCCAAGTTCACACTACACGACTTTCCAAGTCGTCAGGTCGCTGTACAGTTCACACTATACGACTGAATCTTTTGCACTCGGGAGTCTTTCAGTCGGTGTATATTTCACACTACACGACTGATCGGCGTTAGGGGGTTTCACACTACACGATCCATCAGCAACTGGAATCGCAGACGAGCTTCTCTGGTCTCCCTTTTTTTTTTTTCTTTTTTTTTTTTAAACACACGTGAGAAGTGACGAGAAGTTTAATGATACCACGTCCAAAAATGCACGTAAACAAATAGCGAGAGATCAAAGTTTGTGCACTGACGTGATGAAATCAAGGAAGAAAAATAAATGAATCTGAGTGGATTTGGCAACACGAACAGTATATGGCTCGTTCTGTAGTAAGTTGGAGGTTAATTAATAATTTTGCAATGCAGCGTGGGTGTTATGTTTTGTAGAGGACGATCAAGTCAGAAATACTGTAAAACGTGTGTGTGCGCCGGTGTTTTCTGATATAAACTATATTAATTAAGCCCCTGTACCACCTGTTTACACTCGTCTCCTGCGTTTCCCCTCACGCTGTATCCTGCGTTCTCATTGGCTGTTTGACATGTCACTCATTCCCAGTCGCACATCTGAGATCAGATATCTGACGTGCTAGAAAACTCAATCCAGTCGCCGAGCGGTCGGCGAGCCGGTCGGATCGAGTTGTTGGATAGTTCACACTTAGCGACTGAGAGCCGAGTTTTGATCGCTGAGCGAACGCTGAGTTGCTCCCGACTCGGAAAATTAAGCGCCGACCAGTCGCCGAGCGAAAATCAGGGCAAAAATCGTGTAGTGTGAACTAGGCATAAGCAGCAGCCAGTCAGAGGACTCATAGGATCCGGGTTAATTGAGATTTCGGACTCGTGATTCCTGATTCGAATCATTAACTCGGGTGATTCAGGAACCGCCCAGCACTACTGTATAAAGCTAAGTGGCTCTGAACGAGAAATTCGATAAATAACAACACATGTAGACTAATACAGCATTTAGCATTTCTTCTAGTACATCTTTACATATTTTTCCCCTCAAACTTAACCGCAATAACATTCATGTCAAATCAGTGCCTTTACAATAGGATTAATATTATGTCCCTGGACAGTACAGTGTGTAATTTGAGAAGCAACAATGTTAAAACTTGTTTATCATGCCAGCTGGCAAAAAGATCCGAATTCAGGTTTAACTACATGTGTCTTAAGTGACATCAATAAGTTCTCAATAAGATTTTTATAACAGCAGATAAAATGTTCACCAATATACCAAACTAACCGAAATTCTATGCTAATAACTTTATCACAAAGCAAACACACTAACTAGCTATTAGCTAGCGGCTAATAAAGTGAGTACGTTTTCAGTCCAGGTAGAAAATAGTTATACACTGGTACCTTGAAACTCAACGTCAATTGGTTCTGGGAGTGACATTGAGTTTAAAAGACGTTGAGTTTGGTATTTTTTCCCCATATAGATGTATGGGAAACATGTTAATGCATTCCATGGTGCCGTGGAACTGCATATATTTTAGGCTAATATAAAATAATGGGGTTGTTTTTGACTCTTATACACTGAAAATGACACAAATATAATATAAAAACACTGAAATAAAAATCTGATTCTAACAATTTCTCAGAACCCAGAGCTGTAACACAAGTTTAAAAGTGAAACAGTGAGGAAAAGCTAAACACGGATACATGTGGAGCTTTCGAAGTGAATGTGACGGTTATTCCACACAAATGCAGATTCGTCTCATATCCACACTTTGATGACTGTTCACTGTTATTTTGAAATTAAATAAATACATTTTTTTAAAAACAAACTGAAAACGTTGAGTTTAAGGGAAACGTTGAGTTTAAGGGTACAAATTTCTCGCCGAAGGGTGTTAAGTTTTAAAGATTTTGAGTTTAGGGGACGTTGAGTTACAAGGTACCACTGTATATTCAGTGTCAGTCTTACTTTATATCAATTCAAATTCTAAAAACTCTGTTTAACAATTGCTAACCACCAAAAACCCAAATAACCCAAATAATTTTTCTGTGGGTAACTTTAGAACAGCTAAAAGGCTAGTTATATAGCAGCCTGGCTTTCTTAGCAGCTTAAGAGTTTTAAAAGTCTCATTTATTGTCTGTCTGTCTGGGTGCAGGTCATATTAATGTAATTTTTAAGTAAATGTGTAACACGCTGAGCTATTAAACTGTACAATTTGTAATTGGATTAATGGAACTACATTTACAAAGGAAGGAATTTGTGGTTATACAATATTATGGCACGTGTAATTACAAATGCATCTCTTTGACTAAATTATGCCCCGGATACCACAAACGCTTAAGGTAAGCAAACCACAAAAGAACAGCTATATAGCTAAATAGAAATAGTTTATCATTTGCATTATACTATACAGTGAATGACTGACTGAAATCCTTTTAGCTGTTCTCATCAAGGTTTACCACAGCTGATCATTCGTGTACATTTACACTTCATCTGTCTTTAGGACCGGCACTAAGCATTCACCAATATGTTCCTCCCAATGGCTAGGTTCATGTAATGCCATGCACCTTTGGTATTTATTAACCCAGCCCAGGATTCAAATCCCCACAACTCAGGCACTGCTGTTACCAGCAATAGAGCTCTTACCATTAGGTCACACAAGATCATACTATACACCAAGAAAAATCATTTGATACAATTCCTAACATAGCCCTACAAATTACCATTGTATGTGTAGAACGTGTTTTGTACTTTTATTATCCCTTAATGCACAACATACAAAACATTTACTATGAACAACTTGATATTATTTAGGGCTATTATAACATTGCATAGTAATCACTGAGATGCAGTCACATTTGACACATTCATTGAACTTGCAGAGGTTACAAGTAAAAAAGTGAGATGTTATAGATTTTATATTTACATTAGTATGATGTATTTATTATGAACCAATGAATAAGTGCAAACAATCTAACTTTAATCATTTAAACACTGGATAGTACTGTCATATATTCTATACAACACATGACTATTTAAGCTGAATTGTCATAATCATTTGTTAATTTTGCATACCTTCTGCTGGGTTCATGGCAGCATCATGAAGCAGTGTTGCGACGCAGCCGGCAGCCCCTGCCAAAATAAACCCTCAAAAGTGAGAAACAAGAAGGTAAGTGGAGGACAGATCACAAACATTAACTATCTGTACTATTTCACAGCCATGTACTGCAATAGCAAAGCACAAGAAACATTTGCTGGTAAATGACACAACTTACACATACATAAGACTAAACTAAGTATGTTTTAAATGTTTATGTCAAAAAATTTAGGTACAATTAAAATAATAATAATCACAATCAACACCTATTCTAAAGAAATGTAACCCAAAAAGGGGGGAGGGGTGGTAATAAATAAGTTTATTGACACAAAGCATGGTCCTCCTATAAGAGGATTAAACGCGTTTCCCTTTGATGCAGTAGGAAAATGTGAGCTGACAGGCATTTCAGAGACTACTCACCCACTCTGCCAATCACCTAGGCATAAAGAGAAAGGGAAAAAGGAGAAAGGCAAAGCAACAGCAAACATCAGTTTTACTGTGCAACCAAAGTTACTCTGAAAGATCAGTAGACCCTTAGCTGCTGTATGAGACAAAAAATACATTAACACACTTAAGGCTCAGCAATATGACAAATAGACAGGAATGTTTTACTACAGAAGTACAGAATGACATGTACATAATAATGGCAATAATAAGTGGCAGAATTATCATTTGTACCAAATAAGTAAACCAAAAAAGATGATGATTACATAATTAATCCTGTCCAGGTGTCCAATATTGCCTTAAAGATCATGATGATTAATAGAACAAGTAATTGAGAAGTAGCAGTAAGTTTAAAGTCAAGCTGTACTTATGATAAATTTGTATGGACTATTTAGATTTATTTACAACCTAGCTTATTGTGTTCATCTAAACCAACATAAATTAGCCATTTTTATTCATTGCAACATAATTATTATTTATTATTCAACAAGCACAAGTTTTCAAATTCCCAACCGAAAATTACAGGCCTATTTAATTAACATTATACCAAATAAGGTGCTCAATCAAGCTTCTTAATAATATTTAGTATTGTGATATTACACACTTCTCTTGTCCTTTAAAATTCAATTATTTATTAAAAAAATACATTATTTACGTCATACGACAGACCATCCAAAGCAAAAGCAATAAATCGTCTAATTCTGATATTACACAGTGAGTTAAAAAATATAAATAAAATGTGTTGACCTTTAGACTGAAATAATCGACGACAACAAATCAAACTAATGACCAGCAAGACATCAACCGACCAGCTAACCGAACAACTGAGATTTCTGGTTATTCTTGCCTCTAAATACATCAGCACAAATGTGACTCTAATCAATAACACAAAAAGAAGCTCAAGTTCAATTTTCAAAATTACTCCCTACTCTGAAATAAAAACCATGAGTCTGCTTCTCAAAACATACATAAACTTGTAATTTCCCATCAGATTTTTGTCAGTTGTGTGGGGGTGAGGTGTACCGTTCGCCAAATGACTGTTGGCTCCTGGGCAGATGACATCACCAAGGGTTTTTTTGAGATTTTCATAGCAGGCGAAGTACAGTGCATGGGCTGGCCCCGCCCCTATTGCAGTGGCGTTCAGGCCTCTGATGGGCCGCCAGATACCCTCAGTCCTCACGATGCGTCGCAGAGCGTCCATCACGTTACGGTAGCGTGCAGCTGGAGCAGGCTGCAAGCTCTGCATGCGGGTCTGCAAAATGAGAGGGAATGATCAGACACAGAAAAAATGAAGATTGTAACAACAAGACAGCCTGGAAGATTTACATCTACATTTACAGCATTTAGCAGACACTTTGATCCACAGTTACTTACAATTGTGACCGAATACAGTTCAAGCAATTGCGGGTTTAGGGCCTTGCTCAAAGACCCAACAGTGGCAACTTGGCAGATGAGGGGTTTGAAGCGTCAACTGTCTAATTACTAGTCCAGTACCTATATTGCTGAGCTAACAGCCCAACTAAAGTTAGATTAGCAACAGCCTTCATGTGTGGAAAGACTTGGGCACATTTTTATGCTCCTTCTGCACATTTTAATGCTCATAAATGTATTACATATTTACTATAAAAATTAGAAATACAGAAATACAGCAGCTGTAAATGTCTTTAGGTGTGTCATAACTTTTGTTCAAACCCTATTTTACTGATTTTATTATTTCATTGAAATGAAACTGGCCATGTCTGGACATTTGTTATAATACTTCCAGCATCACTCCAGAGAGAAATGCACACAATACAAAGGTAAAAATGCAATTACTCTGTATTGCTTTTAATTTGTGTTTTATAGGTGTTTAGGTCTTGCAATGCTTAGTCAGATTTAGCTTAGTGTAGCCTGAACATTCACCCCCACACCTTTGTACACTTGCGTCTGCATGCATTTGGATGAATGTGTAGTTTGTGTGGATTATTAAAGCATTACTACATTTTGTAATAAAACCCAGTACCTATGTTTGCCAGAAGCAGGCTTACCTCTGGATTACTGTATCATTGTGTAATTAAAGCCAAAACGGCTAGCACACGCACGCCAGTCATTAGCAGATTAGTTCCAAACTGCAGTGAGGAAAAGCGTTCACTTCAAAGTTTCCGTCAAAAAACCTTTCCAACATTTCTTGAATTAATAAACAAACCAGTGACCCTGACATGAACTGCAGGCCACTTTTCTTTGTTTTTGTTTTTTTTGCTTGTACAGCAATTAAAGAAATGAAAAGAAGCAAAGAACTCGAATGAAGCAGTAAGGAAAACACAATGCCCATTATAAAACTGAAAAAACCCCACTCTGTAACTGACGCCACCACAGAATATGACTCCTCCATGCTTTTTCTAAACTCACGTACATCCCAAATAGTCACATACACGGCATTAAGACTTGATCTAGGCTAGGCTTCGTACATCCCACTCACATTAAAGGCTGTCTGAAACTGTGTGCTTAAAGAATTATTCAAAATCTTTTAAAGCCTTATTTCTCATGAGCCTTCAGCATCATATACACACACTACCAATGCATTCATGCCATATTTGTAGTTAGACCTTAATAATCACTAGCAAAATTAAAATGAAAGCTGATAGAAAACTTATTTTAGTTCATGTTCCTACACGCAGGTTCCACATAGTGTTGGTCTTCCTCTTCTGTGTAGTTTTGTTCCTGCTGGGTCTTAACATTTAATTATTTAAGTGTAAGTAAATACAGTAATACATACATGCTAAATTGTCATTACCTTCCTGGTCTTAGACGTGCAGCTAAAGTATCAGACATGTTCTCAAACAATATACTACTGCTGTGGAATTCGGGGCCTGTAAGGACACAGTCTCACACTATATGCCCAAGGCCTGGGCAGAGTCTGACAGAAAGCATTGTACACTGTGTCTAAGGCAATATCTGCACACCAGACAACTGGGAAAATATGGATTCAAAGTGTATAGTGTAAAATATTTACGAATAAGTGGAATGCAAATTTAAGGACAGCTGTAATAAATCTGCAGAAGAATTTAAACACAAATCATTAGAAATAAGTGAGAAGCATTTTTCTAAGCAGCATTTAGTTCTATTGAATTAAATGTTGGTGCACTATATACTAGGGATGTAACGATACACTCTACCAACGATGTGATTCACGATGCGATTTTTTAAACTGAAATTGAAGACAAATGATGAGTTTCCTTTTATTATTTCTCCTTTATTTATCTAAAAAATGAATGCCCTTTTATTTCTGAGGTAGGTGCAAACTATGTAAAACAATTTCGAATTAAACGCAATGTGGCTGAAAAAACCCGAATTTGACAACCAGGAGTATATCGCCAGTGACGTCAACCAGGCGAGGTATATAGCGCCAGTGCCCTCTGCTGTTTAAAGGGAATATCAATTCATTTTACATATCAAATCAATTTGAATTGTGGAATTTTTGAATCGGTTATTAACTGTATTGTGGTGAATCGTTACATATCTACTATAGACACACACCACAGACTTGACTGGAAGAAAACATACATATAAAGTTCAGAAGTTCTGATCTTTGACAATAACAAATGTATTAGACTTCCATTTTTATACATAGATGACAAAAAAGATCACTTACTGTATTTGTAAAATATAACTAAAAGATAATTGTCAGGTCTGCAATGTGGTAAAGCACCACTACTAGCTTAAATATCCAGTACATGTTATCTACTCCCTCAGTACTTAGTTAGCTCTGCCTGGTTCCATGTAAATGAGTCACTACCTAGAATTCCCTAGCAGTCAAACAGCAGTCTAATAGAGTGGACAGTGAGTGGACACGGTATTTAAAAACTCCAGCAGCGCTGCTGGGTCTGATCCACTCATACCAGCACAGCACACACTAACACACCCCCACCATGTCAGTGTCACTGCAGTGCTGAGAATGATCCACCACCCAAATAATACCTGCTCTGTGGTGGTGCTGACCATTGAAGAACAGCATGAAGGCAAGCTACAAAGATATGTAGAGAAACAGATAGACTACAGTCAGTAATTGTAGAACTTCAAAGTGCTTCTATATGGTAAGTGGAGCTGATAAAATGGACGGTGAGTGTAGAAACAAGGAGGTGGTTGTAATGTTATGGCTGATCAGTGTATTTTATTTATTATGGGATAATGGCCTTGCTCAAAGGCCCCACAGTGGCAACCTGTACAAAATGTACAGGTTACTAGTCCAGTTCTGGTAATATTTTATTTTCCATAAATTGTCTTTCAGCAAATGTAAGCATCAGGGTGTGTCTTGTTTACAATAAACAACTGGTACATTTAGTGTTCACATCATTGTTCATTTATTTTGTCCAGTGATCTATGCAAAAAAAGCTACACCTTGTCAAACACTGATAGCCACAGCTGTGAATGACAAAAGTACAAGTACAATGTCCTTAAAGTCCTTTTCAGGTCATTCTGCCATTGCCAGAAGCACTTCTGCTCACACGCTATACCTCTTCTACCTCTCAGAAATAAAGGGATTATATACAGCCTGACTTACTTAAAGACATACTCAGCTCCAACATAGCTACAAGCGTTAAAATACTTTGGCCTGTGCATGTGACAGGGAATGTTTAAATGAGTTGTATTGCACTACGGCACAAATAAGAGATAGTGGGCTAAAATAACCATGGGCTTCCAGGAAAAAGACATCACCATAATGGCAGTATAATAAATGCTACCCTCTCACATATGCAAGTCATTAGGGCTGGGCGATATGGATCAAAAATAATATCTCGATATTTTTTGCTGAACGGCGATATACGATATATATCTCGATATTTTTGTATCCCATAAGGTAATAACAAAAAGACACTTCTGAGACAAAGCTACAAGTTCCAATTTTTTTACAGGCACTTTTATTAATATTCATGCTGGGGAAGCTTCACACAAGAAAAAAAAAAAAGAGCTATTCTAAGAAAAAAAAAAAGTTGTTTTCAAAGGCATCTCCTGTCATGTAATGGGAATTACAAATATATTGTCTGGCCCCTTAAGAATGTTAAGTGCACTATAGGGCGCAGGGAGCGAGTGTGTAGGGAAGATGTCGGAATGACACGGTTTCCGGCTGAGCTTGTGTGACATTAAAAGTAAAACCCTGTTAAAGTAAAACCCTCGTTAACCCCCAACCCCCCACCTGTTTGGACTTTATACATTATTTTATGTATATGTCACCGCAACATTTACATTAACATTTTTTTTTTACGTATAGAACTCAGTTCTGTAATCCAGGCATAACTAATCGTTCATGTTACTGTGTAACTATTACAACATTTAATGCATTTTAATCAGCGTTCTGCTTCATGCACTTTATTATTATTTAACAGCTTTATTTGTTGTTTAATTGCTGTTTGCTCCTTGTTTACCGCAGAGTTTGGTTGTTTATTGGCCGACAACAAGAAATACTATAATAGAAGATAAATAAATGATGTGTCGGACGTCGGGCGATCATCCAGTGTAAACTTACACGACCACGTACAACATCCAGTACAGAAATCCCCATAATGTTTGTTTTTTACAGATAGAGCAAATATATGCACATCACATATACAAACACACACGTCAGAACAACAGGAGACGCAGCGTTACGTTATTATTACTTTCTCAACACTTAATGTGAAGTAAATACGTGCATGTCAGCGCGTGCATGCGCTTGTATTGGTTTTTGAAACGAATAACGACTCGTTTTCTTGTTTTTTAACTTTGGGATTTGAAGTGAAAACGAATGAAGGTACACGGAGCTGGAACCTTTTATCTGGACTTGTTTTCGGCATTCTCTACAGAATACATTATTCTGCTGCTCATCTGACACTTTGAATTCGAACCATCTCCAAATAATTCCAAAAAGAGTCATTATTTTTCATTTTAGTAAGCAGCTCCTCTTCGATAGCTTCTGTCATAACTTTATCCGTCTCCATGCTATCGCTGCCAGCAGGAATTACTGGTGAAGCGGTGGGGAGGGGCGAGTTGTGTTCAGTGAGAGAAAGAAGCGGTGCAGGTGAACATGTGCAGAGACAAACTGGGAGAAGAGAAAGATGAACTGTCGGATCTAACTGGAACGCAACATCTATATCGATATATGCGATATTGTCTTATCTTATATCGCGTATGAAAATATATCGATATTTTATAAAATCTCGATATATTGCCCAGCCCTACAAATCATCCATGCTGGGTGCACTGATGCACCACCATACCATGTTTTTTTTTTTTTTTTTTTTTTTTTTTGCTGCTGACAATCTGGATGGTGCTTTTCTTCTTTGTTACATTAAACCTGACATGTTTTCCCAAAAATAAATGTAAATATGGTATCTGATCACAGTTTACATTCCTACTGTCTTTTCATCTATCTGCAATGAGCTTGGACCAGAGTACTCAGCTTCAGGTTGCATTTCTTAATGCAGCAGCAGACTGTGTTATGCGTCAATGGTTTTCTGAAGTACTTCAGAAGTGGTTATATTTATTACAGCAGCATGACATTTTTCATGCAATGCCTTCTGAGGGCTTGTCGGTCACGCACATTCAACAGTGGTTTCAGGCTTGCCCTATGCTGACTGACATTTCTCCAGATTCGTTAAACTTTTTCACAATATTATGCACGGTAGATGGTAAAAGACCTGAATTATTTGAAATCTTGCACTGAGGAATGGTCTTAAAACAAGGTAGGATGTAATACATTACACTATCCAACCACTAAATGTAATTCTTTCAATATTAGTATTGAATAGTCGTATTTGTAATACAGCACAATGTCTACAGTAAAATAAAACCATTACAAAAAAGAAATTGTATAAATGTCAGGATGTATATGTACATATAAAGGTGTCATGTTGTATAAAGTTTGTATTTGTGTTTTGTATCAGCAGTTACTGAAGGCTTACGTATCTGCATTGGACATGACTATTTTAAGTCAGACAATATACAACATTAAATGTACAATAAATGTAAGAAAAACTTAATTCTTCAGCATACAACTGTACATGTATGTACAAATTCTTGAAACCCCAAGATTATCATGACATTTCTTCTTACAAATGTATGTAAACATTTAATTGCTTTAATTGGGTGTCACAGGTCTAGGGGTGTGTTTGAAAACCTAGTGAGCTGCCTTGCTGTCTTACTGCCTACATAGGCAGCTGCCTAAGTAGAGAGGATTCTAATAAGTCATTGACTTATAAGGCAGGTTATTCAAACATGCTACTTAGACAGCGATTCGCTAAGCTAAGACAGTTAGCCTCAAGCCATTCAAACAAATGGATGGGGTGGCACAACGGGCTAGCATGTCAACTAACATCTCCCTCAGTGTAACGAAAACGGTTAAATTCACTGACGAGCCCGAATTTGCAAGTAAATGACAATTGTACAAGTTTATACAAGTTAAAAATCAATAATAATTAATTTACATTAGATTAGGTTTCTCCGCACCGTCCACCATGTTTTTTATTTTTCTGTGAGAAAAGTTGTGCCGCACTGAATGCTGAGATTGCCTCCACCGCTAAGGCAGCATCGGATGCTCCCTCGTTCTTGAGTCAAAATATCGTTGAAATTTTAAGATACCTTACTAGTGAGCATATTAAGGCATCTAGGATTTCGAACAGGCTTTTTCTTGGGAACGCGCACAGGATGACGTAAGGTGCTGTCTATGTAGAGAGCGCACTAGGTTTTCGACACACCCTAAGAATCTACAAGTGTGTGCTGGGTAGGGTGTTCTGTAATTCTGTTTATCTTCTGCAGAAATTTCTGCAGGGAAGTTGTAGACTAGTGGTTAAGATACTGGACTAGTAATCGAAAGGTTGCTGGTTCAAGCCCCACCATTGCCAGGTTGCCACTGTTGGGCCCTTGAGCAAGGTCCTTAACCATCAATTGCTTAGTCAATATACTGTCACAGTACTATAAGTCTGCTAAATGCCAAAAATGTAAATGTAATGTAAATTGAGAGAGCAGATAACCACATAGTCCATCATGTTATACACAATTAATGTTCTGAACTATTAATCACTTGGTCTTAGCAAATAAAAAGACATTAGCAGCAGAAACTGTATCTAGTGACTTTTACATGTACTCTCTGTCATGGAAATAAATTAAGGTTTAATGCGGCAACCGGTCTATTATTCTAGCTCTCTGATGAGAGCTGAGTTCGAAACCTTGACTTATGTATTCTTAGCACTGTGTGACCTTGCATGTGAACGCTAATGACATAAAGCTGTTAGTGAACTGTCATATTAAACCGGTGCATGTTCAACAACATTACAAGTTAAACACGGGGTCACGACCGCTATGTTAGCAAAGACACACGACTTCGAGCACACTGACCAAACAGTACTGTACTTTGGTAGTTCTAGCGCTAGAACTGAGCGTGTTAGCAGAGCTTGTTAGCATCACAGATAGAGCGGCTGGACTCGTGGTTATTAGTTAGCTTAATGCTAACTAAAAGCTATATATTACCGGTTATTAGTTGCAACACTGAGTGAATTGATAATGAAAGTGACAAGTTCAATACTGCGTTTAACAATACTAGCCCACTACATAATGAAGTACTACTCTAGCAATCATTATTTTAAGATAATATGTAGTTCGCTAGTATAACTTTGGAAGCATATACTGTTGTACAGTGTTATAAAGTGTTGAGTAATGAAGTGGCATGTTCGAAGATGAGACCTGCTGCATAACAATTAATGCAACGATAATATAATTATTTATTTAAACAAAACTGCAAATTTTAAAGCACTTGGGTGATTTATATAATTAATGTAATTGCAGTATTTACCGTTGTGCATTACAAGCCTACATTCCTACACTCGGTTCAATTGAAAAGCATTTCAGTTAATGCTATTCGAAAAGATAGATGTAAAGATACTAGATTTATATATATAAAATTTGTTGTGATTTAGGCATCTAACTTTCGCCCTGAAGTAGTTACTGTTTAGTACATCCTGTACTTCACTAATCATTATTTTAAGATAATATGTAGTTCGCTAGTATAAACTTTGGAAGCATATACTGTTGTACTGTGTTATAAGGTGTTGAGTAATTAAGTGGCATGTTCGAAGATGAGACCTGCTGCATAACAATTAATACAACGATAATATAATTATTTATTTATACAAAACTGCACATTTTAGAGCACTTAGGGTGTATACCATCAGTATTTTGCAAATTTGCACATGGCCCTATTGCACTGTTTACACCAGCACAATAGTAATGTATATACTGTATATATCTGCTATACTTATATATTTCACTTTATTTATTCTCATTCATTACCCATTCATGTAGCCACTTGTCACCTTTATTACTCTGTGACTGTGTATCACTACTTGTGATACCGTTCAACACAGGTAAAGTTCATCATAACGGCATAAATGTCCAAAAAACAACTAAATTTAAGATCTAAATCCTAAGTCCTAAGTCCTAAAAACCTAATGGAGTTTATATGGAATCCCTTCATGTGATAACTAACTTTAGCTCCCTATTATGCTTATGTTTAAGATAAGATAAGATAAGATAATTGATTAGTCCCACAGTGGGGAAATTCACAGTGGCAGCAGCGAAGGGACAGTAAAGCACTCAGTACAAAAAATAGACAATAAAAAGTACAGTGTAATAACAATAATAACAATAAAAAGTCAGAAAAAACTCTGAAAAACTCTGAAAAAAACTAAATATTTACAAATAATTACAAATAATAATTGCACATGGGAAAAAATATTGCACATATTGCAAATTGTAATAATTACACGTGGGAAAAGTTGCACATTGTTATGAATAATGAATGTTTTAGAGTGTGTGTGTGTGATCTGTCTGGAGCAGTGCTGGTTATACAGTCTAACAGCAGCAGGAAGGAAGGACCTGCGATACCGCTCCTTCACACATTTGGGGTGAAGCAGCCTGTCACTGAAGGAGCTGCCCAGTGCTGCCAGAGTCTCATGCATGGGGTGGGAGTCGTTCTCCAGCATGGATGCCAGCTTGGCTAACATCCTTCTGTCTCCCACCACCTGCACTGGATCTAAGGGGCTCCCCAGGACAGAGCCGGCCCTCTTAATAAGTTTGTCTAGTCTCTTCCTGTCCGCTGTAGAGATGCTGCTGCCCCAACATACCACTCCATAAAAGATGGCTGATGCCACCACTGTATCAAAAAAAGTCCTCAAGAGTTCCCCCCGCACTCCAAATGACCGCAGTAATTAATTCATTAAGTTAATTAAGTAAGTAATTAATTAAGTAGTTAAGTAATCAAACAAGCCAAACATCCTGATCAGCAGGTGAATCAGATTCATTGTGTAGAATGATCACTGCTCATCAGGGCTTTTCAATTCAAACGTCAGTATTTCGAGGCTCCCTACAATGCCATGCATATAAGCAACTTTTCCCAACTCCCAGCAAAATACACCTGACTCTAACTGCTAATGACTGAAGCAAGTGTGTTGAGATCAGGGGAAACCTAAAACTCAGAGCAGTTGGGTCTCCAGGACTGACGCTGAGAAACCCTTATCTTATCTAACTCACCTTCACACAGTCGATGGGGAACATGAGGCAGTGCTCCATGACCCCTGCAACAGCTCCGGCTAACATGTATGTGCTGGTCGAGGCTCCCTGTGGCAGACCTTCATAGTCCGGTTCCGACATCTCACTAACTTCCTGCAGCCCATGGAGTGCGTTTAGCTCCGATTCCGTTCCGATTCGTGGTGACAGAGAGCCGACGATGCCCTCTGAGAGAGTCCAGATCCGACCGCCCAGCCAGCGCACCTCTGCACCCGCCGAAGCTCCAGCCACCGCGCCGTCACCTCGCGACGGCTCCGCACCCATCCGCCTTCTGCCGACCAAACCATCAGCTTCCATTAGCAGCCAGACTCACAGTCCACTGGTTAAAGCACAGGCGTTATTCGCTGGCCTGTTTATGCTACCACACCCAGATGTTTACACTCTACACTCCGCCATGTCTGGAACAGAAGGGCAAGCAGAGACCCACGCGTGAGGAACTGCGCAGCGCGGGATGACAGGACGTGCAGGCCGCTCCCGGAAGTGCCCGTGTCAAGCCATGGTTTCCTGCTCTGTGATTCGACGAACGCGCTGTCAATCAAAACGTCAGCACTTGTATAACACGCGAGTGCCAGAGCCGTAGATAGAGAGAGTTGCGACACTCCTTGATCTCGCCGCTACGCGGTCACGTGGTTCATGTAACCCTCAATAGTTCCAAACAAACCCGGCGCTGTCATGTTCTCAAATGGGACAGGCAGCAGTAAATGAAATATTAAACGGCAAATAATAAACATTTGTACAATTTCTGGGTATTTTCAACTGCGTTTACATTTACTGCATCTGCTTTAATGTCAATTTGGTATATAAAGTGGAAGATTGATGTTTATAATGACTTGTTAATAGGTCGTTCTTGTTAACACACAGTACATTATATTAGCATACATTACATAATGCGATATCCTTAAGTAGTAGAGACAATATACAGTATAGACATTAAAGTTTTTTATGTTTTGATTTTTGCATAAACTAATCTCCCTTCACTTTCCTGAGGATTCATAATAATAATCATTTTTGCTAAACACTAAGTCATGTGCTGGATTCATAAGGTTTACCTGCACTGAATGAACAGATTGATAAACACATTACCGTACCAAAAACATTATAGTGCAGGTACATGAAAAAGCATTCATTCATCTCTTATTTCATGAGTGATTAATAATTGATTCCTACATGTAATACATTAATGAATTCATTATGAATATGCACTAGTTCATTTTGTCTAATGTAAGTGGTGGACAAGGTAGACAAACCATGTAGTTGAGTTAAAGTAGAGATATCCAAGGTAACATATTACTCCAGTAAAAGTAGTAGTAAAAGTAAAAATACTCTTTACCTCCACTAAAGTACTAAACTAAATTTACCTTCAAATGTACTTAAGTATGAAAGTAAAAGTATAATGATTTATTGTGGTTCTAATGTTTTATGATCATTTCTGTAACAAGAATCTTGATTAATCAACTCATTTTAGGTGAAAAGACTCGTGTGTCATTAATTAAGCTTAACTGACTAAGCTAAATTGGGTTATACCTATTAATTAAGATAAACATGTAACATTTAGTGCTGAGCAAATGCTAAACAATAACAGTATTAAGTATATTAATGACATTAAATTCATAATTTTTTTAAAACAAAGCAACATACAGCTAAAAATGTTTGATAAGTAGTGGAAATGAATGGGGCTCTATGGGTTGTTTGGAACTATACAGAGCTCCACAACCCGGAAGCTGGGCAGAAAAAATGTCCCGCCCCCTTTCCAACGGTTCCCTATGGGAGTGTCGCCACTCTGTTCTCTCTACCGCTCTGGCGAGTGCTTATAAAATGAATGTTCTTACAGTCTGACCGCCATGTGTGTGTGAATTTATCTTAAAAACATGCTCCATGTGCATCCCCAACATTAATACATCAAAAAATACAAAGACACAGTAGTTTATATATATATATATATGGGTGATTCTTCAATTGCGGGCTCTTTTGACCATCTTAACTTTTGAAAAATAAAATTAGGAATAAGCAAATACTTAAGCAAATACTTAATGATGGCTACAACTGAGCTTATATAGAATTTTAATATTTCATATTTATTTGTGAAGTGGCATAGCAAAATGTCATTATGTGTTGGTAATGATGTGTTGCGGTAATGAAAATGTTTACTTTTTTTAAGAAAAAAACTAGATAGGCCATGGATTTGCTAAAGCTAGTCAACAGCTAGTACAAGATGCACTTTAAATACATATAAATAATGTGTAAATTTCTTTTTTTTTTTGGTAAAGTACTGCCATACTGATGTAAATGGTAATGACGCTGAATAAATATACTCTATGATCAGGAGAAATACATGATTAAATTACTCACATTTCCAGACATTAAAATGTCAATCTTCTCTCATGGCTGGCATGTGCTTCCTTGCAAGTCTTTGTTTCCATGGTTACAACATAAACAAGTGTTACCTTCAAATGATTCCCTACAGAAACCATACACTGTTGCGGTAATGACGATAATGCTGGGGACAGTAAAATATTGCTCAAAAATATGCATAGGTTGTACAAATATGAAAAAAAAATTACATTTTACAGTTATTATAAAACTCATATTGTGATTTTTATAATGAATTTAGCACTTTTTAGTTTTAAAGTCTGGGTTGGGGACAAGGCCAAAGTAGCAAAATATTGATGTTTAAATCATCATAAAAAATTAAAATCCTAATTATTTTGGTATGTAATTTTTTTTAGTGATGCAATGAATGATCTTTTTAATACCTAAAATATTTGTTTTGTAATAAAGTATTTTTAACACAAATTTATAACTTAGGGACGTAAAAGTTCCCCCAGTTGAAGAATCACCCATATATATATATATATATATATATATACAGTGTATCACAAAAGTGAGTACACCCCTCACATTTCTGCAAATATTTCATTATATCTTATCATGGGACAACACTATAGACATGAAACTTGGATATAACTTAGAGTAGTCAGTGTACAACTTGTATAGCAGTGTAGATTTACTGTCTTCTGAAAATAACTCAACACACAGCCATTAATGTCTAAATAGCTGGCAACATAAGTGAGTACACCCCACAGTGAACATGTCCAAATTGTGCCCAAATGTGTCGTTGTCCCTCCCTGGTGTCATGTGTTAAGGTCCCAGGTATAAATGGGGAGCAGGGCTGTTAAATTTGGTGTTTTGGGTACAATTCTCTCATACTGGCCACTGGATATTCAACATGGCACCTCATGGCAAAGAACTCTCTGAGGATGTGAGAAATAGAATTGTTGCTCTCCACAAAGATGGCCTGGGCTATAAGAAGATTGCTAACACCCTGAAACTGAGCTACAGCATGGTGGCCAAGGTCATACAGTGGTTTTCCAGGACAGGTTCCACTCGGAACAGGCTTCGCCAGGGTCGACCAAAGAGGTTGAGTCCACGTGTTTGGCGTCATATCCAGAGGTTGGCTTTAAAAAATAGACACATGAGTGCTGCCAGCATTGCTGCAGAGGTTGAAGACGTGGGAGGTCAGCCTGTCAGTGCTCAGACCATACGCCGCACACTGCATCAACTCGGTCTGCATGGTCGTCATCCCAGAAGGAAGCTGACGCACAAGAAAGCCCGCAAACAGTTTGCTGAAGACAAGCAGTCCAAGAACATGGATTACTGGAATACCCTGTGGTCTGACGAGACCAAGATGAACTTGTTTGGCTCAGATGGTGTCCAGCATGTGTGGTGGCGCCCTGGTGAGAAGTACCAAGACAACTGTATCTTGCCTACAGTCAAGCATGGTGGTGGTAGCATCATGGTCTTGGGCTGCATGAGTGTTGCTGGCACTGGGGAGCTGCAGTTCATTGAGGGAAACATGAATTCCAACATGTACTGTGACATTCTGAAACAGAGCATGAGCCCCTCCCTTTGAAAACTGGGCCTCATGGCAGTTTTCCAACAGGATAACGACCCCAAACACACCCTCCAAGATGACAACTGCCTTGCTGAGGAAGCTGAAGGTAAAGGTGATGGACTAAACCCAATTGAGCACCTGTGGCGCATCCTCAAGTGGAAGGTGGAGGAGTTCAAGGTGTCTAACATCCACCAGCTCCGTGATGCCATCATGGAGGAGTGGAAGAGGATTCCAGTAGCAACCTGTGCAGCTCTGGTAAATTCCATGCCCAGGAGGGTTAAGGTAGTGCTGGATAATAATGGTGGTCACACAAAATATTGACACTTTGGGCACAATTTGGACATGTTCACTGTGGGGTGTACTCACTTATGTTGCCAGCTATTTAGACATTAATGGCTGTGTGTTGAGTTATTTTCAGAAGACAGTAAATCTACACTGCTATACAAGTTGTACACTGACTACTCTAAGTTATATCCAAGTTTTATTTCTATAGTGTTGTCCCATGAAAAGATATAATAAAATATTTGCAGAAATGTGAGGGGTGTACTCACTTTTGTGATACACTGTATATATATATACAGTGGTGCTTGAAAGTTTGTGAACCCTTTAGAATTTTCTATATTTCTGCATAAATATGACCTAAAACATCATCAGATTTTCACACAAGTCCTAAAAGTAGATAAAGAGAACCCAGTTTAAGAAATGAGACAAAAATATTGTACTTGGTCATTTATTTATTGAGGAAAATGATACAATATTACATATTTGTGAGTGGCAAAAGTATGTGAACCTCTAGGGTTCGCAGTTAATTTGAAGGTGAAATTAGAGTCAGGTGTTTTCAATCAATGGGATGACAACCAGGTGTGAGTGGGCACCCTGTTTTATTTAAAGAACAGGGATCTAGCAAAGTCTGCTCTTCACAACACACATTTGTGGTAGTGTATCATGGCATGAACAAAGGAGATTTCTGAGGACCTCAGAAAAAGAGTTGTTGATGCTCATCAGACTGGAAAAGGTTACAAAACCATCTCTAAAGAGTTTGGACTCCACCAATCCACAGTCAGACAGACGGAAGACAAATGGAGAAAATTCAAGACCATTGTTACCCTCCCCAGGAGTGGTCGACCAACAAAGATCACTCCAAAAGCAAGGCGTGTAATAGTCGGCGAGGTCACAAAGGACCCCAGGGTAACTTCTAAGCAACTGAAGGCCTCTCTCACATTGGCTAATGTTAATGTTCATGAGTCCACCATCAGGAGAACACTGAACAACAATGGTGTGCATGGCAGGGTTGCAAGGAGAAAGCCACTGCTCTCCAAAAAGAACATTGCTGCTCGTCTGCAGTTTACTACAGATCACGTGGACAAGCCAGAAGGCTATTGGAAGAATGTTTTGTGGACGGATGAGACCAAAATAGAACTTTCTGGTTTAAATGAAAAGTGTTATGTTTGGAGAAAGGAAAACACTGCATTCCAGCATAAGAACCTTATCCCATCTGTGAAACATGGTGCTGGTAGTATCATGGTTTGGGCCTGTTTTGCTGCATCTGGGCCAGGACGGCTTGCCATCATTGATGGAACAATGAATTCTGAATTATATCAGAGAATTCTTAAGGAAAATGTCAGGACATCTGTCCATGAACTGAATCTCAAGAGAAGGTGGGTCATGCAGCAAGACAATGACCCTAAGCACACAAGTCATTCTACAAAGAATGGTTAAAGAAGAATAAAGTTAATGTTTTGGAATGGCCAAGTCAAAGTCCTGACCTTAATCCATTTGAAATGTTGTGGAAGGACCTGAAGCGAGCAGTTAATGTGAGGAAACCCACCAACATCCCAGAGTTGAAGCTGTTCTGTACGGAGGAATGGGCTAAAATTCCTCCAAGCCGGTGTGTAGGACTGATCAACAGTTACCGGACACGTTTAGTTGCAGTTATTGCTGCAAAGGGGGGTCACGCCAGATACTGAAAGCAAAGGTTCGCATACTTTTGCCACTCACAAATATGTAATATTGGATCATTTTCCTCAATAAATAAACGACCAAGTACAATATTTTTGTCTAATTTGTTTAACTGGGTTCTCTTTATCTACTTTTAGGACTTGTGTCATATTTATGCAGAAATATAGAAAATTCTAAAGGGTTCACAAACTTTAAAGCACCACTGTATGTACAGTATATGTACAGTGTATCACAAAAGTGAGTACACCCCTCACATTTCTGCAAATATTTTATTATATCTTTTCATGGGACGACACTATAGACATGAAACTTGGATATAATTTAGAGTAGTCAGTGTACAACTTGTATAGCAGTGTAGATTTACTGTCTTCTGAAAATAACTCAACACACAGCCATTAATGTCTAAATGGCTGGCAACATAAGTGAGTACACCCCACAGTGAACATGTCCAAATTGTGCCCAAAGTGTCAATATTTTGTGTGACCACCATTATTATCACTGCCTTAACCCTCCTGGGCATGGAATTCACCAGAGCTGCACAGGTTGCTACTGGAATCCTCTTCCACTCCTCCATGATGACATCACGGAGCTGGTGGATGTTAAACACCTTGAACTCCTCCACCTTCCACTTGAGGATGCGCCACAGGTGCTCAATTGGGTTTAGTCCATCACCTTTACCTTCAGCTTCCTCAGCAAGGCAGTTGTCATCTTGGAGGTTGTGTTTGGGGTCGTTATCCTGTTGGAAAACTGCCATGAGGCCCAGTTTTCGAAGGGAGGGGATCATGCTCTGTTTCAGAATGTCACAGTACATGTTGGAATTCATGTTTCCCTCAATGAACCGCAGCTCCCCAGGGCCAGCAACACTCATGCAGCCCAAGACCATGATGCTACCACCACCATGCTTGACTGTAGGCAAGATACAGTTGTCTTGGTACTTCTCACCAGGGCGCCGCCACACATGCTGGACACCATCTGAGCCAAACAAGTTTATCTTGGTCTCGTCAGACCACAGGGCATTCCAGTAATCCATGTTCTTGGACTGCTTGTCTTCAGCAAACTGTTTGCTGGCTTTCTTGTGCGTCAGCTTCCTTCTGGGATGACGACCATGCAGACCAAGTTGATGCAGTGTGCGGCGTATGGTCTGAGCACTGACAGGCTGACCTCCCACGTCTTCAACCTCTGCAGCAATGCTGGCAGCACTCATGTGTCTATTTTTTAAAGCCAACCTCTGGATATGACGCCAAACACGTGGACTCAACTTCTTTGGTCGACCCTGGCGAAGCCTGTTCCGAGTGGAACCTGTCCTGGAAAACTGCTGTATGACCTTGGCCACCATGCTGTAGCTCAGTTTCACGGTGTTAGCAATCTTCTTAAAGCCCAGGCCATCTTTGTGGAGAGCAACAATTCTATTTCTCACATCCTCAGAGAGTTCTTAGCCATGAGGTGCCATGTTGAATATCCAGTGGCCAGTATGAGAGAATTGTACCCAAAACACCAAATTTAACAGCCCTGCTCCCCATTTACACCTGGGATTTTGACACATGACACCAGGGAGGGACAACGACACATTTGGGCACAATTTGGACATGTTCACTGTGGGGTGTACTCACTTATGTTGCCAGCCATTTAGACATTAATGGCTGTGTGTTGAGTTATTTTCAGAAGACAGTAAATCTACACTGCTATACAAGCTGTACACTGACTACTCTAAGTTATATCCAAGTTTCATGTCTATAGTGTTGTCCCATGAAAAGATATAATGAAATATTTGCAGAAATGTGAGGGGTGTACTCACTTTTGTGATACACTGTATATATATATATACAGTGTATCACAAAAGTGAGTACACCCCTCACATTTCTGCAGATATTTAAGTATATCTTTTCATGGGACAACACTGACAAAATGACACTTTGACACAATGAAAAGTAGTCTGTGTGCAGCTTATATAACAGTGTAAATTTATTCTTCCCTCAAAATAACTCAATATACAGCCATTAATGTCTAAACCACCGGCAACAAAAGTGAGTACACCCCTTAGTGAAAGTTCCTGAAGTGTCAATATTTTGTGTGGCCACCATTATTTCCCAGAACTGCCTTAACTCTCCTGGGCATGGAGTTTACCAGAGCTTCACAGGTTGCCACTGGAATGCTTTTCCACTCCTCCATGACGACATCACGGAGCTGGCGGATATTCGAGACTTTGCGCTCCTCCACCTTCCGCTTGAGGATGCCCCAAAGATGTTCTATTGGGTTTAGGTCTGGAGACATGCTTGGCCAGTCCATCACCTTTACCCTCAGCCTCTTCAATAAAGCAGTGGTCGTCTTAGAGGTGTGTTTGGGGTCATTATCATGCTGGAACACTGCCCTGCGACCCAGTTTCCGGAGGGAGGGGATCATGCTCTGCTTCAGTATTTCACAGTACATATTGGAGTTCATGTGTCCCTCAATGAAATGTAACTCCCCAACACCTGCTGCACTCATGCAGCCCCAGACCATGGCATTCCCACCACCATGCTTGACTGTAGGCATGACACACTTATCTTTGTACTCCTCACCTGATTGCCACCACACATGCTTGAGACCATCTGAACCAAACAAATTAATCTTGGTCTCATCAGACCATAGGACATGGTTCCAGTAATCCATGTCCTTTGTTGACATGTCTTCAGCAAACTGTTTGCGGGCTTTCTTGTGTAGAGACTTCAGAAGAGGCTTCCTTCTGGGGTGACAGCCATGCAGACCAATTTGATGTAGTGTGCGGCGTATGGTCTGAGCACTGACAGGCTGACCCCCCACCTTTTCAATCTCTGCAGCAATGCTGACAGCACTCCTGCGCCTATCTTTCAAAGACAGCAGTTGGATGTGACGCTGAGCACGTGCACTCAGCTTCTTTGGACGACCAACGCGAGGTCTTTTCTGAGTCGACCCTGCTCTTTTAAAACGCTGGATGATCTTGGCCACTGTGCTGCAGCTCACTTTCAGGGTGTTGGCAATCTTCTTGTAGCCTTGGCCATCTTCATGTAGCGCAACAATTCGTCTTTTAAGATCCTCAGAGAGTTCTTTGCCATGAGGTGCCATGTTGGAACTTTCAGTGACCAGTATGAGAGAGTGTGAGAGCTGTACTACTAAATTGAACACAGCTGCTCCCTATGCACACCTGAGACCTAGTAACACTAACAAATCACATGACATTTTGGAGGGAAAATGACAAGCAGTGCTCAATTTGGACATTTAGGGGTGTAGTCTCTTAGGGGTGTACTCACTTTTGTTGCCAGTGGTTTAGACATTAATGGCTGTATATTGAGTTATTTTGAGGGAAGAATAAATTTACACTGTTATATAAGCTGCACACAGACTACTTTTCATTGTGTCAAAGTGTCATTTTGTCAGTGTTGTCCCATGAAAAGATATACTTAAATATCTGCAGAAATGTGAGGGGTGTACTCACTTTTGTGATACACTGTATATATATATATCAGCCATAACATTAAAACCACCTCCTTGTTTCCACACTCACTGTCTATTTTATCAGCTCCACTTACCATATAGAAGCATTTTGAAGTTCTACAATTACTGACTGTAGTCCATCTGTTTCTCTACATACCTTTTTAGCCTGCTTTCACCCTGTTCTTCAATGGTCAGGACCACCACAGAGTAGGTATTATTTAGGTGGTGGATCATTCTCAGCACTGCAGTGACAATGATGGTGGTGGTGTGTTAGTGTGTGTTGTGCTGGTATGAGTGGATAAGACACAGCAGCGCTGCTGGAGTTTTTAAACACCTCACTTTCCCTGCTGGACTGAGAATAGTCCACCAACCAAAAACATATCCAGCCAACAGCACCCTGTGCTCAGCAACCTGTGACCACTGATGAAGGTCTAGAAGATGACCAACTCAAACAGCAGCAACAGGTGAGTGATCATCTCTGACTTTACATCTACAAGGTGGACCAACTAGGTAGGAGTGTCTAATAGAGTGGACACTGAGTGGACACGGTATTTAAAAACTCCAGCAGCGCTGCTGTATCTGATCCACTCATACCAGCACAACACACACTAACACACCACCACCATGTCATTGTCACTGCAGTGCTGAGAATGATCCACCACCCAAATAATACCTGCTCTGTGGTGGTCCTGAACAGGGTGAAAGCAGGCTAAAAGAGTATGCAGAGGAACAGATGGACTACAGTCAATAATTGTAGAACTACAAAGTGCTTCTATATGGTAAGTGGAGCTGATAAAATGGACAGTGAGTGTAGAAACAAGGAGGTGGTTTTATTGTTATGGCTGATCAGTATATATATTTGTAAATGCAGTGACTTCCATTTGTAAAGGCAGTGACAAACTCGGCTTACTAGTATTCCCAAGCTTATGTGGTTATATGTAGTGCTGCCTGAAGGATCAAAGGTTATGGGCATTCAAAATTGGTTTTTGTCCTTGACCTTTTATGTGATAACTAACATCAGTTGTCTGTTTTTATTAGGAATTTATTATTTTTAAAGTATTTATGCTTAAGGTAACACTAACGCATGAAACATGTTTATTCCTTTTACTTTTTATTTCTTGAATTTGTTTGCATTAATTACTCAATCTGTATTAAATTGTAAATATTATATGCAATCTAAAATCAAGTATTTAAACACCCCTCCTAGTTAAGTGTTTTAGCCACACACTTTGCTATAATCTTAATCTCTTACAAAATAAATTGTTAAACATTCCCCAACAGCCCTGTGTCATATTCATATATATCTACCTAACAGTCTTCTAAATGAAATTGTAACAGTGAGTAAGTCAATTTAAAGACATTGTTTACAAGGGATACAGGGGTACATGATGCATGACTTAATGCAGAACAATGTGTAAAAAATGTGTGCATGCTTTTAGATAAAGATAAAATGCTACACATAATAGCACAGAAACAAACAAAAAGCAACAACAGCTAAAACCGTTACATTGTTGAACATCATGTCCACTGCTATATACAGTATTTCCATTCAGGTGTCTAAGTAATTCTATTAGATATAACATGCGCGATCAGTATATGGTATTATTATATACCTAAGCAGTATATTACGTATACCCTCCTTGTACATAAACACATTTCTCATTTCATTAAGTTAAATTACACTGATGGTGCACTTTAAGATACAGCTTCCGTCTTTGTTGCTATGCATAATTTGTTAGTCCACACTACCACATCATTTAATCAAAAGGTATCACCCCAAACCATCACTGACCTGCTATTAACTGGGTGGTGGACATTCTTATGATAACAGCAAGGTTGACATAATAACGGGTTGATAGGGGTTTGCTGGTATGAGTGTATCAGGTATTGAAGTGTTGCTAAAGTTTTAATATATTATTATTGCCACTGCGTAGGACACATCTACTTTATTGTTACATAATATACATGCAGTGCTGTGAAAAAGTATTTGTTCCCTTTCAAACTTCCATTTTTGTCACACTTTTATCTTTCAGATCATTCAGTTACTTTTATTATTAGATACATATAACTCTATAACTTAAGTAAACACAAAATGCTTTTTAAATGATGATTTCATTTATTGAAGGAAAATGCTGTTCAGCCCTACTTGGCCCTGCGTGATAATGTGATTGCACTTTGTTAGCTATTAAGATCAAGAGTTCAATAAAGTTCAAAAGATGCTTTATTATCATTTCAGCTATATACATGTACATATTGAAACGAAACAACGTTCCTCCAGGACCAGGGTGCAACACAGAACAAAATGCAAGACAATACAGTATACATAGTGCAGATAAAAACAGTACAATAAATACAGAATTCTAATCTAAGGTAACTGATGGAGATGAGACTAGAGACAAGAGTAGTGTTGGCCAGTACATGATACTGAGTAAATGATGAATGAAGTGAGGTAAAAGAAAAACATTTTCTGATATACAGTTAGCAACATAAGGTTTTTATAGCAGCAGAATTATAAAAGGAGTAAGATGCAAAAATGCAATATTGTCCAAATTGCAATATTAGGCAAAAATGCAAGTAATATAGTCATTAAGTAGCTGTATGTATTAAGCACTGATGGTCTGTAACGCGTTACTTAGTAACGCGTTACTCTAATCTGACCACATTTTTCAGTAACGAGTAATCTAATGCGTTACTATTTCCAATCCAGTAATCAGATTAAGGTTACTTATCCAAGTTACTGTGCGTTACTATTTTTGTCATTTTCCTTAGTGAAAAGATATTTTTGCTTTCTTTAATAGCAGGTAAATAACACTTCTATTTAAAAGAAAATCTTACGTTTTAAGAAGCTCCAGCATTGTAGAAGGCTATTAAAAGTAAAGTCAATTTTCAATGCTGATTTAGCGTAATAGTGTTGGTCAGTCTGTATCATATTCTTGAAAGAAAATTAAAATTTGTTTTCCATGCATTCACACTAGCATGTTCTGGGATTCAATTGAGTCTCATCAGTACACACAAGTTGGCAGCCAAATGATAAAGTATTGCAAAGGAATATCTTTGAAATATTCCGCATTATATAACTAATAAAGTAACTTATAATCTAACTTAGTTACTTTTAAAATCAAGTAATCCATAAAGTAACTAAGTTACTTTTTAAAGGAGTAATCAGTAATCAGTAATCAGATTACTTTTTCAAGGTAACTATGCCATCACTGGTATTAAGGTTGTGTGTGTGCGAGTGTGTATGTGTGTGCATGTGCAAGTGGGTGTGTTAGTGTATGTATGTGCAATGTATGTGCAAGTGTGTGTGAGTTTATGTGTGTGTGTGTTTGTGAGTGTGTGTATGTAAGTGTGTGTGTGTATGTGCATGTAAGTTTGAGCGTGTGTGTATTAAATCAAGGTAAACAAATTCAACTGACAATTGTGTTTAATTTCACTAGCCACACCCAGGCATGATTACTGCCAGACATGTTGAACTTAAAATATCTATTAAATATAATGAAGCAGGCTAGATGGTCTCAAAAAGCAGCACATAATGCTAAATTCAAAAACTACCAGTCTGGAAAGGACTATAAAGCAATTGCTCAGGTTCTGGGACTCCAGTGAACTACAGTGAGGGCCATTATTCACAAATTGAGACAGTGGTGAACCTTCCCAGAAGTGGCAGGCACTCATCAAGGAGGTCACAAAAGAACCCAAATGAACATCTAAAGAAGTGCAGTCCTCAGTTAAGACAAGTGGAAGGACAACGACTTGTCTTGTTATCGCTAAAAATATATGACTTCCAGGACTTTTGAGACAATCTTCTGTAGACTAATGAGTCAAAGATGGAACTTTTTTTTAAGACATGGGTCCTGTTACAGAGGAACAGTTACATCTGGTGTAAAGCTAACACTGCATTCCACTATTAGAACCTCATACAAAGTCCTGACTTGAATCCTACTGAGATGAACTTTAAAAAAAGACATTGTTTACATGGAATACAGGGGTACCTTTAATGGGGAATTCAGTCTTGAAAACCCAATAATGTAGTCAAATAAAAAAATATTCTGTGTGGTAAAAACACACCAGAGCTGAGATCTCGAATACATTGTATCGAATCTTGGCTCTGCCTGCCAGATAGGGGCGGGATTAAGCCGGATGGGGACTCTCTTTCAGACTAGTGCGATTACAACCTCCGCTGGCCAGTTGGTGGCGCCTGCACGGAGATGAGAAAGGAGTGTGGTAGAGGGTGTGGCTCTCCGTACACAGCGCTGTACTGCACTGCACTCGTCAAGTGTAGGTGATAAGATGTTCGATTGCTGTGCACGTGTTGGAGGGGACGTGGAGCAGCCTCGTCCTCCCCAATCAGGAGCAGGGACCAGCATTAGTGAGAGGATGATTGACGGGCAGAAATTGGATGCGCTAAAGTGTGAGAAAATAAAATAAAATAAAATAAAATATAATATATATACAGTGTATCACAAAAGTGAGTACACCCCTCACATTTCTGCAAATATTTCATTATATCTTTTCATGGGACAACACTATAGACATGAAACTTGGATGTAACTTAGAGTAGTCAGTGTACAGCTTGTATAGCAGTGTAGATTTACTGTCTTCTGAAAATAACTCAACACACAGCCATTAATGTCTAAATGGCTGTCAACATAAGTGAGTACACCCCACAGTGAACATGTCCAAATTGTGCCCAAAGTGTCAATATTTTGTGTGACCACCATTATTATCCAGCACTGCCTTAACCCTCCTGGGCATGGAATTCACCAGAGCTGCACAGGTTGCTACTGGAATCCTCTTCCACTCCTCCATGATGACATCACGGAGCTGGTGGATGTTAGACACCTTGAACTCCTCCACCTTCCACTTGAGGATGCGCCACAGGTGCTCAGTTGGGTTTAGTCCATCACCTTTACCTTCAGCTTCTTCAGCAAGGCAGTTGTCATCTTGGAGGTTGTGTTTGGGGTCGTTATCCTGTTGGAAAATGTCACAGTACATTTCAGAATGTCACAGTACATGTTGGAATTCATGTTTCCCTCAATGAACCGCAGCTCCCCAGTGCCGGCAACACTCATGCAGCCCAAGACCATGATGCTACCACCACCATGCTTGACTGTAGGCAAGATACAGTTGTCTTGGTACTTCTCACCAGGGCGCCGCCACACATGCTGGACACCATCTGAGCCAAACCAGTTTATCTTGGTCTCGTCAGACCACAGGGCATTCCAGTAATCCATGTTCTTGGACTGCTTGTTTTCAGCAAACTGTTTGCAGGCTTTCTTGTGCGTCAGCTTCCTTCTGGGATGACGACCATGCAGACCGAGTTGATGCAGTGTGCGGCGTATGGTCTGAGCACTGACAGGCTGACCTCCCACGTCTTCAACCTCTGCAGCAATGCTGGCAGCACTCATGTGTCTATTTTTTAAAGCCAACCTCTGGATATGATGTCAAACACGTGGACTCAACTTCTTTGGTCGACCCTGGCGAAGCCTGTTCCGAGTGGAACCTGTCCTGGAAAACCGCTGCATGACCTTGGCCACCATGCTGTAGCTCAGTTTCAGGGTGTTAGCAATCTTCTTATAGCCCAGGCCATCTTTGTGGAGAGCAACAATTCTATTTCTCACATCCTCAGAGAGTTCTTTGCCATGAGGTGCCATGTTGAATATCCAGTGGCCAGTATGAGAGAATTGTACCCAAAACACCAAATTTAACAGCCCTGCTCCCCATTTACACCTGGGACCTTGACACATGACACCAGGGAGGGACAACGACACATTTGGGCACAATTTGGACATGTTTACTGTGGTGTGTACTCACTTTAGACATTAATGGCTGTGTGTTGAGTTATTTTCAGAAGACAGTAAATCTACACTGCTATACAAGCTGTACACTGACTACTCTAAGTTACATCCAAGTTTCATGTCTATAGTGTTGTCCCATGAAAAGATATAATGAAATATTTGCAGAAATGTGAGGGGTGTACTCACTTTTGTGATACACTGTATATATACAGTACATATACAGTGTATCACAAAAGTGAGTACACCCCTCATATTTCTGCAGATATTTTAGTATATCTTTTCATGGGACAACACTGACAAAATGACACTTTGAAAAGTAGTCTGTGTGCAGCTTATACAGTATAACAGTGTAAATTTATTCTTCCCTCAAAATAACTCAATATACAGCCATTAATGTCTAAACCACCGGCAACAAAAGTGAGTACACCCCTTAGTGAAAGTTCCTGAAGTGTCAATATTTTGTGTGGCCACCATTATTTTCCAGAACTGCCTTAACTCTCCTGGGCATGGAGTTTACCAGAGCTTCACAGGTTGCCACTGGAATGCTTTTCCACTCCTCCATGATGACATCACGGAGCTGGCGGATATTCGAGACTTTGCGCTCCTCCACCTTCCGCTTAAGGATGCCCCAAAGGTGTTCTATTGGGTTTAGGTCTGCAGACATGCTTGGCCAGTCCATCACCTTTACCCTCAGCCTCTTCAATAAAGCAGTGGTCGTCTTAGAGGTGTGTTTGGGGTCATTATCATGCTGGAACACTGCCCTGTGACCCAGTTTCCGGAGGGAGGGGATCATGCTCTGCTTCAGTATTTCACAGTACATATTGGAGTTCATGTGTCCCTCAATGAAATGTAACTCCCCAACACCTGCTGCACTCATGCAGCCCCAGACCATGGCATTCCCACCACCATGCTTGACTGTAGGCATGACACACTTATCTTTGTACTCCTCACCTGATTGCCGCCACACATGCTTGAGACCGTCTGAACCAAACAAATTAATCTTGGTCTCATCAGACCATAGGACATGGTTCCAGTAATCCATGTCCTTTGTTGACATGTCTTCAGCAAACTGTTTGCGGGCTTTCTTGTGTAGAGACTTCAGAAGAGGCTTCCTTCTGGGGTGACAGCCATGCAGACCAATTTGATGTAGTGTGCGGCGTATGGTCTGAGCACTGACAGGCTGACCCCCCACCTTTTCAATCTCTGCAGCAATGCTGACAGCACTCCTGCACCTATCTTTCAAAGACAGCAGTTGGATGTGACGCTGAGCACGTGCACTCAGCTTCTTTGGACGACCAACGTGAGGTCTGTTCTGAGTGGACCCTGCTCTTTTAAAACGCTGGATGATCTTGGCCACTGTGCTGCAGCTCAGTTTCAGGGTGTTGGCAATCTTCTTGTAGCCTTGGCCATCTTCATGTAGCGCAACAATTCGTCTTTTAAGATCCTCAGAGAGTTCTTTGCCATGAGGTGCCATGTTGGAACTTTCAGTGACCAGTATGAGAGAGTGTGAGAGCTGTACTACTAAATTGAACACACCTGCTCCCTATGCACACCTGAGACCTAGTAACACTGAGTCACATGACATTTTGGAGGGAAAATTACAAGCAGTGCTCAATTTGGACATTTAGGGGTGTAGTCTCTTAGGGGTGTACTCACTTTTGTTGCCGGTGGTTTAGACATTAATGGCTGTATATTGAGTTATTTTGAGGGAAGAATAAATTTACACTGTTATATAAGCTGCACACAGACTACTTTTCATTGTGTCAAAGTGTCATTTTGTCAGTGTTGTCCCATGAAAAGATATACTTAAATATCTGCAGAAATGTGAGGGGTGTACTCACTTTTGTGATACACTGTATATTAGGGCTGGGTATCGCCACCAATTTCCTGGATCGATTCGATTCCGATTCACCAGGTCCCGATTCGATTCGATCTTCGATTTTCGATTTTCGATTCGATTTTCGATCCAATTTCGATTCAACACATTTAGGCATATTTGAGTTACATTAACAGGTTTTGTTTACATATGTACAGATGTTCAGAGAACGAATGTGATAAATGTACAAAGAACACTCATTATTAAAAATATTTGTGTATTTTGTTTACATAAATAATTAATCCAAAACAGAAAACAGTAACATTCAACAGCCAGGTGTATGTTTACATTACATTTACAATGTTGTAGCATGTCAGACAAATGAAATAATAATAAAAAATGAATGTTACTGTTTTCTTCCATTTGTCTGACATGCTACAACATTGTAAATGTAATGTAAACACACACCTGGCTGTTGTACAGCTTATGCCAAGTTTACACTACATGACACTCTGATTAACATGTGGTCACTGTAATGTTCACACTACACGACTGATCGGCGATGGGGAGTTTTACACTACACCATCCATCACCAGGGGGAATCACAGGCGAGCTTCTCTGCTCTCCAAAACTACGTTTTGTCACGAAAACACACGTGAGAAGTGATGAAAGGTTTAATGATACCACGTCCAAACATGCACATCAACAAGTAGCGAGCAATCAAAGTTTGTGCGCTGATGAAATAAATGAATCTGAGTGGATTTGGCAACACGAGCAGCATGGATCGTTCTGTAGTGAGTTGGAGGTTAATAAATATTTTGTTTTGTAGAGAACGATCTCGCGTGTGCTGATGTATTCTGATAGAAACTATATTGCGCTCCACCACCTGTTTCCAACCTCGCCCCTGTGTTTCCCCTCGCTGTTTCTCACATTGATTGAGAGCCGAGTTTTGATCGCAGAGCGAACACCGAGTTCCTCCCGAATCCAGAGCCGAGCGAAAATCAGTGCAAAAAGTTGTGTAGTGGTCATAACTTGAGCTTCTGCCATGCTAAACTGATGTGCAGGTCAGATCTCGTTGCATGAAAAAACAGTGGCTGGTCACGCGAAATTAAAGGGGGTAACAATAGTAATAGATTTCCGTGTGCACCGTAAAAAGGGGCGTATTTAAAAAATCTATCTCGCATTTATATGAATCGATATCGGATCGTTCAAATAAAGATCGATTAAAATCGAAAAATCGATTTTATAAACCCACCCCTACTGTATATATATACTGTATATATATATATATATATATATATATATATATATATATATTTATATATTTTTCCCCTTTTATATATACTATATATATATTCTGCAAAGAAAAGTGGGCCAAATTTCTCCACAGTGATGTGAAAGACTCATCGCAAGTTATTGCAAATGTTTTAGTGCAATTGTTACTGCCAAGGATGGAACAACCAGTTATAAGGTTTAGGGGAACAATTACTTTTTCCACATGGGTGATATAAGGTTTAAACAAATCTTTATCTTCAGTAAATGGAGTGATCATTTGAAAACTACAACAGTCTCTGTCACTGTCTGGGTGAAAACTCAAAGTGTCACCTTATGCCTGTTGGAAATTTTAATGTTTGATCAGGTGTCATCGTAAAACCACAAAATAAGGTCTGCCATGAATTAAAAGCTGTTGAAATACAGGTGCCATTGTTCCCAATCAGGCAAGTGTTGCATCACCATGTGCTTGAAGGCTGTTGTGCAAGAAAGAAGCCTTTGCTCCTGCTGTCCGAAGAAAAAACTGTCTAACACATATCAGCCAGACTGGTAAAACTTACAAATACACCAATCAGTCATGACATTAAAACCACCTCCTTGTTTCTACATTCACTGTACATTTTATCAGCTCCACTTACCATATAGAAGCACTTTGTAGTTCTTCAACTACTGACTGCAGTCCATCTGTTTCTCTGCATGCTTTGTTAGCCCCCTTTCACCCTGTTCTTCAATGATCAGGTTTCTCCCAGGACCACTACAGAGCAGGTATTATTTGGGTGGTGGATCATTCTCAGCACTGCAGTGACACTGACATGGTGGTGGTGTGTTAGTGTGTGCTGTACTGGTATGAGTGGATCAGACACAGCAGCGCTGCTGGAGTTTTTAAACACATCACTGTCACTGCTGGACTGAGAATAGTCCACCAACCAAAAATATATCCAGCCAACAGCGCCTCGTGGGCAGCGTCCTGTGACCGCTGATGAAGGTCTAGAAGATGACCAACTCAAACAGCAGCAATAGATGAGCGATCGTCTCTGACTTTACATCTACAAGGTGGACCAACTAGGTAGGAGTGTCTAATAGAGTGGACAGTGAGTGGACACGGTATTTAAAAACTCCAGCAGCACTGCTGTGTCTGATCCACTCATACCAGCACAACACACACTAACACACCACCACCATGTCAGTGTCACTGCAGTGCTGAGAATGATCCACCACCCAAATAATACCTACTCTGTGGTGGTCCTGTGGGGGTCCTGACCATTGAAGAACAGGGTGAAAGCAGGCTAAAAAGGTATGTAGAGAAATATATAGACTACAGTCAGTAATTGTAGAACTACAAAGTGCTTCTATATGGTAAGTGGAGCTGATAAAATGGACAGTGAGTGTAGAAACTCAGGAGGTGGTTTTAATGTTATGGCTGATCGGTGTACTACAATGTAAGTACATTTTTACATTTTTACATTTTCAGCATTTAGCAGACGCCTTTATCCAAAGCGACTTACAGAACAATTACAGTATACAGTCTGAGCAATTGAGGGTTAAGGGCCTTGCTCAAGGACCCAACAGCAGCAACCTGGCAATGGTGGGGCTTGAACCAGCAACCTTCTGATCACTGGGCCAGTATCTTACCCACTAGGCTACAGCTGGCCCTAAGTAGACCTAACATCAAAAAGATGGGTATTTAGACCAACATATGACAACAGGAAATTCTTTAAGGTTAAAATGGCATTATGTTTTTGTTATAATAAATGTAATAAATTACATTCTGCACTTGCCTGATGACCTAATCATTTCTAAATATGATTGAACCAAAGCAGGTGTTAAGATCATAAGTTGAATGCAGTTAGCGAGTAGCCTAGAAGTCGTTTTGCATGGGAATGATTTGAGCTGCTCGGTAATAAGCTACAGTAATCTTGTTTGCAGGGGTCATTTTCACATAAATTAAGGTTTGTTTTACCTTAGATGTTACAGATGGACTATTAAATAATGGTGTAGAATTTCTGCCGACCAAGGGAATGAAGTGTTAATTTTTGCTGACAAGAACAAAATTTGCCAGACCAAACCTAATTATTGTTGATTATGTACTGTCCAGATGCATACCTTCATGAAAAGTAAAGCCGGGAGTGATCCTTCTTCCTCGTGCCTAATTCCCTTCTTTGTGCATTGATGAAGGTGTTGAGAAACCCTATCTGGTTAATTGAGGTCTACTTCATTCCTCTCCCCTGGAGCATCTAAATCAATAGAAAATTTAGGAGTTGTTTTTCACAGCATAAGCAAAATAACGGATATTGTATTCTGTTTCACAGCAGTTTTGCATGATGTAAATTGAATCTAATGTTAATTGATTTACTCCTCACCAACCATCGCTGGCAATGTCCGATTATCTTTTGTAACTTGAGCAATATGCACCAAACCACTAATCCGCTGTTTTTAGGTGCTGCCATATGGTTCTCCTAAACAAGGTCTACTCTCATATCAGCATGACTTCCATTGATTACATCTTATCTCATTTAACACAATTGTGGAAGCACTTATGGACTCTTAGAGTTCACTCTTTTGTCAAGATCATTTCTACAAGCCTCTCATGAGCACTCTTCTTATTGAAATGTATTGAAAGTCATCACAACTGTAGGTGTGTTAGTGCACTGTGTCATAATGTTTGAAATGTATGTGTAAAGACAATCATTGGCAAAAATATTGGCAACCCTGCACTTTAAAAAATGCAAATTTTTTTTTTTTGCTATTAAAATTGTTTATATATACACCGACCAGGTATAACATTATGACCACTGACAGGTGGAGTGAAAAACACTGATTATCTCTTCATCACGGCACCTGTTAGTAGGTGGGATATATTAGGCAGCAAGTGAACATTTTATCCTCAAAGTTGATGTGTAAGAAGTAGGAAAAATGGACAAGCATAAGGATTTGAGTGAATTTGACAGGGGCCAAATTGTGATGACTAGTCGACTGGGTCAGAGCATCTCCAAAACTGCAGCTCTTGTGGGATGTTTCCAGCTTGCAGTGGTCAGTATCTATTAAAAGTGGTCCAAAAAAGGAACAGTGGTAAACCGGCGACAGGGTCATGGGCGGCCAACGCTCATTGATGCATGTGGGGAGCGAAGGCTGGCCCATGTGGTCCGATCCACGAGCTACTGTAGCTCAAATTGCTGAAGAAGTTAATGCTGGCTCTGATAGAAAGGTGTCAGAATACACAGTGCATCACTGTTGCAGGGCTGTTTTGGCAGCAAAAGGGGACCAACACAATATTAGGAAGATGGTCATGATATGCCTGCTTGGTATATACAGGTCCTTCTAAAAAAATTAGCATATTGTGATAAAGTTCATTATTTTCCATAATGTAATGATAAAAATTAAACTTTCATATATTTTAGATTCATTGCACACCAACTGAAATATTTCAGATATTTTATTGTTTTAATACTGATGATTTTGGCATACAGCTCATGAAAACCCAAAATTCCTATCTCAAAAATTAGCATATTTCATCCGACCAATAAAAGAAAAGTGTTTTTAATACAAAAAAGTCAACCTTCAAATAATTATGTTCAGTTATGCACTCAATACTTGGTTGGGAATCCTTTTGCAGAAATGACTGCTTCAATGCGGCGTGGCATGGAGGCAATCAGCCTGTGGCACTGCTGAGGTGTTATGGAGGCCCAGGATGCTTCGATAGCGGCCTTAAGCTCATCCAGAGTGTTGGGTCTTGTGTCTCTCAACTTTCTCTTCACAATATCCCACAGATTCTCTATGGGGTTCAGGTCAGGAGAGTTGGCAGGCCAATTGAGCACAGTAATACCATGGTCAGTAAACCATTCACCAGTGGTTTTGGCACTGTGAGCAGGTGCCAGGTCGTGCTGAAAAATGAAATCTTCATCTCCATAAAGCTTTTCAGCAGATGGAAGCATGAAGTGCTCCAAAATCTCCTGATAGCTAGCTGCATTGACCCTGCCCTTGATAAAACACAGTGGACCAACACCAGCAGCTGACATGGCACCCCAGACCATCACTGACTGTGGGTACTTGACACTGGACTTCAGGCATTTTGGCATTTCCTTCTCCCCAGTCTTCCTCCAGACTCTGGCACCTTGATTTCCGAATGACATGCAAAATTTGCTTTCATCCGAAAACAGTACTTTGGACCACTGAGCAACAGTCCAGTGCTGCTGTTTCTGGTTCAAAAGTGGCTTGACCTGGGGAATGCGGCACCTGTAGCCCATTTCCTGCACACGCCTGTGCACGGTGGCTCTGGATGTTTCTACTCCAGACTCAGTCCACTGCTTCCGCAGGTCCCCCAAGGTCTGGAATCGGCCCTTCTCCACAATCTTCCTCAGGGTCCGGTCACCTCTTCTCGTTGTGCAGCGTTTTCTGCCACACTTTTTCCTTCCCACAGACTTCCCACTGAGATGCCTTGATACAGCACTCTGGGAACAGCCTATTCGTTTAGAAATTTCTTTCTGTGTCTTACCCTCTTGCTTGAGGGTGTCAATGATGGCCTTCTGGACAGCAGTCAGGTCGGCAGTCTTACCCATGATTGCAGTTTTGAGTAATGAACCAGGCTGGGAGTTTTTAAAAGCCTCAGGAATCTTTTGCAGGTGTTTAGAGTTAATTCGTTGATTCAGATGATTAGGTTAATAGCTCGTTTAGAGAACCTTTTCATGATATGCTAATGTTTTGAGATAGGAATTTTGGGTTTTCATGAGCTGTATGCCAAAATCATCAGTATTAAAACAATAAAAGACCTGAAATATTTCAGTTGGTGTGCAATGAATCTAAAATATATGAAAGTTGTGTGCTGTACCATACACCATAATACATTTCCTTCTTTTTTAATAAAATGTATCTACCAGAAACAACAATAACTCTCATATTTCTCTATTATTTCCTTCTTTATTTCAATAGTGTTGTATTTTGTAGGTGTAATTGCACAAAAAAATAACTTCCTTCTTCTCTCTCACAGACTGTCCCCGCTGTCTGATACACAGTGACAGCTACTGGCAGGACTAATTATACAACACAACAAATGTAATAGATTTGTTCATTTTCTCACCACTACGCTTTCTCTGAACATTTTAATATACGTAGAATTTTACAAAATATAAAGAAAACACTGAAAAAACACCGTCCGCTGTCCGAATGTTTGCTCACTGTATATATATATATATATATATATATATATATATATATATATATATATAAAGAGAGAGAGAGAGAAAGAGAGAGAGACTGTTGGAGTCAACTTGTTCTTGACGTCACGTGTTTTGCGAATTTTGGTTCGTAATCCGAAATTTGTTTGTACGTTAAGTTGAAAAAGATTGTTCGTAACCCAAAATGTTCGTATGGTAAACCGTTCGTAACTCAAGGGTCTACTGTATATATATGTAATACAATTTTATGTATATGTACATGCATGTAAATACATTGGCTACTCTTAACTGACCCCAGGTATGAGAGAGTTATCAAATGTATAAAATATATTGGATTTTAATTTAAATGTCTTTGGAATGTCTTTATCAATTCTTTTCGATAGAGCGTGTTCTTACCTTATGTTTCTCAGTCTCATGCTTGCCTAAGAATTTAGGCTTTCATGCAATAAAGATGATGTGTTTGCGCCACCTGCTGGATAAATACAAAATAACGACTACTTAATAAAGGCGCCACTTTTGGCTCGGTTCTTAGATACTGCTCTGCCACCTAGTGGAAACACTGTATTTTTTCAAGTATTAGCATGAAAAATAGGAATTTGAAACGTTTTTGCATATTTTACCCAATTTTTGTGATTGGAAATATATGTTATTCATATTTACTAATTGTGAATAAAAACGTCCAATTAAATAAATAGGTATGTATAGACCGGTTTCTCTAGACCTATTAATAGGGTTGTTTATCATAAGCACTGTCACTGACCACTGCCACAATCTTGCCAGTAATAAAACACACAAAAAATGAGCTTGACCTTAAAGTTATTCGATTAAAGTTACAGCTGTGGTCAACATTATTGACACCCCTGAATATTAAGTTATAATATTAATAAACCTAATAAATATGAAGAATATTAAAATATCTGCTGAACAGTGGCGGCTTCTGCCAAATCTCTCAGGGGGGGGAATTGTTGCGATGATGGCCAAGGTGACCCGTTCAATGGGTAAATTAAAGCTTAAATAATTAACATCTTAAGTCATCTGTCAGTTTGCCCTCACAAATAACTTTGAACATGGAGAGAGAGCAGCTTTACCATTAATCATAAAATTAAGTAAAGCCTTCACACTAACAATTTAATTCAGTCTTCATCAGATAGCATTTTATTTTAGGTGCAGCAGATCCAGAATAAAGATTGGCTTTGGGGCTGATGTGCAATGAATAAAGAAGTTACTTGTAACATATATGATTTTACCCCTATTGTAGATGCTTGCTTGATGTTTAAATTTGGTCTGGGTGGCCCTAATTCTTTAGTTGCTAATTTATCCTGATTACTACGATGAATGGCATTTCCCTTAATGACACGATGGAGTTGCTCCGAACTGAGGTAATGGTAGTCATGGTGATGAGATCGCGACACCAGGGTACGTGTGACGCAAGCACGTAAGTGCGAGCCCTCCTGGAACCCATTCAGAATGTATTGTAGCGCCTGCAGTTCGAAAAAAAAGAGCCTCAACATGAGAGTCTATGAGAGCAATCTAGGGCGATTTTCAATCAGACTGAAATCGCCCAAAAGGGGCGGTACTGTACAGAACACAACTCGATGCTGATTGGACTACGATATTCAAAGGCAAGACAGACTGTCCAGAATAGTCACAGCTGTGATAGAAAAATTTGGTGGTGCGTCGCCCGATCGCCCTAAGGAACGATTAAATATGTATTAATATATTTATTAGAATTTTAACGTCATATTTTACACTTTGGTTACATTCATGACAGAATGTCAAACACAGTCATGAACAATTTTGTATCTCCAATAAACCTGACTGCATGTCTTTAGACTGTGGGAGGAATCTGGAGCTCCCGGAGGAAACCCACGCAGACACTCCACACAGAAAGGACCTGGACCAACCTATCTGGGATGAACCCCAGGACCTTCCTGCTGTGAAGCAACAGTGCTACCCACTGAGCCACCGTGCCTCCCCTGCTGAAATAAAGTGTTTAGTGAAACTGCTTAGATGTACAGTATATAAAATCATATGTCTGATACAGAAAAGCTCAAGACACAAAAATACAATAAAAACTAGAAAAAGGAAAAAAAGATCACAAAATTAAAAACAATGTGACTAGTCAAAAAATTAGACTATAATTAACCTTTGATGCTTGAAAAAGTCAGTTTTATTCTGTGTTCCTTTCTCACAATTGAAAATACAGTAATAGTAGAGTAGAAGGTGCCCAAACTGAAAGTGCATCACAAGATTTCAAATTCTTTACAAAAGTTAAGGCCCAAATGCACATAAATTGCTGTAAGAAAGACACATTGGATCTGTCAGCAAGGAAAAAAATAATATGGTCAGATGAGTGAACTTATTTCCTACATTTGAATGAATTCATCTTTAGAAGATACCAATGGTACCTTCCACCCACAGTGTTGATATGTGCAGCCATCATTTTAAAATCATCAGGTCAAATATTTGCTTTATAGCAGTGAACAAAGTTTACAAGTTTATTCTGCAAACACTCTTTCTATGTTCAAACAGTTCAAGCAAATAATCTTTTCTGATGTTACCTAAGTTGATTTCACTCATTAGGGCTGTTTTAGAACAAGGCTTTCTGGTCAGGGATGCAGTGGGTCTAATTCATTGAACAAAAGGCAGGAAAAACCTTAAACGGGTTGCCAGTCCATCACAGGACAGACACACACACCTTTTCACACACTCACATTTGGGGAAATTTTGTTCAGTAGCTTCTGTCAGCCTGACCATATGTCTTTGGCTTTATGGGAGAAAACTCACATTGACACAAAGAGAACATGCAAACTACACACAGAAAGGACCCTGGCTGTCTGGAGCCTATCCCAGCTATTTTAATGGGCACAAGGCACACAGTAACACCCTGGACGGGGCGCCAGTCCATACACACACCCATTCACCTACAGCGCAATTCAGTGTCTCCAATTAACCTGACTGCATGTTTTTGAACTGTGGGAGGAAACCGAAGCTCCTGGAGGAAACCCACACAAACACGGGGAGAACATACAAACTCCACACAGAAAAGACCCGGACCGCCCCGCCTGGGGATCGAACCCAGGACCTTCCTGCTGTGAGGCGACAGTGCTACCCACTGAGCCTAACATTTATTGTTTATTTTAATTTGAATCATGGGTGAATAAAACAAACACTGCAAACTATCTTATATTTCCCTCCTTTACACTTAAATGAAAATCGCCTGTATGGCTGTATGTGTTTCTAGGGTGTACTTCTACCCTGCGTCCAGTATTTCTAGGTGACATCTGACTCACAGAGCAGAGACCATGGGCATAAGGCATATATGACTCCAATAAGGCATTTAGTCATATAGTTCCATATGTTGGTAATTTAGCTAGTTATGATCTGAGTTCTGTCTAATCTAGGTGTACATTGACTGAATACAATACTTCAGATTTGTACTCTATGTACACCGATCAGACATAACATTAAAACCACCTCCTTGTTTCTACACTCACTGTCCATTTTATCAGCTCCATTTATGAGCACTTTGTAGTTCTACAATTACAGACTGTAGTCCATCTGTTTCTCTACATACTTTTTAAAACTGCTTTCATGCTGTTCTTCAATGGTCAGGACCCTCTTAGGACCACCACAGAGCAGGTATTATTTAGGTGGTGGATCATTCTCAGCACTGCAGTGACACTGACATGGTGGTGGTGTGTTAGTGTGTGTTGTGCTGGTATGAGTGGATAAGACACAGCAATGCTGATGACGTTTTTAAACACCTCACTGTTACTGCTGGACTGAGAATAGTCCACCAACCAAAAACATCCAGCCAACAGCGCCCCATGGGCAGCGTCCTGTGACCACTGATGAAGGTCTAGAAGATGTCCAACTCAAACAGCAGCAATAGATGAGTGATCGTCTACAAGGTGGACCAACTAGGTATGAGTGTCTAATAGAGTGGACAGTGAGTGGACACGGTATTTAAAAACTCCAGCAGCGCTGCTGTGTCTGATCCACTCATACCAGCACAACACACACTAACACACCACCACCATGTCATTGTCACTGCTGTGCTGAGAATGATCCACCACCTAAATAATACCTGCTCTGTAGTGGTCCTGTGGTGGTCCTGGCCATTGAAGAACAGGGTGAAAGCAGGCTAAAAAAGTATGTAGAGAAACAGATGGACTAGTCAGTAATTGTAGTGCTACTACAAAGTGCTTCTATATGGTAAGTGGAGCTGATAAAATGGAAAGTGAGTGTAGAAACCAGGAGGTGGTTTTAATGTTATGGCTGATCGGTGTATTCTCTAGTATTACATGACCTTGTGAACAAAACACTGTGCGCTTACATAACCCTACACTGCAGTCACAGGTATTTTGTAATACAGTTTTCCAGTGTGATTTTCATTTCTCTTGTGCAACTGTTCTGAGTGGAGAGGGTTGGTTGGCAGGAGGTGGGGCTGATCTCATTGCGTGACCAAAGATCTCTGTGCAGTGTTTGTGTTAAGAATTTGCAGTCTAAATGCCATGGTTGTGCCTGTAGCTTTGCACACCTGCTGCTCTCGATCAGCAGTGCATGGACTTGTTGGAACAGTGTGGAGATCCAGCCACAGCTCAGCACTTAAAACAGAGTATGAGGCATTGATAATCGGTGGAGGTAATGCTGCACAACTCTATCTTTACAATACACTCTTTCAACCTTGAGCTTCATGCACTAAGCTATAAATCATTTGAATTTGATTAGGGCTGCAGGTTTTGTGCTGTCAGTCACACACTACTGTGTGTAGCTCACTTAGAAAAGATTAATTTGTGCATTACTGTACTAACAAATTACATTGGAAAGTCTTTCTGACTGACCTTGTACAGAACAGCCGGAAATACTTTGAACTTTGTATTTCTGTTTAATGAGTAAGCATGTTTAACTTTAAAACTTCTCTCTTCTTTTCTTAGGGCACAATGGATTGATTGCTGTAAGTAGAGACATTAATGTGCAGTGGTGTATAGTAACGAAGTAATAATACTTCCTTACAGTACTTAAGTAGTTTAAGTTTTTTAGCTAAATAATGTGAGATGTGTGACAGACTGCAGCAGGTTTGGCGAATCTGCGCTTGTAAATTACATCAAACACATTAATGCGCAGATGCAAACGTTTTGTAAAAGCGCATCGTTAGGAATGATTAACAAAGTAAAGCCACAGCACCATTGTTTTTATTATTATTATTAGCATTAACATTGTTCAGATATCTAGCTACCGATTACATTCGAACCACAAATAAAACGTTTCACTACATTAGTTTGTAATTAATTCAGTGCAGACATGATGTGTCCCATCATTTTTAAAAACTCCTTAGATAACTTCTGTATTACACTGACAGAGGAAACATTCATGGTGCTGAGGAACATGCACGTCTTTAACCCTTTAATGCTCTCAACAAGAACTCAACTTTCAAAATTACACTGTGTTCCAAATTATTATGCAAATAATATTTTCTCAGATTTTCCAAAATTACCTATATGAATTGCAGTCATTGTAATTTTCCAGTCATCAACTATTAGAGTACAATTGAAAGGTTTTTGAACAAACTGCCAATGATAACAGTATATTTAAAAAAAAATAAAACTCAAAATGCACTCAAAATGCATGTTCCAAATTATTATGCACAGCAGAGTTTTCAACCTTTTCATTTTTATAAAGAACAAAAAAATGGTCATTTGTGAAATTATAAGCATTAGCAGGTTATTACAAACTGAAATCAAACAGTTTTCAAGTCAAAACTTTATTCTAGGTGATGTTACATTTGCACATAGGACCCCTTGTTCGAAAGGAGCTTCTGAACTCTCTCGTCCATTGAATTTGTCAGGTTTTGTATCTGGATGGTATCTGCTTCAATTGTTTTGCATGAGGACAGAATACCCTCCCAGAGCTGTTGCTTAGATGTGAACTGCCTCCCGCCATCATAGACACTCCTTTTGATGATGCTCCAGAGGTTCTCAATGGGGTTGAGGTCAGGGGAGCATGGGGGCCACACCATAAGTTTGTCCCCTTTTATGCCCATAGCAGCCAGAGATGCAGATGTGTTCTTTGCAGCATGAGACGGTGCATTATCATGCATGAAAATGATCTTGCTGCGGAATGCACGGTTCTTCTTCTTGAACCATGGCAGGAAGTGCTGTTTGAGAAACTCCACATACATTATGGAGGTCATCTTTACCCCTTCAGGGATCCTAAAGGGGCCGACAATCTCTCTCCCCATGATTCCAGCCCAAAACATTACTCCACCTCCTCCTTGTTGGCGCCGTAGCCTTGTTTGCATGGGGTGTCCATCAACCAGCCATCCTCCACTCCATCCATCTGGACCATCGAGCGTTGCACGGCACTCATCGGTGAACAAAACAGTTTTGAAGTCAGTCTTCATGTATTGTTTGGCCCACTGGAGCCGTTTCTGCTTGTGTGCAGTGGATAGAGGAGGTCGACAGGATGGCTTACGCACAGCTGCAAACCTCTGAAGGACCCTGCATCTTGTTGTTCGGGGGACGTTGGAGGCACCAGCAGTTTCAAAAACTTGTCTGCTGCTATGACAAGGCATTTTTGCAGCTGCTCTTTTAACCTGACGTAATTGCCTGTTGGAAAGAGTCCTAAATTTTCCCTTATCAGCACGCACACGTGTGTGCTCTGAATCAGCTACATACTTCTTGATTGTGCGATGATCACGATGAAGTGTCTTGGCAATGTTGATTGTAGTCATGCCTTGACCTAAACACTCCACAATTTGTTGCTTCTCAGCAGCCGACACATCCTTTTTCTTTCCCATGTTGGCTGAAAATGTAGGCTGCTTAATAATGTGGGACAGCCTTCTTAAGTAGTCTTGCCTTTAATTGGACACACCTGCCAAACTAATTAGCACAGGTGTCTGCAATTGCTTTCAGTGATATAAAGAGCCCTGACACACATCACCATCAATGAGTTTAACTGACAAACAAAAAAATTCTTACCTTATCACTCCTAAACACTTTTTGCATAATAATTTGGAACACAGTGTATATGGATGATCTTTCAGCTACTGCTTCAGGTTGACACATAAGTTAGAAATGGTGTTTTCTTAAAGTAAGAATACCAATATTTTCTGAGTTTAACACATGCCAATCAGGGAGTAGATACAGCCCAAAAAAGATTATTTAAATACAGCTTATTTTACCCAGCTATTTAGATTCAAACTAATGGTTGAGCACAGCCCTGGTTCTGGACTGCTTTGCTTGGGGGGGCAGTAAAACCTAATGAGGGGGCATGTTGATAGTCATGTTTTTGAAGCCAGAAATATATTCAAGGCTTGATTTGTGCATGAATGATGACAGCCAAGCTATTGATACTGGCTTAAAGTGATGTATGAGGTAAAGAAATAAAAATGCATGTTTTCGAACTTAAACTTAAAACCCAATGATTAAAAAATACATGTTGATTATGTAAATGGAGAAAAAAGATTATCTAATTGTATTTCATTTTAATACGCCCCCTTAATTAAATTGCCATTACTAATAGAACAACTCTATTTCTTGAAAGGCTTTAATACAAATTTAAGTCAAAGCTGACAAATGTACCTACACACAGACTGAGAATATTCAAACGTGGAAATAGGAATGAGTGAGAATATTTATATTATTGGGAAATTAAAATATAAAGAAAACAAAAGAATACTAATTCTGTAAAAAAAAAGTGTTTACCAGTATACCTGCCTCTCGCTCACACTAACAGAACATATACTGCCGAACTGAACTGTTTGGGGCAGTCTGCCGATTTTTATATGACTCAAAGAGTCAATCAGGAATAAGCAAGGAAATATCTTCACACTGTAAAACAAAATGCATTTTTGTGATTGGTTCAGAGATAATTTTAAAAATAGCCGTTGCTTGCATTGTGCTTGGGGGGGCAAAGACACAATTTGGGGGGGCAATGCCCTCCTCAGCCCCCCCCTAGCGCCGGCCCTGGTTGAGCAGATCATTAAAGGGTTAAAAGTGCCACACGTTTAGTTAAACTTGCTTGAGTTTTGCTTTTAAATTAACTCTGCCAAAATTCAGTTGTTTTAGGTTATTGGGATATATACAGTATCTATAACTAGAATGTACTACCCAAATCAAAAAAATGGAACAGTATAGAAAATGCAAATAAAATAGATGCAGTGTTTTTTTTTACATTTACATCGACTCTTATTCCACCTTTTATGAACCCAAAATATTTCATGTTTTGTCTGGTCAACTTCATTCTTAACATACACATACATGCATTTTAAGCTACAACACATTCTAAAAAAAGTTGGAACAGGGCAATTTAGTCCTCGTAATAAGGTTAAAAAACAACTAAATAATGACGTGATTTCAAATAGGTGATGTGAACAGCTGATTATAATCACAAATTGGCACAGATCATGTTCAGATGGAAGGAAGAAAAAAGCTTGTTAAGGTGGTTTACAGGCTTAAAAGAAAAATCTTCATATTTTTCTAAATGACCGCTTCAGTTTATACTAACAGCATTTACTTTTACTTCTACTTTTAATACTTAAGTACATTTCATATCAAATTACTTTTAATACTTAAGTAAATTAAACATCAGATACTTTTAGACTTTTACTCAAGTGATATTTTAAAAGGTGACTTTTACTTAAGTAAATTTCTGGTAAGATACTTGTACTTTTACTCAAGTATGGCCTTTAGGTACTTTATACACCACTGTCAATGGGTTTAAATGCTACTTATAAATGATAATATTTGACTGCAGTTGTAAAATCTGATCAATGTTCTCCAGTCAGCCTATCTGCAGAAAGGAGGCCTGAAAACAGCAGTTCTAGAGCGCAGACATGTACTTGGTGGAGCAGCAGTTTCTGAAGAAATCATTCCAGGTGGGTGCCAGAATCAGTCGCTTTGAGACTTTGCATTTGCAAATGCACACATTCAACCCAAATTTACAAAGATGCAGTAATTTACACCAATCAGCCAGAACATTAAAACCACCTCCTGGTTTCTACACTCACTGTCCATTTTATCAGCTCCACTTACCATATAGAAGCTTTTTGTAGTTCTACAATTACTGACTGTAGTCCATCTGTTTCTCTACATACTTTTTAAGCCTGCTTTCACCCTGTTCTTTAATGGTCAGGACCCCCACATGACCACTACAGAGCAGGTACTGTTTAGGTGGTGGATCATTCTCAGCACAGCAGTGACAATGACATGGTGGTGGTGTGTTAGTGTGTGTTGTGCTGGTATTAGTGGATCAGGCACTGCTCACTGTCCACTCTATTAGACACTCCTACATAGTGCCAGCGATAGCTCAGTGGTTAAGGTACTGGACTAGTAAACAGAAGGTTGCCGGTTCAAGCCCCGCCACCACCAAGTTGCCACTGTTGGGTCCCTGAGCAAGGCTCTTAACCCTCAATTGCTCATCGTGTTCCGCTCATTGTGTAAGTCGCTTTGGATAAAAGCGTCTGCTAAATGCTGAAAATGTAAATGCACCTAGTTGGTCCACCTTGTAGATGTAAAGTCAGAGACAATCGCTCATCTATTGCTGCTGTTTGAGTTGGTCATCTTCTAGACCTTCATCAGTGGTCACAGGACGCTGCCCACAGGGCGCTGTTGGCTGGATATTTTTGGTTGGTGGACTATTCTCAGTCTAGCAGTGACAGTGATGTGTTTAAAAACTCCAGCAGCGCTGCTGTGTCTGATCCACTCATACCAGCACAACACACACTAACTCACCATCACCATGTCAATGTCACTGCAGTGCTAGGAATGATCCACCACCCAAATAATACCTACTCTGTAGTGGTCCTGTGGGGGTCCTGACCATTGAAGAACAGGGTAAAATCAGGCTAAAAAGGTATGTAGAGAAACAGATGGACTACAGTCAGTAATTGTAGAACTACAAAAAGCTTCTATATGGTAAGTGGAGCTGATAAAATGGACAGTGAGTGTAAAAACAAGGAGGTGCTTTTAATGTTCTGGATGATTGTGTATAATGGACTATAATTGTAATAAATTAATAGGTTGGATGAATATGCTTATACAGTATTTAAGCATGCAACTAGGCCATGGACAAGGCCAAGAAAAGATCATATTTGCAAACACAAATTTCAAATAAAACAGGGCATCCCAGAATATTTTACATAAAATTGAAGAAAACTGTTCTGTATGCCATGCAGCTTTGCTGTTCCATGCCATATGATAGTGTGTTTAGAGGTGGTGGCCACTGCCCATCTATTGAAGCTTGGCTTGGCTTGGCTGGCATTACATGAATGATAGTGGAGTCAGAAATTCCATTGTTTATACCCAACCAGAGTGGGCCAGATGTAGAAAAAATATGCACTGATGGGCCACAGACTCAAATAAATATAACAGGCCTACTTGATTACAACAACACATCCTCTTTATTTGACTAACTTTAATGATCTATCTTTGACACTCCTCTTGTGTAAACTAAGATAATTACACTTCATCATTATAGAAAATGTTTCCTGACAAATTAAACATACACACTTCCCTCTGAAATTAGTACATTTTGTGTGCCTGAAATCTATCTTTGGAGCCACCATGTCTAGCCTGAAGTTCAGGAACATTAATATAGGTGGAACATCTGTACTGAGTGAAGGATATGGAAAGCGTTTTACACCCGTTTTATGTAATAGCAACACCCAGTGTTTAAACTAGGGCACGTGTCAAACTCAAATCTGGCCAGCCACTTCATTTTATGTGGCCCGCGAGAGCTTAAAAGACGTATGATTGTCTTAAAATACACTGTAAAATCGTACATTAACTGAATCTCCCACAATGCATGCCGATTTTGTGACCCGCAAAGTGACCGCATCCCGCCACTAGATGGCAGTGTTTCCACATCAGCGTTTAACTGAGGCGGTTTTCCAACAAATGATGTTGAGAAATATTTACAAATAATCCCAAAATTGCAGCAGCAGGAAGGTGATTTAATGAAAGATGGTAAAGTGAATACAAGTCTGTGCTTCAAGAAGAAAAACCGGTACATCTCTTGTGTTATGAGGTCGTGTCTGTGGTAAAGGAATACAATATAAATGTAGATATAGATTATAAATATACAGTTTAAATTTGGCATTTTGACACCAAACACAGAATTTAGCCTCGAAGAAAAACAACAAATTGTCTGAAACTTAAAAGGCAGACTGCAATCACAGCAGGATACGTTACAATCGGCCCTCGGTAAAAATGAGTTTGACACCCCTGAACTAGGGATTTCTTTGTTTTTAGATCAAAAGCACCATTATTACCAATTTGCAATTATTACTAATCTGCAGTTATCTTGCAACAAATGCCACAAATTGTCTCAGAGATTAAGACAAGGGCTGCAAATCAACCATTCTACTTTACAACAATCACAAAAAGGCATTATTTATAACTGTACAGGTGATGTTTTAACTAATCAACTTAATTTTTTTTCATAAACAGCTTATTACAAATGAGTTTCCAGCAACACATTCAAAAGTGGGGTCTGTTCTTTCTTTTAAAAAAAAATATTTTTTGTTTATGCATTTTCTCCCCTTTTTCTCCCGACTTTTAGCACGTCCAATTTCCCGATTGTGTCATGTTTCCTCTCCACTAATGCCGGCCCCGGCTCTGATTTGAGGAGAACGAAGCTAACACACGCTCCCTCCGACACGTGGGCAGTAGCCGTATGCATTTTGTCACCTACTCTAGACAAGATCAGCTTCGGACCAGCTCTGTGTACGGAGGGACACACCCTGATCCGCACTCTTTCCCTGTCTTTGTGCAGGCGTCATCAATCAGCCAGCAGAGGTCGTAGTTGCATCAGTCATGAGAGAGTCCCTATCCGGCTCAATACCCATCCCTATATGAACAACATGCCATTTGTTGTTCATTCGGCTGATCAGATGTATTCGAGATCCCAGCTGTGGTGTGCTGGCATGTGTTTTTACCACTGCACCACCTGAGTGACAAGTCTGTTCCTTTTAACAACACTTAATCATGAATCATTAATAGACTAAAGACACCAATTGATACATCAGACAACTCTTTAGCTGTACAACCATATGTACCAGTCTAGCACCAGTACTCTGATTACAAACAAAGAATTCATATGTTGCTCTGAAGTGGGTAGATATTTTTCAAAGTTAATGGTGCTCTCACAGATATGCCGGTTATCCATGCCATGAGTAATAATTTACCCCAAAACATGACCTACCCTGACTTTTAAACTTTACGCTCATAACAATCTAAACGGTCTTTTCCTTTCTTGGCTCAAGAATGCAAGATGCCTTTAATACAAGGAAATCTGTCACAGGAAATCACTGACAGTTAGCAGAGATTTTCGGCCTTCTCAAGGAAAAATGGCCCTACTATCCAGAGGTCAAAAAGCTAAGCTTAAACAATGTAATAAGACATGCAGTGACCAGAGGCTGATTGGCTGTGCTCTCTGGGTGCAATGAATGCCATTCCTGTCTTTCATGCAATGCCAGCAAATGTCTGGCATCTGTGAGCTCGTGTATATCAATGAGAGGATTTAGTGGCTTCTCTAAGCATATCAATCTGCCCAGCAGCTTAGATATTTAAAACTAAGGGAAGTGACACATATTGAACACTCCTATGATTTGTCAATAATAAATTTTAGTTTGTGGTCCACAACAATACTACATGTTGTACGACATTGTTGGTCACATGTTTGTGAACTTGCAAACACAAATTCTTCTAAGATGCTTCTAATTTAAAACTATGGCCAGTAATGTTGTAATAGATGTGATTTGTAGGTGTTGACGTAACTTCAGCCATGTAAATGTAGTGACTTATTGTTTTACAGGTTCAGTAGCATGGTTCAGTAGCATGTATGTGGGTGTGCACATGTGTGCACATGCCCAGACAGGCACATACGCACCTTTTTGTACATCCAGCCGCACATTTTTCTGTAGTTCACTTTATAATTTATACATTTTTTACTTACAATCTATACCAGCCTTATGATGTATACCAAAATAACACCTCCATATGTACCCACAGGCCCTGTTGTTGTTTTGTGTTGGTGTGATTATACAGATACTTGTTTGTATAATGTGAATCTTTGTAGTGTGTACTATTTCGATTTATGTAACTTGCTACTGAGGCTATCTGTCTGTCCATCTGTCGGTCTATCGATCGATCTATTGATCTATCTGTCTGTCTGTCTATCTGTCTGTCGGTCGATCGATCGATCTATTGATCTGTCTGTCTATCTATCTATCTATCTATCTATCTATCTATCTATCTATCTATCTATCTATCTATCTATCTATCTATCTATCTATCTATCTATCTATCTATAGCTATCTATCTGTCTGTCTGTCTGTCTGTCTGTCTGTCTGTCTGTCTGTCTGTCTGTCTGTCTGTCTATCTATCTATCTATCTATCTATCTATCTATCTATCTATAGCTATCTATCTATCTATCTATCTATCTATCTATCTATCTATCTATCTATCTATCTATCTATCTATCTATCTATCTATAGCTATCTATCTGTCTGTCTGTCTGTCTATCTAGCTATCTCTGTTTGTCTGTCTGTCCGTCCGTCTATTTGTCTATCTAATTATGGTTGGTTCAATATTAAATCCACAGCAATAAAGTAAACGAAAAGTCAAGGGATCTGAATAATATTTATTAATATATTAATATATGCATTTTTAGTAACAAAATGTTACCCCCAACTTGTTTATGCATTAAAAAACATACTTTTTACGTAATTATTTAAGTATAAGGTCCAAACATATTACATATATACATTTGAAGTGAATCTATGCACTGAATGTATATAAAAAAATGGTTAAACTTCTTTTAATTTTAACAAACTTTTTTGGAATTCCAAGCCTTTACAAGTCCCTGATTATCTGTTATTCTGGGTATTCCGCTAGCACACCAGGCCGAGATTCTGAACTCCTCGGTTTGAAACTCGGCATTGCCACTGGTCGGCTGGGCGCCATCTAGCGGACATAATTGGCAGTGCCTGCAGCGGACACAGTTCTGCTGGGAAGGGGGGGGGGGGGATGACAGGACTATGTAAGTGGGGTCTTCAAATGCTGTGTAAGGACCCTGATTGGCAGAAAGAGCGGCGCCTGTGCAGAATGCATAGGTGAAAAAGGGTTCCGCAAAGGGCTGCGCGTGGGTCGGAGGAGGCATGAGCAGCAATATACCCACCTCGACTGCAATCAGAGATCCCCCAGCAGCGGAAGACAAATTGACTATGCTAAATTGGGAGAAAATGGTAGAAAAGGCTTAAATAAAATAGAAAACAAAAAAAAGATTGCTTTATTGAACCTTTTGGGGGAAATTTTAGAACTTGCTTACATGGATAAAGTGTTGTTTTACAATTACATCAAAACATTTGATCAGTTAATTTCTCAATATATTGTAGGCTTTCATTTTTCCCGGGCCTCCTATCTCCTCAGCTTACTGCGTCCTCACATATATCAGGATCTCGAGCTCAAGGTGGGTGCAGTTTTTAATAATACTCTCAAATGCAGTTTTGTTTATTGTGTTCATGAATTAAACTGACTACACTGGCTCCACTGGCAAATTAGTAGTTTGTCTAAACTGACCTGTCTGACCTTTAGACCTGTGTGAACGTGTAAGATGAGAGAATAGTTCCTTTGGATAACTAGAATACAGCAGAGAAAGGGAAATTGGAAATCGAGCTAAGCCTTTTTAATTAAGGCAGTTTAAAATGGTTGTTGATAAAGCTTTGAATGTAAATGGGTAAATGGACATTAGAGATATGTCAGATATACACTGATCAGCCACAACATTAAAACCACCTCCTGGTTTCTACACTCACTGTCCATTTTATCAGCTCCATTTACCATATAGAAGCACTTTGTAGTTTTACAGTTACTGACTGTAGTCCATCTATTTCTCTACATACCTTTTTAGCCTGCTTTCACCCAGTTCTTCAATGGTCAGGACCACCACAGAGCAGGTATTATTTAGGTGGTGGATCATTCTCTGCACTGCAGTGACACTGACATGGTGGTGGTGTGTTAGTGTGTGTTGTGCTGGTATGAGTGGATCAGACACAGCAGCACTGCTGGAGTTTTTAAATACCGTGTCCACTCACTGTCCACTCTATTAGACACTCCTACTTAGTTGGTCCACATTGTAGATGTAAAATCAGAGACAATCACTCGCCCATTGCTGCTGTTTGAGTTGGTCATCTTCTAGACCTTCATCAGTGGTCACGGGACGCTGCCCACGGGGCACTGTTGGCTGGATATTTTTGGTTGGTGGATTATTTTCATTCCAGCAGTGACAGTGAGGTGTTTAAAAACTCCATCAGCATTGCTGTGTCTTATCCACTCATACCAGCACAACACACACTAACACACCACCACCATGTCAGTGTCAGTGCAGTGCTGAGAACGATCCACCACCCAAATAATACCTACTCTGTAGTGTTCCTGGGAGAGTCCTGACCATTGAAGAACAGCATGAAAGGGGGCTAAAAAGTATGTAGAGAAATAGGTGGACTACCGTCAGTAATTGTTGAACTACAAAGTGCTTCTATATGGTAAGTGGAGCTGATAAAATGGACAGTGGACATAATGTTATGCCTGGTGTATGTAGTGTTGTGTTCATCCACTATATTTATTTGGCAATTAAGATAAACTTGACAGGTGAAAGTGAAGTGTTTGTAATGTAATGCATTATACAGTAGATTTCTATGTACATGGATTTACCATTAAAATATTCTCTAATTAATCATGTAGAGGAAAGAAAGATGAGAGGGCTGTAGGTCAATGCTTTGCTTCTGTATCTGTGCAGAAACATGGCCTGAAGGTGTACAAGAGAGATCCCCATGCCTTTACCCCTATGCTGGAGGAAGGGGTTAGGGGACGACCCCCTCGCTCTCTTTTGCTAGGAAATGATCTAGCAAAGAATCAGCAGGAAATTGGAAAATTCTCAGAAAAAGATGCCAAGGTATATAGAAACTGTTCATTAATTTATAGCACATGCTTACAAGCAGTGTCATTTATTAGATGTACTGTACGCATACTTTTCACTATTTGTGTAAATTTTTTGCCAAAAGGCTTTCCCTGATTATGTTGCACATTTGGAAAAGTTGGCCTGTGCAATCCACCCACTCTTGGACGCTCCTCCAGTTGATGTGCCAGGAATTACCCAGGGATCTCTAAGGAAGAGAATGGCGGCAATGAAGAGTCTGAAACCATTACTGAAATCTGGTACATCACCTGCATTTAGAAATATCAGTGTGAAAAGAAAATGTATAGGACATTTAGTACAGTTTTGAGAAACATTAACATATGCCGTGCTTGATAGTTGGTACAAAGTGTTGTTCTGCCAAACATGTTGCTTGGTATTAAAAGCAACCATCCACGATTCTTTCACGTTTATCCACAGAAATGGTTTGTTCAAATGTAACACTTAGTAACTTAGTAAAACCAGTATATTGCTGATTTTTTTTTTGTCCCATTGGCTTGGTGTTTAGTCAAACCTGGTAAGAAGCTACTTGCTGCTAATCACATTGCACTCACTCACTCACTTTCTTAACCGCTTATCCAATTAGGGTCCCGCTGGAACCTATCCCAGCATTTCAATGGGCGCAAGGCACACAGCAACACCCTGGACGGGGCGCCAGTCCATTGCAGGTCAAACACACACACACATACACACACCCATTCACCTATAGGGCAATTCAGAGTCTCCAGTTAACCTGACTGCATGTTTTTGGACTGTGGGAGGAAACCGGAGCTCCCGGTGGAAACCCACACAGACACGGGGAGAACATGCAAACTCCGCGCAAAAAGGACCCTGACCGCCCCGCCTGGGGATCTAACCCGGGACCTTTTTGCTGTGAGGCGACAGTGCTACCCACCGAGCCACTGTGCCGCCCTAATCATGTTGCAGTGGAAGCAATACAGGAATACTATTTCCAAACTTTTTGGGTAAATACATAACACAATAAAATCATATTATGTTTGTTAAAATATAGGTAGCACAGGTCTTGGGTTTAATTCCCAGGTGAAGCGATTTGTGTCCTTTCTGTGTGATGTTTGCATGTTCTCCCTGTGTCCATGTGGGTTTTCTTCAAGTGCTCCGTTTTCCTCCCACAGTCCAAAGACATGCAATCAGGTAAAATTGCCATAGATATGAGTGTGTGTGTGCATGGATATGTGTGTGTATGAGTGTTTGCCCTGTGATGTACTCGCAACCTGTCCAAGGTGCCAACAATGACAATGAACGTATTCATTTTTACACACCACATGATTCTGGGCTGGGTTGTGTTCTCCCGGACCAGACCTCACTATCTGCATGTTTGTCTGGGGTAGAAGGATGCCTGAGGAAACAGGAAATATTAAAATCCCTCACAGCCACTGATCAAACCAGTTCTTAATACCCACGCCATTGCACCCATTATACTAGCTGAGCCACAGTACCATCCTAAGGTGCAGATAATTGTTATAAATGTTACTGTGGGCCACTCAGGCAGTGCAGCGGTAAAACACGCTAGCACACCAGAGCTGACATTTTGAACTTGTCAGTTCGAAACTCAGCTCTGCCATCCGGCAGGCTGGGAGGCTACATGAACATTGATTGGCTGTTGTTCATACAGGGTGGGAGCCAAAGCCGGGACCCCATAATTGATGCAGTTAAGACATCTGCTGGCTGGTTGATGGCACCTGCACAGAGACGAGGAATAATGCGTTGATCAGGGTGTGGCTCTCTGTACACAAAGCTGATCCGCATATGAACACGCCCCGTGCAGGTGAAAAGATGCAGTCGACTACTGCACATGTGTCGGAGGAGGCGTGTGTCAGTCTTGCTCTCCTCAATCAGAAAGTTGAGATCAGCATCGGTAGAGAGGAAGCGTAATGCAATCGGGTTATTGAATACGACTAGATTGGGAGGAAAATTGGGGGGAAAAAATAAATGTTACTATGAATGTTATTGTGATTTGTTGTTGTAGTTGTTGTTCTATTTTTCAGGGTTAAAATTGGGCAAAAACATTCCTGACTTTTATGAACTGATAACAGCTCCGGCTATGAAGGTGGGCAGATTTCAGGATTGTGCAGTTCTTTGTTTCACATTCAAACAGATAAACACTGCTTTTATTGCTTATATTCTCTGATTATTTGCAGATATTGAATCGCTGGTTTGAGTCTGAGCCACTGCTAGCAACATTAGCCACTGACTCAGTGATAGGAGCTAACATAAGTCCTAACAACCCAGGTAGTGGGTAAGAGCATTAATATTACCTTAAGTGTTTAAGTTACACTTCCATATTTTGCACTTTATATAAATTAAAGTGCTTAATGTTTTGTAATATAGGTATGTTTTACTGCACCACATAATGGGGGAGTTGGAGAAGGACATGGGAGCTTGGGGTTATGTGGAAGGAGGAATGGGTGGTGTGTCTAAGTCCATTGCTAGCTCTGCACACTCCCTTGGAGTTGATATTTTCACTGAACAGGTCAGAATATAAAGTTTGGCTTGATAAGCTATCTGAAGGTTGTATTATACATAATCTTAACTTATTTTTGTTGTTTAGGAAGTAAACCAAATTCTGATTGGACCAGATCATACTGCCAAGGGTGTTGTGCTAAAAGATGGTACTGAAGTTCGCAGTAAGGTGGTATTGTCCAATGCTACTCCTTATGTAACCTTCAAGAAACTCACTCCACAGGTATTATTCTACTGTACATTATTATCTTACATTTTATTATTTATTATTCACAAAGGAGTAAAGCTAACTGACTTAAAATAAATGCTGATTTTAGGATTATTTTTTCTGCTTACAGGATGCACTACCTCAGATTTTTATTAAAGCCTTGAATCAAATAGATTATACCTCACCTGTCACCAAGATCAATGGTATGTTAATTCCAGTCATCTGACAGTAAACTAACACTTCATGCATTACCACTGCTTTTTTCTGGTCATGGTTGCAGTGGGGCTTTCCCAGAATAAATGGGTGCAATGCAATGTGTTGACACACCCCAGAGAGGATACCAATCCAACTGGGCCTTCAGACATTCCCCCACATCTAGACACAGGCAATCATGTCTGTATGTAGATGTGTGACCGACCGTTGGGGATACGAACCCTGGGCTGGGATCCTAGCAGTTGCGAGCAAGTACAGTTTGCCGCTGCAAAACCAGAGCACTGTGAACATTTCAAACTGATTATTTATTTATTTATTAATTTTTTTTCTCTTTTTCTCAGATTTGTTCCCCCCAATTTTCTCCCCTAATCTAGTTGTATTCAATTACCCGACTGCATTACACTTCCTCTCTGATGCTGATTTCCACTCTGGCTGAGGAGAGCTGTGACTAACACACGCCCCGTCTGACACGTACGCAGTACCGACTGCCTTTTTTTTACTTGCACGAAGCGAGTTCATATGCGGATCAGCTTTGTGAACAGAGAGCCACACCCTGATCATCGCATTATTCCTCGACTCTGTGCAGGTGGCATCAATCAGCCAGCAGAGGTCATAATTGCACCAGTTATGAGGAACCCTGGTCCGGCTTACCAACCCTGTGAACAACAGCCAATCATTGTTCATGTGGCCGCCCAGCCCAGCCAGATGGCAGAGCTGAGATTCGATACGATGTATTCGAAATCCCAGCTCTGGTGTGCTAGCGTGTTTTACCACCTATAAAACTAATTTTTTTTTAAATATTAATTTAAATTGGAATGATTATTGAGTATGTTGTAGACATTACATTCAAAACATGGTCAGCAAAACATAAAAGGTATTTTTTGCACTTTTGTCAAATAAAGGTTCAAGAGAATTAAGAAATCAAAGATTCTTGTTTGTAACGCATTGCACAAAATGCCCCAACTCTTCAGGAAATGGGGTTTTATAAACCATTCATTTAAAATCACTCTTCTAAAATGCAAATATAATCCTGCTTTTGTACTTACTTGGTTTTTAAAAATAACTTCTCAATCTCGCTCAAGAAAATATGCAAACGCCCCCTTTTGCTTAGGCAGCATGGTGGTGCAGCAAATAGTCTTGAAGCTGCACAGCTCCATATTCCAGGGAAGCTGGTTTTAAACCTTCACATTCTCAAAGAAGTTCATTTCCTTTTAAACATGCCAGTTGGTGGATTCCTTTAAACAGCCCTATGTAGTAAATAAGTGACTGAACAGGTTTGTGTGTTTGATGCCCTGACTGGACTTATTCCAATAGTTTCACATGACTATGATTGGGTGACACTCTTAACACTTCTGCAAATGGCACACAATATACAAACAACAGACTAAATAAACAAATAGTACAGTGTGTTAAGATATTCCAATGACCTGGCCCTGGTAAATGTACATGTTCTTCTGCCTTGTTTCTACATTTTTAGTGGCTGTGGATAAACTGCCAAATTTTCTGGCTCTTCCTAATACTGCTGATGGAAAGCCTGGTCCACATCATCAGTGCTCCATTCACCTAAACTGTGAGAGTGTAGAGATACTGGAGGCAGCATATAAGGAGGGACAGCAAGGACAGCCATCCTCAAGGTTGGCATATCAGAGTACAATGGCAAAACGGTTTTATTTAAGTAATTAATTAAATAATTAAATGTTATTATGTTTAACTAACATTAAAACCACCTTCTTGTTTCTACACTCACTGTCCATTTTATCAGCTCCACTTCCCAAATAGAAGCATTTTGTAGTTCTACAATTACTGACTGTAGTCCATCTGTTTCTCTGCATGCTTTGTTAGCCCCTTTCATTCTGTTCTTCAATGGTCATGTCCCCCACAAGACCACTACAAAGTAGGTATTATTTAGGTGGTGGGTCATTCTCAGCACAGCAGTGACACTGACATGGTGGTGGTGTGTTAGTGTGTGTTGTGCTGGTATGAGTGGATCAGACACAGCAGCGCTGATGGAGTTTTTAAACACCTCACTGTCCCTGCTGGACTGAGAAAAGTCCATCAACCAAAAATATATCCAGTCAACAGCGCCCCTTAGGCAGCGTCCACTGACCACTGATGAAGGTCTAGAAGATGACCAACTCAAACAGCAGCAATAGATGAGCGATCGTCTCTGACTTTACATCTACAAGGTGAACCAACTAGGTAGGAGTGTCTAATAGAGTGGACAGTGAGTGGACACGGTATTTAAAAACTCCAGCAGTGCTGCTGTGTCTGATCCACTCATACCAGAACACACTTACACACCACCACCATGTGGTGGTTATGTGAAAGTCCTGACCACTGAAGAACAGGATGAAAGCAGGCTAACAAAGTATGTAGAGAAACAGTTGGACAATGAGTGATAAAATGGACAATGAGTGTAGAAACAAGGAAGTGGTTTTAATGTTATGGCTGATCAGTGTGTGTGTGTGTGTGTGTGTGTGTGTGTGTGTATAAATATATATATTAAAAATCTGTTTATTTTTTAATGTTTAAATACTTTTATACTATAAAAGTAAATACTATAATATTATTTCAAATAATAATGAGTCAAAAGTTTGCTACAGGTTACAGTCATAAAAAGCGAACATCAATGATAGCTAGTTGGACTTATCAATTTTTAAACAAAGTAAATTGCTAGTAGTCTCTTAATTACATACTGTTAGTGAAATGTAAATGTTCCCTGAACAGATATACGTTTAAACATTGACATTTCAAATCTAAACATGATTTTTTGTGATTTTAATGCATTTATTTTGTTTATTTATACAAAAGTAATAAATCAGAAGAAAGTGACAGACATGCAAATAACTCCTGCTATCGTGCTGCTATAGCTTATCAGCTTGATCATTTGCTGATGTCAGGTCTAACTCTTAACTCTTATTATTTCATGTCTAATAGCCTAATATACAGTATCATTATATTTCCTTAGACCTATGATAGAGATGACAATACCATCCGTACTGGATCCTACTCTCGCACCCCCTGGCTGTCACGTGGTCTCGTTTTTCACACAGTTTACCCCTTACTGGCTGGAAGGGGGGCGTGCATGGACAGACAACGACAGGGAGAAATATGCAAACACAGGTTAAACAGTAGGTAAACCACCCATAGATACTATGTATGTGTGACTCCACATAACATATGGCTATTCTGTCTTTACAGTGTTTAATTATGTCGAGTCTTATGCGCCTGGATTCAAAAAGTCAATCGTTGGAAAGGATATCTTGACTCCACCTGATCTGGAAAAGGAATTTGGTCTTACTGGAGGGGTACTTACACTTCCCACCACTATAACGTATTGTTTTAACATTGAAGATGAACAACAGATAATGACGTGCATACTTTGCATGAATAACAATTTGCTTTTCAACTATCATTTGCATCATTCAAAACTCATCATTTATTATTCAGAATATGCTGTTTTAACAATGTGCTGCTTTAAAATGCCTGTGCAGTAACCCCTGTTGGTATTTTTTATGACAGAATATCTTTCATGGAGCAATGTCATTGGACCAACTTTACTTAGCAAGACCTTTGCCCTCAATTGCTCACTACCGTTCACCAGTCAAAGGCCTGTACTTATGTGGCAGCGGAAGCCATCCTGGTTAGTAAATATATTCATAAAAGGTTGTCTTTTTAAATTTTTTTTAACCTGCATTATTTCTTAAATAGCTTTTAGTATTAACCTTAACTACTCAAGAACTGTAAATTTAAAATTTACAAACAATCTATATACAAAAATAAGTTGTACATTAAAAAAAAGATATACAGTATATTAAATAATCCTCAATGGAACTACCAGGGTTTTTGAATTTTTGTAAATATGCCATTTGGAAACTGTTGTCCTCCAGTTACCCCTAGTAGCTAGCTTACTAGCTAACAGCAACAATTCATTTTTGTTGTTTTTTTCGGCTGCTGTTCTAGCTCAGGGCGGCATGGTGGCTCGGTGGGTAGCACTGTCGTCTCACAGCAAGAAGGTCCTGGGTTCGATCCCCAGGCTGGGCGGTCTGGGTCCTTTCTGTCTGGAGTTTGCATGTTCTCCCCGTGTCTGCATGGGTTTCCTCCGGGAGCTCCGGTTTCCTTCCACAGTCCAAAAACATGCAGTCAGGTTAATTGGAGACAATGAATTGCCCTATAGGTGAATTGGTGTGTGTATGGGTGTGTGTGTGTGTGTGTGTGTGTGTGTGTGTCTGACCTGCGATGGACTTGCGTCCCATCCAGGGTGTTACTGTGTGTGTTGCACCCATTAAAAAGCTGGGATAGGCTCCAGCACCCCCCCTAGACGTTGATTGGATAAGTGGTTAGGAAAGTGAGTGAATGAGTGTTCCAGTTCATATACCAGACAATTTTTTCCCGGATGCTCTTTCTGACGCAGCCCTCCATTTTTAATATGGCTAGGCTGTTACGGCCACCCTCAGACATTAGCCAATCATGTCCATGCAAACACCCGATTGACAGCTTGTATCCCCGGATCTCAGCTGTAATGGGCTAGATTACTTAACTGATGAACCACCCACTTATTAATAATGTTAGAATTTGTCAGTAGGCTCAAGTCTAACTTCTGATTTGTACTGTATTTGATTTGTACTAGCTCAAAGGCATGGAGATAAAAGGGATTTTGGCATGAGATTTATTTTTATATAATAACATTTTGTAGTGTATTTATCAGTATGCAAAACACACCATAATATCTAAACTTGTATGTACATATTAGCAAAGTTCATTTATTTTCAGTCTGTTTTTCCACCGCTTCATTCTGGTCAGGAGCAGGGTGGGTTTGATTTATTAGGTGAAAGGCAGGAAACACCCCTGACAGGTCACTAGAGGTCCTAAAACAAACATTTGCTAGCTAAATAGTTAGCATATTGCTATACATTGGTCGTAGTGAGAAAAACATTTGCTGCTGCTGTTGGCCTTTCGAATACTAGAGTAAAAAAAAATCTAATCTATGAACCTTTAAGAGTAACCAAATGTTCAAATATTCCATACTGCAGTGTTAAGTAGGTTATGCTAGCATACAGCTAACATCAGTTATCAGACCTTTAAATAAACTGCTAATAATCTATTATTTTTTTAAACTGTACTAGTAAATGTGCATTTTTGGCTCATTTTGTGTGAAGAACAAATAAAATAACATGTTCACACTGTACACACAGGTATAAAAGTGTGTCCCTTTACTCTGTCCTACTACAATATGTCCTGCTGTGAGTGTGTGTGTCTCTGTGGGGCAAATTTTACCCAAATTCCAATATGGTACCAGCCAATGTGGTACCAGTGGTATCAGCTATCATAAAGAGGTTTACCCTTAGGTTTTTGAGTTCATGGGTACTTTTAATGTAAATACAAATGTGACAAACATTTTCAAAAAGCACCTCAAATATACACAGTTGTGCAATTACATTTAATACTGTTTATCTTAGCATCCTGTGTGCTCAACATTGTGTACCTTTTACTCTTTACTTTTTAATGCAGGAGGAGGTGTTATGGGTGCTGCTGGCTGGAATGCTGCCCTGGCTGTTCTGGCTGATCTTAAACGCAAATGAAGTGTTCTCTGGATGTGACAGAGCTGAGTTCTACACAGCAAATACATTCTAGTAATTGTTCACACTGGTTTACTTGGCCAGTACTAAGTACAGAGATAGTAATGACCAATTCTTTAATAATAAAAATTAATACATTTTGTCAAAGCACTTAAATGATCTCTGCTGCTTGGTGTCATGGGTGTCTCTCTTTGGAACGCTGCTCTGACCTTAGGTTATAAAAGCAGTTTCTAAAAATAAATTTTAATAATTAATCATTATTAATTAAAGACATTGTTTCTCAATGTTTTCTATGTTCTTGTCCTAAAAACGATTCTTATTTTAATTGATAGTACAGTACACAGATTCAAGAAAAAAAAAAACTAAGAATAATTTAAATTGTCTTTGATGCATGTACTACGATCAGCCATAACATTAAAACCACCTCCTTGTTTCTACACTCATTGTCCATGTTATCGGCTCCACTTACCATTTAGAAGCACTTTGTAGTTCTACAATTACTTACTGTAGTCCAATTGTTTCTTTTCATGCTTTGTTAGCCTCCTTTCATGCTGTTTTTCAATGGTCAGGACCACCACAGAGCAGGTATTATTTAGGTGGTGGATCATTCTCAGCACTGCAGTGACACTGACATGGTGGTGGTGTGTTAGTGTGTGTTGTGCTGGTATGAGTGGATAAAACACAGCAGTGCTGCTGGAGGTTTTAAACACCTCACTGTCACTGCTGGACTGAGGATAGTCCACCAACCAAATATATCAAGCCAACATCGCCCCGTGGGCAGTGTCCTGTGATCACTGATGAAGGTCTAGAAGATGACCAACTCAAACAGCAGCAATAGATGAGCGATCATCTCTGACTTTACATCTACAAGGTGGACCAACTAGGTAGGAGTGTCTAATAGAGTGGACAGTGAGTGGACATGGTATTTAAAAACTCCAGCAGCGCTGCTGTGTCTGATCCACTCATACCAGCACAACACACACTAACACACCACCACCATGTCAGTTTCTCTGCAGTACTGAGAATGATCCAACATCCAAATAATACCTGCTTTGTGGTGGTCCTGGGAGAGTCCTGGGTGAAAACAGGGTGAAAGCAGACTAGAAAGGTATGTAGAGAAATATATAGACTACAGTCAGTAATTATAGAACTACAAAGTGCTTCTACGTATATTGTAAGTGTTATGATGTGGGAGGAAGGACCCAAGGATGCGGAGGTTTTAACTTAAAAGGGTTTTATTTACAAAATCATAAACGTAATATACAATAAAATAAAGGAATAACAGTAACAAAAAACACTTCGGGGAATCCCGAAGGCAGCCGGTGACGCCAGACTGAAAGAAACAAGGGAAAAAACATAAAAGGGAAAAAGGGAAAGCGCGAGGCGCGAACCCTGGTCGCTCACCTCTAGGCTGGGAGCTTAAGCACGCTGCCACAGCAACGCTGAAAGCAAAACCGCTCCCAGCACTAAAGAGGCGAAGCGACCGGGTTCGCGAGGTGGGAAACCTCGCGCTGTTGGCCGAAGAAGGGGGGATGACACCGCCGGTAGATAAATGGCACGGCGCTCACCAGCAGTTAATGCTGGTCAGCGCCATGCCATCCACCGGGTGTGATTTACTTGCGGATTTATAAAGTTAAAAGCAAAGGCGCTGTCACCAGCCAGGGTGGCTGGGAAGTGGCCGTTTGCCCCTGCGCTCCAGAGGGCGGAACGTGACGCTGTCACCAGCGGTAGCTGGGAGGGGGTCACGTTCCTCTGGGCGCAGTCATGGGGTCTCTAGGTGGCGGCGGCACGGCGGCTCGACGGCTCGGCGGCAGCGGCCCGACAGCGACCTGAGAGCAACCACCAGGCGGCGGCGGCGGCACGACAGCTGCGGCACTCTGGCGGCAGCTTGGCGGCGGCGGCGGCGTGGTGGCGCCCACTAGCGGTGGCCCGGCGGCAGCGGCACGGCGGCGGCGGCACAGTGCGGCGGCACAACCTAAAGATAATAAAAAAAACAATAAACATAAAAGGACACCGCAGTGTCAAACAAACTCAAAGAAAGAAAAAAGAATCAGCCAATATGAGCAGAAGGTGCGACGGCTACAGCTCTGCACCTATCCCTTAAATAAGGGAAGGCACAGGTGTAGCCACTTCGCCCTAACGAGCTGGCCAGGTATTTAAAGGCACAGCTCGTTTCTGCTCTGTAAGGCCTGTGGCATCAGGGAGAGATGGTACATTCCCCTGATGCCACAGAGCCTAACAGTAAGTGGAGCTGATAAAATGAACAGTGAGTGTAGAAACAAGGAGGTGGTTTTAATGGTATGGCTGATCAGTGTATATGCATATATGACAATGTGTGTTTATGAATTAAATCGATGACTTAGCCTGTCATCATTTTTGAATACTGAAGTATGTCTTTGCGTTATGTGCCTTCAAACACTTGCCTGTCGATTATAACAGGAAATATTTTGGGATATGTGAGGGTGAACTACGTCCAATGAATTATTTTCTAAGAATTCCTTTTTATTACTCATTTAATGTTTTTAATTAGCAGGTGTGTCTTATGTGGAATTTTCTTATAATGCATTCCATAATGCATTCTCGTGAGGTTTGTCATCTATACAACAGACTTTACTTGAGCCTTTAGCTGGCCATAACTGCAGTGAATCATCAGCAAGGGTAATTTACCACTAAATACCACTAATCTATATATCCCTCATTACTGGGTAAACTGTGGTCATTAATTTAAAATAGACATCAGTTATAACTAATGTAATGCAAATTACATATCTAAATAATCTAGAGTGGTTTTTATGTCCCACAACTTTGTCACAAGTTTTACATCAACTGGAGAAACAAAAAATTGCTATAAGTGTGTGTGTGTGTGTGTGTGTGTGTGTGCATTTCGCCCAATGAATCAGACCCATCGCAACCCTGACCAGGTTTGTGCACATAATTTCTAATTCTTTAATGCCTCATGTGGGTTTTATATGTGATTTAGTCCACACTTATGAAACACAGTAATGTGTACACTGTTATAATGTACATTATATGTTCAAAGTTATTGGACATCCCATTTCGAAAATAAATTATTTAAGGTATTGTTATAAAGTACTAAAGAATATTAAAATAGAGCTATAATAGACCGCTATGCAATATTTTTTTAGTTATAACACCGGCCACTCTTCTGAGAAGGCTTCTCACAACAATTTTGTCTGTGGGAATTTGTGCTTATTCAGTCCAAACAGCATATGTATAGCAGTATGTGGTAAAAACTATATAATGAGGCAGTATGTAGTATACACTATATAATGAGGTAGTATGTAGTATACACTATATAATGAGGTAGTATGTAGTATACAGTATATATCAGGGCAGTATGTAGTGTTCACTATATAATGAGGCGGCATTTAGTTACACTATATAATGGGGTAGTATGTAGTATACACTATATAATGGGGTAGTATTTAGTATACACCATGTAATAAGGCAGTATGTATTATACACTATATAATAAGGCAGTATGTAATATACAGTATATATCAGGGCAGTACGCAGTGTATACTATATAATAAGGCAGTACGTAGTTTACAAGTATATAACCGGGCAGTATGTAGTATATACTATATAATAAGGCAGTATGTAATATACAGTATATATCAGGGAAGTATGCAGTGTATACTATATAATAAGGCAGTACGTAGTTTACAGTATATAACCGGGCAGTACGTAGTATATATTATATAATAAGGCAGTATGTAATATACAGTATATATCAGGGCAGTATGCAGTGTATAATATATAATAAGGCAGTATGTAGTTTACAGTATATAACCGGGCAGTATGTAGTATATACTATATAATGGGGTAGTATGTAGTATACAGTATATATCAGGGCAGTATGTAATGTACACTATATAATGAGGCAGTACGTAGTTTACAGTATATAACCGGGCAGTATGTAGTATACACTATATTATAAGGCAGTACATAGTTTACAGTATATAACCGGGCAGTATGTAATATATACTATATAATGGGGTAGTATGTAGTATACAGTATATATCAGGGCAGTATGTAGTATACACTATATTATAAGGCAGTACGTAGTTTACAGTATATAACCGGGCAGTATGTAGTATATACTATATAATGGGGTAGTATGTAGTATACAGTATATATCAGGGCAGTATGTAGTATACACTATATTATAAGGCAGTACAAAGTTTACAGTATATAACCGGGCAGTATGTAGTATATACTATATAATGGGGTAGTATGTAGTGTACAGTATATATCAGGGCAGTATGTAGTATACACTATATTATAAGACAGTACGTAGTTTACAGTATATAACCGGGCAGTATGTAGTATATACTATATAATGGGGTAGTATGTAATATACAGTATATATCAGGGCAGTATGCAGTGTATACTATATAATAAGGCAGTACGTAGTTTACAAGTATATAACCGGGCAGTATGTAGTATATACTATATAATAAGGCAGTATGTAATATACAGTATATATCAGGGCAGTATGCAGTGTATACTATATAATAAGGCAGTACGTAGTTTACAGTATATAACTGGGCAGTATGTAGTATATACTATATAATAAGGCACTATGTAATATACAGTATATATCAGGGCAGTATGCAGTGTATACTATATAATAAGGCAGTACGTAGTTTACAGTATATAACCGGGCAGTATGTAGTATATACTATATAATGGGGTAGTATGTAGTATACAGTATATATCAGGGCAGTATGTAGTGTACACTATATAATAAGGCAGTACGTAGTTTACAGTATATAACCGGGCAGTATGTAGTATACACTATATTATAAGGCAGTACGTAGTTTACAGTATATAACCGGGCAGTATGTAATATATACTATATAATGGGGTAGTATGTAGTATACAGTATATATCAGGGCAGTATGTAGTATACACTATATAATAAGGCAGTACGTGATTTACAGTATATAACCGAGCAGTATGTAGTATATACTATATAATGGGGTAGTACGTAGTATACAGTATATATCAGGGCAGAATGTAGTGTACACTATATAATGAGGCAGTACGTAGTTTACAGTATATAACCGGGCAGTATGTAGTATACACTATATTATAAGGCAGTACGTATGTAGTATACAGTATATATCAAGGCAGTATGTAGTATACACTATATAATAAGGCAGTACGTAGTTTACAGTTTATAACCGGGCAGTATGTAGTATATACTATATAATGGGGCAGTATGTAGTATACAGTATATATCAGGGCAGTATGTAGTATACACTACTGTATATTATAAGGCAGTACGTAGTTTACAGTATATAACCGGGCAGTATGTAGTATATACTATATAATGGGGTAGTATGTAGTATACAGTATATATCAGGGCAGTATGTAGTATACACTATATAATAAGGCAGTACGTAGTTTACAGTATATAACCGGGCAGTATGTAGTATATACTATATAATGGGGTAGTATGTAGTATACAGTATATATCAGGGCAGTATGTAGTATACACTATATAATAAGGCAGTACGTAGTTTACAGTATATAACCGGGCAGTATGTAGTATATACTATATAATGGGGTAGTATGTAGTATACAGTATATATCAGGGCAGTATGTAGTGTACACTATATAATGAGGCAGTACGTAGTTTACAGTATATAACCGGGCAGTATGTAGTATATACCTGTACTATATAATGGGGTAGTATGTAGTATACAGTATATATCAGGGCAGTTTGTAGTATACAGTATATAATAAGGCAGTACGGTATATAACCGGGCAGTATGTAGTATATACTATATAATGGGGTAGTATGTAGTATACAGTATATATCAGGGCAGTATGTAGTATACACTATATAATGAGGCGGTATGTAGTATACACTATATAATAAGGCAGTACGTAGTTTACAGTATATAACCGGGCAGTATGTAGTATATACTATATAATGGGGTAGTATGTAGTATACAGTATATATCAGGGCAGTATGTAGTATACACTATATAATGAGGCGGTATGTAGTATACACTATATAATGAGGCAGTACGTAGTATACAGTATATATCAGGGCAGTATGTAGTATACACTATATAAGAAGGCAGTACGTAGTTTACAGTATATAACCGGGCAGTATGTAGTATACACTATATTATAAGGCAGTACGTAAATTACAGTATATAACCGGGCAGTATGTAATATATACTATATAATGGGGTGGTATGTAGTATACAGTATACATCAGGGCAGTATGTAGTATACACTACTGTATATTATAAGACAGTACGTAGTTTACAGTATATAACCGGGCAGTATGTAATATATACTATATAATGGGTTGGTATGTAGTATACAGTGTATATTAGGGCAGTATGTAGTATACACTATATAATAAGGCAGTACGTAGTTTACAGTATATAACCAGGCAGTATGTAGTATACACTATATTATAAGGCAGTATGTAGTATAACCGGGCAGTATGTAGTATATACTATATAATGGGGCAGTATGTAGTATACAGTATATATCAGGGCAGTATGTAGTATACACTATATTATAAGGCAGTACGTAGTTTACAGTATATAACCGGGCAGTATGTAGTATATACTATATAATGGGGTAGTATGTAGTATACAGTATATATCAGGGCAGTATGTAGTGTACACTATATAATGAGGCAGTACGTAGTTTACAGTATATAACCGGGCAGTATGTAGTATACACTATATTATAAGGCAGTACATAGTTTACTGTATATAACCGGGCAGTATGTAATATATACTATATAATGGGGTAGTATGTAGTATACAGGTTATACAGGTTAGTATACAGCGAGGTTCGCCTTCTGCTCAAAGCAAGGAATACAGCCTTCAGGTCTGGAGATCGAGCAGCCTACAGCACAGCCAGATCCAGTCTGAAGAAAGGCATCTCCAGGGCTAAACACAGCTACAAACAACGGATTGAGGACCACTTCAACTCCTCCGACCCTCGGCGTATGTGGCAAGTGATCCAAACAATCACCGACTTTAAACCACTTAATACAGCTCCCTATGCCAACAATGACTCACTCCCCGATGAGCTTAACAACTTCTACGCTCGCTTTGACCGGGGTAATAACATGGTTGCCTTCAAAACAGATCTTCCTCCAGATGAGCAACCAATCACACTCTCTACCACGGATGTCTACCGCATGCTGAACCAGGTGAATGCTAGGAAAGCTGCTGGCCCCGATGGAGTACCTGGACGTGTGCTAAAAGCTTGTGCTAAGCAGCTTGCTGGGGTCTTCACTGACATTTTCAATCTGTCTCTGGTCCAGGCTGTAATTCTAACGAGTTTCAAGACAGCCTCCATTGCGCCAGTACCAAAACATTCAACTGCTTCAGCAGTGAACGATTTCCGACCTGTTGCACTCACTCCCATCATCTCCAAGTGCTTCGAAAGACTAATCTTCTCTCACCTGAAAGCCAGTCTACCCGCTACATTAGATCAGCATAAATTTGCTTATCGTCACAACAGGTCAATAGAGGATGCTATCTCCACTGCACTTCACACTACACTGACCCACTTGGACTGCCATAACACTTATGTTAGGATGCTTTTCATTGACTTCAGTTCAGCATTTAACACAATGATTCCATCCAAGCTGATTTTGAAGCTCAGTCAGCTTGGCATCAGCACGTCACTCTGTAACTGGATTCTGGACTTTCTAACTAATAGACCTCAGTCTGTTAAGTTAGGCAACCTCCACTCAGCCTCCATCACCCTGAACACTGGCGTGCCACAAGGCTGTGTGCTGAGTCCCCTCCTATACTCCCTGTTCACCTACGACTGTGTTCCTGTTTATGGTTCCAACTCCATAATCAAGTTCGCGGATGACACCACGGTGATAGGCTTGATCAAAGACAACGATGAAACGGCCTACAGGGAGGAGGTTCAGCATCTGGCTGCATGGTGTGAGGACAACAACCTGGAGCTTAACACAGGGAAAACCAAAGAGACTATTGTGGACTTTAGAAGAACAGCAAGTCAGGCACACGCCCCTATCTGCATCAACGGTGCTGTAGTAGAGCGGGTGCCCAGCTTCAAATGGCGTCCACATCTCTGAAGATCTCTCTTGGTCCCTCAACTCATCAATCCTGGTCAGAAAGGCACAACAGCGCCTTTACTTTCTTCGGAGACTCAAAAAAGCCTACTTGTGTCCCAGAATACTTGTGGACTTTTATCGCTGCACCATTGAGAGCATTCTTACAAACTGCATCTCTGTGTGGTACGGCAATTGCTCCGCAGCTGACCGGAAAGCTCTCCAGCGTGTGGTTAAAACCGCCCAACGCATCACCGGCACTCAGTTACCCACCATACAGGACACTTATCACAAACGGTGCGTGGGCAAAGCGAGGAACATTATCAAGGACGTTTCTCATCCTAACCATGGACTTTTCACCCTACTTCCGTCTGGCAGGCGTTACAGGAGCCTCCGCTCTCGTACCAGCAGGCTCAGGAAGAGCTTTTTTCCTGAGGCTGTAACCCTGCTGAACTCCAGCACACCATTGTAAAAATATCACTGCACTTGTACCACATTTAACCCTGTACTCTTTACAAATGTTTCATCTTGACTGTATATACAATCAGTATTTTGCAAATTTGCACATGGCACTATTGCACTGTTTACACCAGTATTATAATAATGTATATACTGTATATACTCGCTGTACTTATATACTTCACTTTATTTATTTACATTCATTACCCATTCATGTAGCCACTTTAGTCACCTTCATTACTCTGTAAATAGCTATTAGTCTATTCACTGTACAATCATCATTATCTGTTTAATAGTCTTAATATTCTTTTTAATAGTCTCATTATTCTTATATGTCTCCTCATTTCACCTATCTGGTCACTATTGCACTTTACCTGTGTATTATATGTATATATTCTCTATCTTGCACTTCTGGTTAGATGCTACTGCATTTTGTTGGCTCTGTATTTGTATACTCTGCACAATGACAATAAAGTTGAATCTAATCTAATACAGTATATATCAAGGCAGTATGTAGTATACACTATATAATAAGGCAGTACGTAGTTTACAGTACATAACCGGGCAGTATGTAGTATGTACTATATAATGGTGTAGTATGTAGTATACAGTATATATCAGGGCAGTATGTAGTATACACTATATTATAAGGCAGTACGTAGTTTACAGTACATAACCGGGCAGTATGTAGTATGTACTATATAATGGTGTAGTATGTAGTATACAGTATATATCAGGGCAGTATGTAGTATACACTATATTATAAGGCAGTACGTAGTTTACAGTATATAACCGGGCAGTATGTAGTATATACTATATAATGGGGTAGTATGTAGTATACAGTATATATCAGGGCAGTATGTAGTATACACTATATAATAAGGCAGTACGTAGTTTACAGTATATAACCGGGCAGTATGTAGTATATACTATATAATGGGGCAGTATGTAGTATACAGTATATATCATGGCAGTATGTAGTATACACTATGTAATAAGGCAGTACGTAGTTTACAGTATATAACCGGGCAGTATGTAGTATATACTATATAATGGGGTAGTATGTAGTATACAGTATATATCAGGGCAGTATGTAGTATACACTATATTACAAGGCAGTACGTAGTTTACAGTATATAACCGGGCAGTATGTAGTATATACCTGTACTATATAATGGGGTAGTATGTAGTATACAGTATATATCAGGGCAGTATGTAGTATACAGTATATAATAAGGCAGTACGGTATATAACCGGGCAGTATGTAGTATATACTATATAATGGGGTAGTATGTAGTATACAGTATATATCAGGGCAGTATGTAGTATACACTATATAATGAGGCGGTATGTAGTATACACTATATAATAAGGCAGTATGTAGTATACAATATATATCAGGGCAGTATGTAGTATACACTATATAATGAAACGGTATGTAGTATACACTATATAATGAGGCAGTACGTAGTATACAGTATATATCAGGGCAGTATGTAGTATACACTATATAATAAGGCAGTACGTAGTTTACAGTATATAACCGGGCAGTATGTAGTATATACTATATAATGGGGTAGTACGTAGTATACAGTATATTTTAGGGCAGTATGTAGTATACACTATATAATAAGGCAGTACGTAGTTTACAGTATATATCAGGGCAGTATGTAGTATATACTATATAATGGGGTAGTACGTAGTATACAGTATATTTTAGGGCAGTATGTAGTATATACTATATAATGGGGTAGTACGTAGTATACAGTTTATTTTAGGGCAGTATGTAGTGTACACTATATAATGAGGCAGTACGTAGTTTACAGTATATAACCGGGCAGTATGTAGTATATACTATATAATGGGGTAGTATGTAATATACAGTATATATCAGGGCAGCATGCAGTGTATACTATATAATAAGGCAGTACGTAGTTTACAAGTATATAACCGGGCAGTATGTAGTATATACTATATAATAAGGCAGTATGTAATATACAGTATATATCAGGGCAGTATGCAGTGTATACTATATAATAAGGCAGTACGTAGTTTACAGTATATAACCGGGCAGTATGTAGTATATACTATACAATGGGGTAGTATGTAGTATACAGTATATATCAGGGCAGTATGTAGTGTACACTATATAATAAGGCAGTACGTAGTTTACAGTATATAATCGGGCAGTATGTAGTATATACTATATAATGGGGTAGTATGTAGTATACAGTATATATCAGGGCAGTATGTAGTATACACTATATAATGAGGCGGTATGTAGTATACACTATATAATGAGGCAGTACGTAGTATACAGTATATATCAGGGCAGTATGTAGTATACACTATATAATAAGGCAGTACGTAGTTTACAGTATATAACCGGGCAGTATGTAGTATACACTATATTATAAGGCAGTACGTAGTTTACAGTATATAACCGGGCAGTATGTAATATATACTATATAATGGGGTAGTATGTAGTATACAGTATATAACCGGGCAGTATGTAGTATACACTATATTATAAGGCAGTACGTAGTTTACAGTATATAACCGGGCAGTATGTAATATATACTATATAATGGGGTAGTATGTAGTATACAGTATATATCAGGGCAGTATGTAGTATACACTATATAATAAGGCAGTACGTAGTTTACAGTATATAACCGGGCAGTATGTAGTATACACTATATTATAAGGCAGTACGTAGTTTACAGTATATAACCGGGCAGTATGTAATATATACTATATAATGAGGTAGTATGTAGTATACAGTATATATCAGGGCAGTATGTAGTATACACTATATTATAAGGCAGTACGTAGTTTACAGTATATAACCGGGCAGTATGTAATATATACTATATAATGGGGTAGTATGTAGTATACAGTATATATCAGGGCAGTATGTAGTATACACTATATAATAAGGCAGTACGTAGTTTACAGTATATAACTGAGCAGCAAGTAGTATATTCTATATAATGGGGTAGTACGTAGTATCCAGTATATATCAGGGCAGTATGCAGTGTACACTATATAATGAGGCAGTACGTAGTTTACAGTATATAACCGGGAAGTATGTAGTATACACTATATTATAAGGCAGTACGTAGTTTACAGTATATAACCGGGCAGTATGTAATACATACTATATAATGGGGTAGTATGTAGTATACAGTATATATCAGGGCAGTATGTAGTATACACTATATAATGAGGCGGTATGTAGTATACACTATATAATGAGGCAGTACGTAGTTTACAGTATATAACCGGGCAGTATGTAGTATACACTATATTATAAGGCAGTATGTAGTTTACAGTATATAACCGGGCAGTATGTAATATTTACTATATAATGGGGTAGTATGTAGTATACAGTATATATCAGGGCAGTATGTAGTATACACTATATAATAAGGCAGTACGTAGTTTACAGTATATAACCGGGCAGTATGTAGTATATACTATATAATGGGGCAGTATGTAGTATACAGTATATATCAGAGCAGTATGTAGTATACACTACTGTATATTATAAGACAGTATGTAGTTTACAGTATATAACCGGGCAGTATGTAATATATACTATATAATGGGGTAGTATGTAGTATACAGTATATATCAGGGCAGTATGTAGTATACACTATATAATGGGGTAGTATGTAGCATACAGTATATATCAGGGCAGTATGTAGTGTACACTATATAATGAGGCAGTACGTAGTTTACAGTATATAACCGGGCAGTATGTAGTATACACTATATTATAAGGCAGTACGTAGTTTACAGTATATAACCGGGCAGAATGTAAAATATACTATATAATGGGGTGGTATGTAGTATACAGTATATATCAGGGCAGTATGTATTATACACTATATAATAAGGCAGTATGTAGTTTACAGTATATAACTGGGCAGTATGTAGTATACACTATATTATAAGGCAGTATGTAGTTTACAGTATATAACCGGGCAGTATGTAGTATATACTATATAATGGGGCAGTATGTATTATACAGTATATATCAGGGCAGTATGTAGTATACACTACTGTATATTATAAGGCAGTATGTAGTTTACAGTATATAACCGGGCAGTATGTAGTATATACTATATAATGGGGTAGTATGTAGTATACAGTATATATCAGGGCAGTATGTAGTATACACTATATTATAAGGCAGTATGTAGTTTACAGTATATAACCGGGCAGTATGTAATATATACTATATAATGGGGTGGTATGTAGTATACAGTATATATCAGGGCAGTATGTAGTATACACTATATAATAAGGCAGTACGTAGTTTACAGTATATAACCGGGCAGTATGTAGTATACACTATATTATAAGGCAGTATGTAGCTTACAGTATATAACCGGGCAGTATGTAGTATATACTATATAATGGGGCAGTATGTAGTATACAGTATATATCAGGGCAGTATGTAGTATACACTACTGTATATTATAAGACAGTACGTAGTTTACAGTATATAACCGGGCAGTATGTAATATATACTATATAATGGGTTGGTATGTAGTATACAGTGTATATTAGGGCAGTATGTAGTATACACTATATAATAAGGCAGTACGTAGTTTACAGTATATAACCAGGCAGTATGTAGTATACACTATATTATAAGGCAGTATGTAGTATAACCGGGCAGTATGTAGTATATACTATATAATGGGGCAGTATGTAGTATACAGTATATATCAGGGCAGTATGTAGTATACACTATATTATAAGGCAGTACGTAGTTTACAGTATATAACCGGGCAGTATGTAGTATATACTATATAATGGGGTAGTATGTAGTATACAGTATATATCAGGGCAGTATGTAGTGTACACTATATAATGAGGCAGTACGTAGTTTACAGTATATAACCGGGCAGTATGTAGTATACACTATATTATAAGGCAGTACATAGTTTACTGTATATAACCGGGCAGTATGTAATATATACTATATAATGGGGTAGTATGTAGTATACAGGTTATACAGGTTAGTATACAGCGAGGTTCGCCTTCTGCTCAAAGCAAGGAATACAGCCTTCAGGTCTGGAGATCGAGCAGCCTACAGCACAGCCAGATCCAGTCTGAAGAAAGGCATCTCCAGGGCTAAACACAGCTACAAACAACGGATTGAGGACCACTTCAACTCCTCCGACCCTCGGCGTATGTGGCAAGTGATCCAAACAATCACCGACTTTAAACCACTTAATACAGCTCCCTATGCCAACAATGACTCACTCCCCGATGAGCTTAACAACTTCTACGCTCGCTTTGACCGGGGTAATAACATGGTTGCCTTCAAAACAGATCTTCCTCCAGATGAGCAACCAATCACACTCTCTACCACGGATGTCTACCGCATGCTGAACCAGGTGAATGCTAGGAAAGCTGCTGGCCCCGATGGAGTACCTGGACGTGTGCTAAAAGCTTGTGCTAAGCAGCTTGCTGGGGTCTTCACTGACATTTTCAATCTGTCTCTGGTCCAGGCTGTAATTCTAACGAGTTTCAAGACAGCCTCCATTGCGCCAGTACCAAAACATTCAACTGCTTCAGCAGTGAACGATTTCCGACCTGTTGCACTCACTCCCATCATCTCCAAGTGCTTCGAAAGACTAATCTTCTCTCACCTGAAAGCCAGTCTACCCGCTACATTAGATCAGCATAAATTTGCTTATCGTCACAACAGGTCAATAGAGGATGCTATCTCCACTGCACTTCACACTACACTGACCCACTTGGACTGCCATAACACTTATGTTAGGATGCTTTTCATTGACTTCAGTTCAGCATTTAACACAATGATTCCATCCAAGCTGATTTTGAAGCTCAGTCAGCTTGGCATCAGCACGTCACTCTGTAACTGGATTCTGGACTTTCTAACTAATAGACCTCAGTCTGTTAAGTTAGGCAACCTCCACTCAGCCTCCATCACCCTGAACACTGGCGTGCCACAAGGCTGTGTGCTGAGTCCCCTCCTATACTCCCTGTTCACCTACGACTGTGTTCCTGTTTATGGTTCCAACTCCATAATCAAGTTCGCGGATGACACCACGGTGATAGGCTTGATCAAAGACAACGATGAAACGGCCTACAGGGAGGAGGTTCAGCATCTGGCTGCATGGTGTGAGGACAACAACCTGGAGCTTAACACAGGGAAAACCAAAGAGACTATTGTGGACTTTAGAAGAACAGCAAGTCAGGCACACGCCCCTATCTGCATCAACGGTGCTGTAGTAGAGCGGGTGCCCAGCTTCAAATGGCGTCCACATCTCTGAAGATCTCTCTTGGTCCCTCAACTCATCAATCCTGGTCAGAAAGGCACAACAGCGCCTTTACTTTCTTCGGAGACTCAAAAAAGCCTACTTGTGTCCCAGAATACTTGTGGACTTTTATCGCTGCACCATTGAGAGCATTCTTACAAACTGCATCTCTGTGTGGTACGGCAATTGCTCCGCAGCTGACCGGAAAGCTCTCCAGCGTGTGGTTAAAACCGCCCAACGCATCACCGGCACTCAGTTACCCACCATACAGGACACTTATCACAAACGGTGCGTGGGCAAAGCGAGGAACATTATCAAGGACGTTTCTCATCCTAACCATGGACTTTTCACCCTACTTCCGTCTGGCAGGCGTTACAGGAGCCTCCGCTCTCGTACCAGCAGGCTCAGGAAGAGCTTTTTTCCTGAGGCTGTAACCCTGCTGAACTCCAGCACACCATTGTAAAAATATCACTGCACTTGTACCACATTTAACCCTGTACTCTTTACAAATGTTTCATCTTGACTGTATATACAATCAGTATTTTGCAAATTTGCACATGGCACTATTGCACTGTTTACACCAGTATTATAATAATGTATATACTGTATATACTCGCTGTACTTATATACTTCACTTTATTTATTTACATTCATTACCCATTCATGTAGCCACTTTAGTCACCTTCATTACTCTGTAAATAGCTATTAGTCTATTCACTGTACAATCATCATTATCTGTTTAATAGTCTTAATATTCTTTTTAATAGTCTCATTATTCTTATATGTCTCCTCATTTCACCTATCTGGTCACTATTGCACTTTACCTGTGTATTATATGTATATATTCTCTATCTTGCACTTCTGGTTAGATGCTACTGCATTTTGTTGGCTCTGTATTTGTATACTCTGCACAATGACAATAAAGTTGAATCTAATCTAATACAGTATATATCAAGGCAGTATGTAGTATACACTATATAATAAGGCAGTACGTAGTTTACAGTACATAACCGGGCAGTATGTAGTATGTACTATATAATGGTGTAGTATGTAGTATACAGTATATATCAGGGCAGTATGTAGTGTACACTATATAATAAGGCAGTACGTAGTTTACAGTATATAATCGGGCAGTATGTAGTATATACTATATAATGGGGTAGTATGTAGTATACAGTATATATCAGGGCAGTATGTAGTATACACTATATAATGAGGCGGTATGTAGTATACACTATATAATGAGGCAGTACGTAGTATACAGTATATATCAGGGCAGTATGTAGTATACACTATATAATAAGGCAGTACGTAGTTTACAGTATATAACCGGGCAGTATGTAGTATACACTATATTATAAGGCAGTACGTAGTTTACAGTATATAACCGGGCAGTATGTAATATATACTATATAATGGGGTAGTATGTAGTATACAGTATATAACCGGGCAGTATGTAGTATACACTATATTATAAGGCAGTACGTAGTTTACAGTATATAACCGGGCAGTATGTAATATATACTATATAATGGGGTAGTATGTAGTATACAGTATATATCAGGGCAGTATGTAGTATACACTATATAATAAGGCAGTACGTAGTTTACAGTATATAACCGGGCAGTATGTAGTATACACTATATTATAAGGCAGTACGTAGTTTACAGTATATAACCGGGCAGTATGTAATATATACTATATAATGAGGTAGTATGTAGTATACAGTATATATCAGGGCAGTATGTAGTATACACTATATTATAAGGCAGTACGTAGTTTACAGTATATAACCGGGCAGTATGTAATATATACTATATAATGGGGTAGTATGTAGTATACAGTATATATCAGGGCAGTATGTAGTATACACTATATAATAAGGCAGTACGTAGTTTACAGTATATAACTGAGCAGCAAGTAGTATATTCTATATAATGGGGTAGTACGTAGTATCCAGTATATATCAGGGCAGTATGCAGTGTACACTATATAATGAGGCAGTACGTAGTTTACAGTATATAACCGGGAAGTATGTAGTATACACTATATTATAAGGCAGTACGTAGTTTACAGTATATAACCGGGCAGTATGTAATACATACTATATAATGGGGTAGTATGTAGTATACAGTATATATCAGGGCAGTATGTAGTATACACTATATAATGAGGCGGTATGTAGTATACACTATATAATGAGGCAGTACGTAGTTTACAGTATATAACCGGGCAGTATGTAGTATACACTATATTATAAGGCAGTATGTAGTTTACAGTATATAACCGGGCAGTATGTAATATTTACTATATAATGGGGTAGTATGTAGTATACAGTATATATCAGGGCAGTATGTAGTATACACTATATAATAAGGCAGTACGTAGTTTACAGTATATAACCGGGCAGTATGTAGTATATACTATATAATGGGGCAGTATGTAGTATACAGTATATATCAGAGCAGTATGTAGTATACACTACTGTATATTATAAGACAGTATGTAGTTTACAGTATATAACCGGGCAGTATGTAATATATACTATATAATGGGGTAGTATGTAGTATACAGTATATATCAGGGCAGTATGTAGTATACACTATATAATGGGGTAGTATGTAGCATACAGTATATATCAGGGCAGTATGTAGTGTACACTATATAATGAGGCAGTACGTAGTTTACAGTATATAACCGGGCAGTATGTAGTATACACTATATTATAAGGCAGTACGTAGTTTACAGTATATAACCGGGCAGAATGTAAAATATACTATATAATGGGGTGGTATGTAGTATACAGTATATATCAGGGCAGTATGTATTATACACTATATAATAAGGCAGTATGTAGTTTACAGTATATAACTGGGCAGTATGTAGTATACACTATATTATAAGGCAGTATGTAGTTTACAGTATATAACCGGGCAGTATGTAGTATATACTATATAATGGGGCAGTATGTATTATACAGTATATATCAGGGCAGTATGTAGTATACACTACTGTATATTATAAGGCAGTATGTAGTTTACAGTATATAACCGGGCAGTATGTAGTATATACTATATAATGGGGTAGTATGTAGTATACAGTATATATCAGGGCAGTATGTAGTATACACTATATTATAAGGCAGTATGTAGTTTACAGTATATAACCGGGCAGTATGTAATATATACTATATAATGGGGTGGTATGTAGTATACAGTATATATCAGGGCAGTATGTAGTATACACTATATAATAAGGCAGTACGTAGTTTACAGTATATAACCGGGCAGTATGTAGTATACACTATATTATAAGGCAGTATGTAGCTTACAGTATATAACCGGGCAGTATGTAGTATATACTATATAATGGGGCAGTATGTAGTATACAGTATATATCAGGGCAGTATGTAGTATACACTACTGTATATTATAAGACAGTACGTAGTTTACAGTATATAACCGGGCAGTATGTAATATATACTATATAATGGGTTGGTATGTAGTATACAGTGTATATTAGGGCAGTATGTAGTATACACTATATAATAAGGCAGTACGTAGTTTACAGTATATAACCAGGCAGTATGTAGTATACACTATATTATAAGGCAGTATGTAGTATAACCGGGCAGTATGTAGTATATACTATATAATGGGGCAGTATGTAGTATACAGTATATATCAGGGCAGTATGTAGTATACACTATATTATAAGGCAGTACGTAGTTTACAGTATATAACCGGGCAGTATGTAGTATATACTATATAATGGGGTAGTATGTAGTATACAGTATATATCAGGGCAGTATGTAGTGTACACTATATAATGAGGCAGTACGTAGTTTACAGTATATAACCGGGCAGTATGTAGTATGCACTATATTATAAGGCAGTACGTAGTTTACTGTATATAACCGGGCAGTATGTAATATATACTATATAATGGGGTAGTATGTAGTATACAGGTTATACAGGTTAGTATACAGCGAGGTTCGCCTTCTGCTCAAAGCAAGGGATACAGCCTTCAGGTCTGGAGATCGAGCAGCCTACAGCACAGCCAGATCCAGTCTGAAGAAAGGCATCTCCAGGGCTAAACACAGCTACAAACAACGGATTGAGGACCACTTCAACTCCTCCGACCCTCGGCGTATGTGGCAAGTGATCCAAACAATCACCGACTTTAAACCACTTAATACAGCTCCCTATGCCAACAATGACTCACTCCCCGATGAGCTTAACAACTTCTACGCTCGCTTTGACCGGGGTAATAACATGGTTGCCTTCAAAACAGATCTTCCTCCAGATGAGCAACCAATCACACTCTCTACCACGGATGTCTACCGCATGCTGAACCAGGTGAATGCTTGGAAAGCTGCTGGCCCCGATGGAGTACCTGGACGTGTGCTAAAAGCTTGTGCTAAGCAGCTTGCTGGGGTCTTCACTGACATTTTCAATCTGTCTCTGGTCCAGGCTGTAATTCTAACGAGTTTCAAGACAGCCTCCATTGTGCCAGTACCAAAACATTCAACTGCTTCAGCACTGAACGATTTCCGACCTGTTGCACTCACTCCCATCATCTCCAAGTGCTTCGAAAGACTAATCTTCTCTCACCTGAAAGCCAGTCTACCCGCTACATTAGATTAGCATCAATTTGCTGATTGTCACAACAGGTCAATAGAGGATGCTATCTCCACTGCACTTCACACTACACTGACCCACTTGGACTGCCATAACACTTATGTTAGGATGCTTTTCATTGACTTCAGTTCAGCATTTAACACAATGATTCCATCCAAGCTGATTTTGAAGCTCAGTCAGCTTGGCATCAGCACGTCACTCTGTAACTGGATTCTGGACTTTCTAACTAATAGACCTCAGTCTGTTAAGTTAGGCAACCTCCACTCAGCCTCCATCACCCTGAACACTGGCGTGCCACAAGGCTGTGTGCTGAGTCCCCTCCTATACTCCCTGTTCACCTACGACTGTGTTCCTGTTTATGGTTCCAACTCCATAATCAAGTTCGCGGATGACACCACGGTGATAGGCTTGATCAAAGACAACGATGAAACGGCCTACAGGGAGGAGGTTCAGCATCTGGCTGCATGGTGTGAGGACAACAACCTGGAGCTTAACACAGGGAAAACCAAAGAGACTATTGTGGACTTTAGAAGAACAGCAAGTCAGGCACACGCCCCTATCTGCATCAACGGTGCTGTAGTAGAGCGGGTGCCCAGCTTCAAATTCCTCGGTGTCCACATCTCTGAAGATCTCTCTTGGTCCCTCAACTCATCAATCCTGGTCAGAAAGGCACAACAGCGCCTTTACTTTCTTCGGAGACTCAAAAAAGCCTACTTGTGTCCCAGAATACTTGTGGACTTTTATCGCTGCACCATTGAGAGCATTCTTACAAACTGCATCTCTGTGTGGTACGGCAATTGCTCCGCAGCTGACCGGAAAGCTCTCCAGCGTGTGGTTAAAACCGCCCAACGCATCACCGGCACTCAGTTACCCACCATACAGGACACTTATCACAAACGGTGCGTGGGCAAAGCGAGGAACATTATCAAGGACGTTTCTCATCCTAACCATGGACTTTTCACCCTACTTCTGTCTGGCAGGCGTTACAGGAGCCTCCGCTCTCGTACCAGCAGGCTCAGGAAGAGCTTTTTTCCTGAGGCTGTAACCCTGCTGAACTCCAGCACACCATTGTAAAAATATCACTGCACTTGTACCACATTTAACCCTGTACTCTTTACAAATGTTTCATCTTGACTGTATATACAATCAGTATTTTGCAAATTTGCACATGGCACTATTGCACTGTTTACACCAGTATTATAATAATGTATATACTGTATATACTCGCTGTACTTATATACTTCACTTTATTTATTTACATTCATTACCCATTCATGTAGCCACTTTAGTCACCTTCATTACTCTGTAAATACATATTAGTCTATTCACTGTACAATCATCATTATTTGTTTAATAGTCTTAATATTCTTTTTAATAGTCTCATTATTCTTATATGTCTCCTCATTTCACCTATCTGGTCACTTTTGCACTTTACCTGTGTATTATATGTATATATTCTCTATCTTGCACTTCTGGTTAGATGCTACTGCATTTTGTTGGCTCTGTATTTGTATACTCTGCACAATGACAATAAAGTTGAATCTAATCTAATCTAATCTAATACAGTATATATCAAGGCAGTATGTAGTATACACTATATAATAAGGCAGTACGTAGTTTACAGTACATAACCGGGCAGTATGTAGTATGTACTATATAATGGTGTAGTATGTAGTATACAGTATATATCAGGGCAGTATGTAGTATACACTATATAATAAGGCAGTACGTAGTTTACAGTATATAACCGGGCAGTATGTAGTATATACTATATAATGGGGTAGTATGTAATATACAGTATATATCAGGGCAGTATGCAGTGTATACTATATAATAAGGCAGTACGTAGTTTACAAGTATATAACCGGGCAGTATGTAGTATATACTATATAATAAGGCAGTATGTAATATAAAGTCTATATCAGGGCAGTATGCAGAGTATACTATATAATAAGGCAGTACGTAGTTTACAGTATATAACTGGGCAGTATGTAGTATATACTATATAATAAGGCAGTATGTAATATACAGTATATATCAGGGCAGTATGCAGTGTATACTATATAATAAGGCAGTACGTAGTTTACAGTATATAACCGGGCAGTATGTAGTATATACTATATAAAGGGGTAGTATGTAGTATACAGTATATATCAGGGCAGTATGTAGTGTACACTATATAATAAGGCAGTACGTAGTTTACAGTATATAACCTGGCAGTATGTAATATATACTATATAATGGGGTAGTATGTAGTATACAGTATATATCAGGGCAGTATGTAGTATACACTATATAATAAGGCAGTACGTAGTTTACAGTATATAACCGAGCAGTATGTAGTATATACTATATAATGGGGTAGTACGTATTATACAGTATATATCAGGGCAGTATGTAGTGTACACTATATAATGAGGCAGTACGTAGTTTACAGTATATAACCGGGCAGTATGTAGTATACACTATATTATAAGGCAGTACGTAGTTTACAGTATATAACCGGGCAGTATGTAGTATATACTATATAATGGGGTAGTATGTAGCATACAGTATATATCAGGGCAGTATGCAGAGTATACTATATAATAAGGCAGTACGTAGTTTACAGTATATAACTGGGCAGTATGTAGTATATACTATATAATAAGGCAGTATGTAATATACAGTATATATCAGGGCAGTATGCAGTGTATACTATATAATAAGGCAGTACGTAGTTTACAGTATATAACCGGGCAGTATGTAGTATATACTATATAAAGGGGTAGTATGTAGTATACAGTATATATCAGGGCAGTATGTAGTGTACACTATATAATAAGGCAGTACGTAGTTTACAGTATATAACCTGGCAGTATGTAATATATACTATATAATGGGGTAGTATGTAGTATACAGTATATATCAGGGCAGTATGTAGTATACACTATATAATAAGGCAGTACGTAGTTTACAGTATATAACCGAGCAGTATGTAGTATATACTATATAATGGGGTAGTACGTATTATACAGTATATATCAGGGCAGTATGTAGTGTACACTATATAATGAGGCAGTACGTAGTTTACAGTATATAACCGGGCAGTATGTAGTATACACTATATTATAAGGCAGTACGTAGTTTACAGTATATAACCGGGCAGTATGTAGTATATACTATATAATGGGGTAGTATGTAGCATACAGTATATATCAGGGCAGTATGTAGTATACACTATATAATAAGGCAGTACGTAGTTTACAGTATATAACCGGGCAGTATGTAGTATATACTATATAATGGGGTAGTATGTAGTATACAGTATATATCAGGGCAGTATGTAGTATACACTATATTATAAGGCAGTACGTAGTTTACAGTATATAACCGGGCAGTATGTAGTATACACTTTATTATAAGGCAGTACGTAGTTTACAGTATATAACCGGGCAGTATGTAATATATACTATATAATGGGGTAGTATGTAGCATACAGTATATATCAGGGCAGTATGTAGTATACACTATATAATAAGGCAGTACGTAGTTTACAGTATATAACCGGGCAGTATGTAGTATATACTATATAATGGGGTAGTATGTAGTATACAGTATATATCAGGGCAGTATGTAGTATACACTATATTATAAGGCAGTACGTAGTTTACAGTATATAACCGGGCAGTATGTAATATATACTATATAATGGGGTAGTATGTAGTATACAGTATATATCAGGGCAGTATGTAGTATACACTATATAATAAGGCAGTACGTAGTTTACAGTATATAACCGAGCAGTATGTAGTATATACTATATAATGGGGTAGTACGTATTATACAGTATATATCAGGGCAGTATGTAGTGTACACTATATAATGAGGCAGTACGTAGTTTACAGTATATAACCGGGCAGTATGTAGTATACACTATATTATAAGGCAGTACGTAGTTTACAGTATATAACCGGGCAGTATGTAGTATATACTATATAATGGGGTAGTATGTAGCATACAGTATATATCAGGGCAGTATGTAGTATACACTATATAATAAGGCAGTACGTAGTTTACAGTATATAACCGGGCAGTATGTAGTATATACTATATAATGGGGTAGTATGTAGTATACAGTATATATCAGGGCAGTATGTAGTATACACTATATTATAAGGCAGTACGTAGTTTACAGTATATAACCGGGCAGTATGTAGTATACACTTTATTATAAGGCAGTACGTAGTTTACAGTATATAACCGGGCAGTATGTAATATATACTATATAATGGGGTAGTATGTAGCATACAGTATATATCAGGGCAGTATGTAGTATACACTATATAATAAGGCAGTACGTAGTTTACAGTATATAACCGGGCAGTATGTAGTATATACTATATAATGGGGTAGTATGTAGTATACAGTATATATCAGGGCAGTATGTAGTATACACTATATTATAAGGCAGTACGTAGTTTACAGTATATAACCGGGCAGTATGTAATATATACTATATAATGGGGTAGTATGTAGTATACAGTATATATCAGGGCAGTATGTAGTATACACTATATAATAAGGCAGTACGTAGTTTACAGTATATAACCGGGCAGTATGTAGTATATACTATATAATGGGGTAGTACGTAGCATACAGTATATATCAGGGCAGTATGTAGTATACACTATGTAATAAGGCAGTACGTAGTTTACAGTATATAACCGGGCAGTATGTAGTATATACTATATAATAAGGCAGTATGTAATATACAGTCTATATCAGGGCAGTATGTAGTATACACTATATAATAAGGCAGTACGTAGTTTACAGTACATAACCGGGCAGTATGTAGTATGTACTATATAATGGGGTAGTATGTAGTATACAGTATATATCAGGGCAGTATGTAGTATACACTATATAATAAGGCAGTACGTAGTTTACAGTACATAACCGGGCAGTATGTAGTATATACTATATAATGTGGTAGTATGTAGTATACAGTATATATCAGGGCAGTATGTAGTATACACTATATAATAAGGCAGTACGTAGTTTACAGTACATAACCGGGCAGTATGTAGTATGTACTATATAATGGGGTAGTATGTAGTATACAGTATATATCAGGGCAGTATGTAGTATACACTATATTATAAGACAGTACGTAGTTTACAGTATATAACCGGGCAGTATGTAGTATATACTATATAATGGGGTAGTATGTAATGTACAGTATATATCAGGGCAGTATGCAGTGTATACTATATAATAAGGCAGTACGTAGTTTACCAGTATATAACCGGGCAGTATGTAGTATATACTATATAATAAGGCAGTATGTAATATACAGTCTATATCAGGGCAGTATGTAGTGTATACTATATAATAAGGCAGTACGTAGTTTACAGTACATAACCGGGCAGTATGTAGTATGTACTATATAATGGTGTAGTATGTAGTATACAGTATATATCAGGGCAGTATGTAGTGTACACTATATAATGAGGCAGTACGTAGTTTACAGTATATATCAGGGCAGTATGTAGTGTACACTATATAATGAGGCAGTACGTAGTTTACAGTATATAACCGGGCAGTATGTAGTATACACTATATAATAAGGCAGTACGTAGTTTACAGTATATAACCGGGCAGTATGTAGTATATACTATATAATAAGGCAGTATGTAATATACAGTCTATATCAGGGCAGTATGTAGTATACACTATATAATAAGGCAGTACGTAGTTTACAGTATATAACCGGGCAGTATGTAGTACAGTATATACTAAATAACCGGCCATTGCCATTTCAGTCTCAGCGGCCCCTTTAACACGTCTAGTGGGAGGTGCCTGTGCCAGGGCTAAAGTGTGCCGATGCGCAGGAAGCAGAGCGTTTACCAGCTATACAACTTTTAGAATGACGCACCGTGTCGTGTTTGGAATGTAGTTTGCATCAGCTAAACGCATGTATGCATTAACACAGGAGTCTTATTTAATGTAAATAATGCCGGATGGTCGCACTGATGAGGTTCACCAGAGGAATCTGCCGGTTCCTGGGGCTGGGGAGTGGTGAGTAAGACGCCTATGGGAACTTTTTTTCTTTGCTTACCTTGAAAGTTCATGTTCACGCTCACGCTGTCCGATTAGTTTCACCTGCTACATTCAGCCTTATTAATCAGATCGGTGTGTCAAAAGTTGTTTGAAATGAAACGAGCGGTGCTGTTCTGTTTGCTGGAATGCTCTCGGCTTCTAAATGAAAGTGAAGCAACAAGTTTGTATGGACGCCGAGTAGAGAAGCGGACATGGTTTTAGCTGTTTATGCGCTTTTCTGTGTTTGCTATAATGTGTTGTGTTTCACTCTGAGCTTAATATTAGTAACACGTCTGAGCAGATGTTGTGCTGGAGTGTTAATAAATGCTCGGATGCATTTTTGTGTGAATGTTGTTAAAGATTCGAGTTCCACCAGTGCAACGCTAACATTACGTTCAGAAATCCAAACGAATGAGCCTCAAGATAACCTTTCTATTAAAAATCCATTAACGCCATTATTAAGACTGGTTAGAAATAAACTGTAAAAACTGTTGACTATTATATAAATGAGTATTTTGCACTAAAAGTTGGATTAAATGTTATTTACACCTGAGTCAGAGGCCGACAACCGGCTTCTACCTTTAAAGGGAGGCAGCTGCGTTTGGCTATTTTTAATAGCCAAAACATTAGTGTAATGACAGAGCTTTAAATATTTCATATATTTTTTAGCACAATTAAGCCAAAGCAGATAAACCTTGTCAAATTACGTCTTTGTGTCTGTTTCAAACAAAACGAAATTACCCCGCCTTTTTAATAATAAATCCCTGTTTAGCCTAGCAATGCTGCCACATTGGTTCCTGGGAGTTGAGTTCTTCCCTAAATGATTCAAGTGAGAGCTGAATGGTCTGAAAATATAACTCCTGATAGCATGGGGGGTTGGGGTGGTCTGACCCTCCTAATTAATATTTGGATCCTCCAAATGAAGTAAAAACATCAGTTTGGGGAGGTGAGACAGGATGTAGTACACACTATTTAATGGGCCAGCATGCAGTATGTAAGGAGACAGTTTGCAGCATACAGTATAGAAAAGGGGGCAGTATGTAGTATACAGTGTATAATGGGGTAGTACGCAGTATGTAGTATATAATGGGACTGTATGCAGCATACAGTATATAACCAGGCAGTATTTAGTATGTACTATATAACCAGCCAGTATGCAGCATATAGTATACAGTATATAGAGACAGTATGCAGTATTTGATGACGCAGTATATAGTATGCAGTATATATGCGTGATTCGTCACTCTAGAGAACACGTCTCCACTGCTCTAGAGTCCAGTGGAGGCATGCTTTACACCACTGCATCCGACGCTTTGCATTGCGCTTGTGATGTAAGGCATGGATGCAGCTGCTCGGCCATGGAAACCCATTCCATGAAGCTCTCTACACACTGTTCTTGAGCTGATCTACGACTAAATTGTTAAAGAAACAAGGTGAAATGGGCCGCTCAGGTGGCGCAGCGGTAAAGTACGCTACGAGTTTTGGTTTCGGATACATCATATTAAATCTCAGCTCTGCCTTTCCGACTGGGCTGGGCAGCAGCATGAACAACAAGTTTGTTAATAAAATAGAAATGGACCACTCAGGTGGCGCAGCGGTAAAGTACACTACATGAACAACGATTGGCTGTTGTTCAGGGTTAGAGGGTAAGAAAGTCGGATCATAGGTCCTCATAACTGGTGCAACTGCGGCCCCTGCTGGCTGACTGATGGCGCCTACACAGTATCCGTCAAGTGTATGAACTCGACTCGTGCAGGTGAAAAATGCAGTCTGTACTAACTGTACGTGCCGGAGGGGGCGCATGTCAGTTGAGAGGCATCCTCAGTCAGCGGTGAAGGGTCGAATCAGTATAGAGGACGCAATCAGGGTAATTGGACACGACTAGATTGGGGGGGGGGGGAGTGGGAAAAATAGAAAACAAACAAAAAAAAAAGAAACAAGGTGAAATAATCATTTCAAATTTCTGAAAGCATGAAGTTGTGTTGCCAAAGTCTAATTCACTGAGTGTGAAAGACGAATAAAGTAAATAGAGACACAGAGAGCATCACCAATCTGTAATGCGAAGGTGATGGCTCTAAGAAACAACACTACAAAGCAACACTGTCATTTTAGTGCAGATTCTTATCGTGTGTGTATGGTGTATGGGTGGGAGGATTAAAAATGCATTGTGGCATAATAGCGGATTATTGTTGCAGTGTTGCAGAATGCAGTTGTATCATGGTTAACGTGCCATGTGAATGCTAATGGCTTTGAAATAGGATGTCCAACAAGTTTATATCAGGTGTTTACATCAAATACTCAAATTCTGATGGTAACCTGGAAAGTAAAATTATCCTACTTTCCAAGTGACATTAGATACCCCAACCTAATTGTGGGTAAACGCATGTGATGTAGTTCCTGTTTAAAAACTGCTGGGTATACACCGACCAGGCATAACATTATAGGTAAAGTGAATAACGCTGATTATCTCTTCATCACGGCACCTGTTAGTGGGTGGGGTATATTAGGCAGCAAGTGAACATTTTATCCTCAGAGTTGACGTGTTAGAAACAGGAAAAATGGGCGAGCGTAATTTGAGCAAGTTTGACAAGGGCCAAATTGTGATGGCTAGACGACTGGGTCAGAGTATCTCCAAAACTGCAGCTATTGTGGGGTGTTCCCGGTCTGCAGTGGTCAGTATCTATCAAAAGTGGTCCAAGGAAGGAAGAGTGGCAAACTAATGGGACTGGGGGGCAGGTTGTGTGACAATATTGAAACACTTAACTACGTAAACCTGTTGTATATACGTAAACATGTTATATTTTGTGGTAATGAAGCACACTGTTCTGTATATGTCTGCAAAAAGTTGGCCGCATTAATCATGAGTAACAGCTAAACTTTTTGTTTTTTAATAAGACTCATTTATTAGAAGTTTATATGTGCTCAATTTATAATAGCCTATTAGGCTATTAAAATATAATAGCCTAGTTGTAGCCTAGTGGTTAAAGTACTGGTCCAGTAATCAGAAGATTGCCGGTTCAAGCCTCACCACTGCCAGGTTGCCACTGTTGGGCCTTTGAGCAAGGTCCTTAACCCTCAATTGCTCAGACTGTGTAGTGTCACAACTGTAAGTCGCTTTGTATAAAAACACTTGCTAAATGCCGAAAATATAAATGTAATAATCTCTCCAATGCTCCCATCACTAGGTTTGGCTAAATATTGCCCCCCCCCCCCAAAGCTTTTGTAATGTTATTCATTCAAGGGACCAGTAATTAGCTTTTGCATTGATCGTTCTTGCAGCATACTGTCATTTACTAAAACACTAAAAACCTGATCTCACATTTGCCATAGTCCTGTCTTTTGTCTAAATGTAGCCATTACTTTCTAACATACACTAATTATATGCAAGAAGTTTGGTGTCCCTGGCAAAATGACACGTTTTGTTCATTTGTGGTGAAAAGAAGTAAACACAGAAAACAAGCTATTAAAAAACCCCAAACATTTTCCCCATTGTAATGTCTCAAAACTTGACAATTTTGTGTTAATTGACTTGTAAGGACTCAAGTGGGTTAAGAATTTTAAACTAATGCCTAGATCATAATAAATTCTCTCTTTTGACCACCTCCAAGCTGCTGACTGTAGGTACTTTGTTTACTTTTGTAACTACTGTGACTGAGCAGTCACAAAAGCATTTCACTGCCAGTTGTACTGTGTATGACTATGTATGTGACAAATAAACCTTGATTTGATTTTGATTCGACTGTAGACTGATTAAGTGAGAATGTTCTTTGCCACAGTCTATTTTGCAGAAAAATAGCAGCATTTGATGAAGAGACTCTGTTATGTTGGGTTGTTATGTTTTAGGGATGTGTAACAGTCAGTGACATAAAACTTTGCACAGGTAGATTTAAGAATGAACTCAACTTGCAAAGCAATTTCATTAACAAATACTAAGGAGCTGGGAACAGGACAGTGATCCAGACATGTCCACGACCAGGGCGCTTATGTGATGCAGCAGTTGAATGCGCTGGCCCAGCACTGCTAAGATTTAAGTTTAATCTCAGCTGTGCTTTCGACCCGCCAGGTGCCTACACAGACATCACTGTATCTGCACAGGGAGAAAATGGGTCTAGTTCTTTATTGCTGCTGCAATTATGGCATCTGCAGGCTGGCCGAGGTGTGTGGCTCTCCTTAAGTGATTCTGTGCATTGTGAGGTCCTGCTTCAGGCAGGTAATGCCAAGTTCACACATTGTACAGTTCACACTACACGACTGGATCTCTTGTAATCGGGAGTCTTTCAAGTTGGTGTGGCTTTCACACTACACGACTGATCGGCGATAGGGGGGTTTCACACTACACCATCTATCACCAACCGCAATCGCAGGCGAGCTTCTCTGGTCTACGTTTTGTCAAGAAAAGAAACGCGAGAAGTGACGAAAGGTTTAATGATACCACTTCCAAAAATGCACGTCAACAAGTAGCGAGCGGTCAAAGTTTGTGCGCTGATGTGCAGCATAGAATCAAGGAGAAAAAATAAATGAATCTGAGTGGATTTGGCTATGCGAACAGCATGGATTGTTCTATAGTGAGTTGGAGGTTAAGAAATATGCAGTGTTGGTGTTATGTTTTGTAGAGAACGATAAGGTCAGAAATACTGTAAAACTTGTGTGTGTGTGCTGATGTATTCTGATATAAACTATATTATGCCCCTGTCCCACCTTTTTACAACTCCTCCCCTGCGTTTCCCCTTACCCCGTATTTTGCGTTCTCACTGGCTGTTCGACATAGCACTCATTGCCAGACGGGCAACTCAGATCCAGATATTTGACAAGCTAGAAATCTCGCTTCGGATCGAGTTGTTGAGTAGTTGACACATAGCGATTGAGAGCCGAGTTTCGATCGCCGAGCGAACGCTGGGTTGCTGCCGAGCCGGCAAATCTAGCGCCGAGCGAAAATCAGGGCATAAATCGTGTAGTGTGAACTAGGCATAACATGAAGCAGTCTGTGACTGCATGCTTTTCGGAAACTGAACATGACAGTCTGTGACCCTCCTTGATGGTGGGTGAAGCAGCAGAAGAAAGGCTGCAGTCAGAAGAAATTGGACATGACGAGGTTAAGAGGGGAGGAGTAAATAAATAATTGGGGGGAAAATCCACAATGAAGTAGCGAAAAAGAAAAGAAGAAAAAGCTAAAACTTTTGGAATGGCCCTCACAATACCTTGACTTGAACGTTATTAAAATCAAGACAATGCAATTTTTTAAAAGAAGAGTGGGCTAAAATTCTGTCGATAAATAGAAAGGCTTCTAATCAGCTCTTAAAATGCTGTAATATCTGCAGGTCTCTCTGAGTAAATACATTTTTCTCTTTTATTCTTTTAGTTGTGTTAATATAAATCATTTGTTCTACATCACTGCCCCATTCACCACAATATTCTGCTTTTTTATTTCAATAAATCATGTGTGACTTGTTATTACGATGCTCAGTGATGCGGGTGTTGTATTTTGATGAGAAGTTATATGCGTTGACTAAAACATATGAAGTGAGACAAGAATTAAGCACAGGTCACAGACACAGAATTCGTTTTTCTAAGCAAGCGTGCTGCATTTACTGAAAAACTTCACTCAAATGATTAGAAATGTGCTGTCACACATACCTAACCCACCAAAAGTCCTGGTGCTTGGGTATTGGCTGTAATAGTGCGTTAATACCATAGTACAGTGGACCCTTGACTTACTTAATTGGTTCTGAAGGACTGTTCTTAAGTCAAAATGTTTGTTAGTTAAACCTGTTTTTCCCATAACAAAAAATGTAGTTAGAATTAATCCGTGCCAGACCTCCCAAACCACCCCCTTACCTAACCTCTCTAATGTCTTAAATGCTCTTTTTTGTTATAAATACAAGTATATTTTCCCTTAATCTTAAATGATAGAATTGACATTCCTGTAATAAACAATAATAAACAACAATACACAGTAGTACTGTACTGTACATAATCACACATCACATTTCAGTACAGTACGTGTGCTGTACCATACACCATAATACATTTCCTTCTTTATTTTAATAAAATGTATCTACCAGAAACAACAATAACTCTCATATTTCTCTAGTATTTCCTTCTTTATTACAATAGCGTTGTATTTTGTAGGTGTAGTTTCATGAAAGAATAACTTCCTTCTTCTCTCTTACTCACTGTCCCCTCTGTCTGATACACAGTGACATCTACTGGCAGGAGTAATTATACAACAGCAAAAAACTGCACTTTCTCTGGACCTTCTCTGGGGACATTTTAATATAGAATTTTACAAAAAATAAAGAAAACACTGGACAAACAGCGTCCGCTGTTATATATATATATACAGTGTATCACAAAAGTGAGTACACCCCTCACATTTCTGCAGATATTTAAGTATATCTTTTCATGGGACAACACTGACAAAATGACACTTTGACACAATGAAAAGTAGTCTGTGTGCAGCTTATATAACAGTGTAAATTTATTCTCCCCTCAAAATAACTCAATATACAGCCATTAATGTCTAAACCACCGGCAACAAAAGTGAGTACACCCCTTAGTGAAAGTTCCTGAAGTGTCAATATTTTGTGTGGCCACCATTATTTCCCAGAACTGCCTTAACTCTCCTGGGCATGGAGTTTACCAGAGCTTCACAGGTTGCCACTGGAATGCTTTTCCACTCCTCCATGACGACATCACGGAGCTGGCGGATATTCGAGACTTTGCACTCCTCCACCTTCCGCTTGAGGATGCCCCAAAGATGTTCTATTGGGTTTAGGTCTGGAGACATGCTTGGCCAGTCCATCACCTTTACCCTCAGCCTCTTCAATAAAGCAGTGGTCATCTTAGAGGTGTGTTTGGGGTCATTATCATGCTGGAACACTGCCCTGCGACCTAGTTTCCGGAGGGAGGGGATCATGCTCTGCTTCAGTATTTCACAGTACATATTGGAGTTCATGTGTCCCTCAATGAAATGTAACTCCCCAACACCTGCTGCACTCATGCAGCCCCAGACCATGGCATTCCCACCACCATGCTTGACTGTAGGCATGACACACTTATCTTTGTACTCCTCACCTGATTGCCGCCACACATGCTTGAGACCATCTGAACCAAACAAATTCATCTTGGTCTCATCAGACCATAGGACATGGTTCCAGTAATCCATGTCCTTTGTTGACATGTCTTCAGCAAACTGTTTGCAGGCTTTCTTGTGTAGAGACTTCAGAAGAGGCTTCCTTCTGGGGTGACAGCCATGCAGACCAATTTGATGCAGTGTGTGGCGTATGGTCTGAGCACTGACAGGCTGACCCCCCACCTTTTCAATCTCTGCAGCAATGCTGACGGCACTCCTGCGCCTATCTTTCAAAGACAGCAGTTGGATGTGACGCTGAGCACGTGCACTCAGCTTCTTTGGACAACCAACGCGAGGTCTGTTCTGAGTGGACCCTGCTCTTTTAAAACGCTGGATGATCTTGGCCACTGTGCTGCAGCTCAGTTTCAGGGTGTTGGCAATCTTCTTGTAGCCTTGGCCATCTTCATGTAGCGCAACAATTCGTCTTTTAAGATCCTCAGAGAGTTCTTTGCCATGAGGTGCCATGTTGGAACTTTCAGTGACCAGTATGAGAGAGTGTGAGAGCTGTACTACTAAATTGAACACACCTGCTCCCTATGCACACCTGAGACCTAGTAACACTAACAAATCACATGACATTTTGGAGGGAAAATGACAAGCAGTCCTCAATTTGGACATTTAGGGGTGTAGTCTCTTAGGGGTGTACTCACTTTTGTTGCCGGTGGTTTAGACATTAATGGCTGTATATTGAGTTTTTTTGAGGGAAGAATAAATTTACACTGTTATATAAGCTGCACACAGACTACTTTTCATTGTGTCAAAGTGTCATTTTGTCAGTGTTGTCCCATGAAAAGATATACTTAAATATCTGCAGAAATGTGAGGGGTGTACTCACTTTTGTGATACACTGTATATATACACAGTGTATCACAAAAGTGAGTACACCCCTCACATTTCTGCAGATATTTAAGTATATCTTTTCATGGGACAACACTGACAAAATGACACTTTGACACAATGAAAAGTAGTCTGTGTGCAGCTTATATAACAGTGTAAATTTATTCTTCCCTCAAAATAACTCAATATACAGCCATTAATGTCTAAACCACCGGCAACAAAAGTGAGTACACCCCTAAGAGACTACAACCCTAAATGTCCAAATTGAGCACTGCTTGTCATTTTCCCTCCAAAATGTCATGTGATTTGTTAGTGTTACTAGGTCTCAGGTGTGCATAGGGAGCAGGTGTGTTCAATTTAGTAGTACAGCTCTCACACTCTCTCATACTGGTCACTGAAAGTTCCAACATGGCACCTCATGGCAAAGAACTCTCTGAGGATCTTAAAAGACAAATTGTTGTGCTACATGAAGATGGCCAACACCCTGAAACTGAGCTGCAGCACAGTGGCCAAGATCATCCAGCGTTTTAAAAGAGCAGGGTCCACTCAGAACAGACCTCACGTTGGTCGTCCAAAGAAGCTGAGTGCACGTGCTCAGCGTCACATCCAACTGCTGTCTTTGAAAGATAGGCGCAGGAGTGCTGTCAGCATTGCTGCAGAGATTGAAAAGGTGGGGGGTCAGCCTGTCAGTGCTCAGACCATACGCCGCACACTACATCAAATTGGTCTGCATGGCTGTCACCCCAGAAGGAAGCCTCTTCTGAAGTCTCTACACAAGAAAGCCCGCAAACAGTTTGCTGAAGACATGTCAACAAAGGACATGGATTACTGGAACCATGTCCTATGGTCTGATGAAACCAAGATTAATTTGTTTGGTTCAGACGGTCTCAAGCATGTGTGGCAGCAATCAGGTGAGGAGTACAAAGATAAGTGTGTCATACCTACAGTCAAGCATGGTGGTGGGAATGCCATGGTCTGGGGCTGCATGAGTGCAGCAGGTGTTGGGGAGTTACATTTCATTGAGGGACACATGAACTCCAATATGTACTGTGAAATACTGAAGCAGAGCATGATCCCCTCCCTCCGGAAACTGGGTCGCAGGGCAGTGTTCCAGCATGATAATGACCCCAAACACACCTCTAAGACGACCACTGCTTTATTGAAGAGGCTGAGGGTAAAGGTGATGGACTGGCCAAGCATGTCTCCAGACCTAAACCCAATAGAACATCTTTGGGGCATCCTCAAGCGGAAGGTGGAGGAGCGCAAAGTCTCGAATATCCGCCAGCTCCGTGATGTCGTCATGGAGGAGTAGAAAAGCATTCCAGTGGCAACCTGTGAAGCTCTGGTAAACTCCATGCCCAGGAGAGTTAAAGCAGTTCTGGGAAATAATGGTGGCCACACAAAATATTGACACTTCAGGAACTTTCACTAAGGGGTGTACTCACTTTTGTTGCCGGTGGTTTAGACATTAATGGCTGTATATTGAGTTATTTTGAGGGAAGAATAAATTTACACTGTTATATAAGCTGCACACAGACTACTTTTCATTGTGTCAAAGTGTCATTTTGTCAGTGTTGTCCCATGAAAAGATATACTTAAATATCTGCAGAAATGTGAGGGGTGTACTCACTTTTGTGATACACTGTATATATATATATATATATATATATATATATATATATATATATATATATATATATATATATATATATATATGTATATATATATATATATATATATGAGAGAGAGAGAGACGGAGACGGTCGGAGTCAACTTGTTTGTAATGTCACGTGTTTCGCGAATTTCGGTTATATATATGGTATACCACTCGTAAGGGTCTGCTGTACTTTTTTTATAATCATATTTGATCAGTTGCATTAAGCTGATATTCAGGGTTTTTTTTTTTTACATTTGATTTTTAACAGTTATTCAATATTTCTGTGCGTGTAAACGCATCACCTTACCAGGATTAGGGATGGGCTCGAGTACTGAACAAGGATATTAGTATGTTTGGATTTTGCAATTTTAAATACATTTAACACAACAAAAAAAGCATTTTGATTATTTCATGTTACCGATTTATTAAATCATGCACTTGAAAGTACATCCCCAAATCAGAAACAGTTGGGACGGCAGGGAAAATGCTAATAATAAAAAACACAGAGTTTCTTACATGTACTTTGACTTTTATTTGATTGCAGACAGTTTGAACATGAGATATTTCATGTTTTATCTGCTCAACTTCATTTCATTTATTAATAAACATCCATTCCTGCACTTCAGGCCTGCAACACATTCCAAAAAAAAGTTGGGACAGTAAAGCATTTACCACTTTGTAATGTTGCCATTTCTTTTCTTTTGGCACGTTTTGGCACCGAGGAGACCAAGTGATTTAGTGTTTCAGCTTTTACTTTGTCCCATTCTTTCTGCAAACATGCCTTAAGATGTGCAACAGTACAGGGTCGTTGTCGGATTTTTCCTTTCAAAATTCTCTATTGGGGACAGGTTAGGACTGCAGGCAGGCCAGGCCAGTCCAGTACCCGTACCCTCTTCTTCCACAGCCATGCCTTTGTAATGTGTGCAGCATGTGGTTTTACATTGTCTTGTTGAAAAATGCATGGACGTCCCTGGAAAAGATGACGTCTTGAAGGCAGCACATGTTGCTCTAAGATCTCAATGTACTTTTTTGCATTAATTCTGAAATTACCTTTGGGACACTGACACAGCCTCATACCATGACAGACTCTGGCTTTTGGACTTGTTCCTGATAACAGTCTGGAGGGTCCTTTTCGTCTTTGGTCCGGAGCACACGGCTTCCATTTTTTCCAAAAAAAAGACCTGGAATGTTAATTCATCTGACCACATTACACATTTCCACTGTGTGATGGTCCATCCTAGATGCCTCAGAGCCCAGAGAAGTCAATGCCGCTTCTGGACATGGTTAACATAAGGCTTCTTTTTTGCACAGTAAAGTTTTAAGTGGCATTTGTGCATGTAACTCTGTATTGTTGTGCCTGACAAAGGTTTGCTAAAGTAATCCCTCACCCATCTTTCTTTGAGGTTCATTGTTTTTAAACATTTTAATAATTTTCCCACACATTTGCTGACAAACTGGAGATTCTCTGATCATCTTTGCTCATCAAAGACATCATTTGTTTGGAATCACATCATTATTTAGTTTTTTCACCTCATTATTAGCCCTAAATTGCCCCATCCCAACTTTTTTGGAATGTGTTGCAGGCCTGAAATGCCGGAATGGAGGTATATTAACAAATGAAATGATGCTGAGCAGACAAAACATGAAATATCTCTGGTTCATCCTGTCTGTAATCAAATAAAAGTAAATGTCGGGAACACTTTCCATACTGTCCCAACTTTTTCTGATCTGGGGTTGTAAATATTTTTAGAGAATAGCATATTATGTACAGATGACTACTGATATAGTAGGTGGAAATTCATTACTAGTGCACCCAGGCCTTTGACTTTTAGCTTTGCATTGGATTTTGTTTATAAATGGCACAGAAGAAAACACATTTGTACAGCTGGGCACAGTGCACATTTGTAGCTGATTACTACATTTGTCAAAATGACCAAACTGCCTGAACCCAACCTGTAGTGTTTTTGTTTATCGTGGTGCTTCTAGCTTACATCCTAAAAACTAATAAACAAGTTTGTTAATAAAATAGAAATGGACCGCTCAGGTGGCGCAGCGGTAAAGTACACTACATGAACAACGATTGGCTGTTGTTCATAGGGTTAGAGGGTAAAAAGTCGGATCATAGGTCCTCATAACTGGTGCAACTGCGGCCCCTGCTGGCTGACTGATTGCGTCTGCACAGGGCTGAGGAATAATGCTGATGGGGGTGTGGCCCTCCGTACACAGTGCCCGTCGGTGTATGAACTCGACTCGGGCAGGTGAAAAATGCAGTCTGTACTGACTGTACGTGCCGGAGGGGGCGTATGTCAAGTGAGAGGCGTCATCAGTATAGAGGACGCAATCAGGGTAATTGGACACAACTAGATTAGAGGAGAAAATTAAGGGAAAAGTGGAAAAAAAAAAAATATATATATACAATTGTGTGGAAAATTGGGGGAAAAGTGGAAAAAATATATATATTAGCAAAGCTAATATATATATATATATATATATATATATATATATATATAAATGGCAATAATGCTGTTTCTATGTTGTGAGAACTTTGCCTTTTTGGGACATTTTCATAGGTTCGCTAAACATTTTGTGCAGTTTGTTCTGGAAGACGCTACATTTCATTTTCTATAGTATTTTCTATAGGGCTGATTGTGGAATGTTAAATAACACTAAGTGTACAGACTCCAAAGCATGCCAATAAGCAAAATACAGTATAACTAAAAGTTTAAAATAAGATTATTCTGGATACTAGGGTGTTGTGGCTGATCAGTGTATGTCCCATGGCAGTACCAATGTAAAAATCAATATGCTAAACATTGTACTCTGTAGCTTTGTACACTCATCAGGACTGCACTCATACCATGCTGTTTTTTTTTCTTGTAATAAGTCTTCATTGTTTTTTAGTTTCAGCTCAGTCTAGTGAGCAGCTGAGACAGCAGTGTATGAGATCCAGATAGTGTAAAAGCACTGGGATTCAGCTTTGTGATTGCACTATGGTTGGTTGAGACACCACTTCTGACTCATCACTAAACTGCCATTCGAGACGATCCTAACCTGTATGCTTTCGCTTCTCCATTTGTTTAAAGAGTCTGTATGTATCAGGCAACATGAAACCCTTACATATACTGCATAACAAGGCTCATGGTTTTAGAATTGAGACTCCAAATTATGCTTATCACTACAAACATGATTCTAAAAGCTGAGACAGTAATTAAAATGTAAATATATACAGTGTATCACAAAAGTGAGTACACCCCTCACATTTCTGCAGATATTGAAGTATATCTTTTCATGGGACAACACTGACAAAATGACACTTTGACACAATGAAAAGTAGTCTGTGTGCAGCTTATATAACAGTGTAAATTTATTCTTCCCTCAAAATAACTCAATATACAGCCATTAATGTCTAAACCACTGGCAACAAAAGTGAGTACACCCCTTAGTGAAAGTTCCTGAAGTGTCAATATTTTGTGTGGCCACCATTATTTCCCAGAACTGCCTTAACTCTCCTGGGCATGGAGTTTACCAGAGCTTCACAGGTTGCCACTGGAATGCTTTTCCACTCCTCCATGACGACATCACGGAGCTGGCGGATATTCGAGACTTTGCGCTCCTCCACCTTCCGCTTGAGGATGCCCCAAAGATGTTCTATTGGGTTTAGGTCTGGAGACATGCTTGGCCAGTCCATCACCTTTACCCTCAGCCTCTTCAATAAAGCAGTGGTCGTCTTAGAGGTGTGTTTGGGGTCATTATCATGCTGGAACACTGCCCTGCGACCCAGTTTCCGGAGGGAGGGGATCATGCTCTGCTTCAGTATTTCACAGTACATATTGGAGTTCATGTGTCCCTCAATGAAATGTAACTCCCCAACACCTGCTGCACTCATGCAGCCCCAGACCATGGCATTCCCACCACCATGCTTGACTGTAGGCATGACACACTTATCTTTGTACTCCTCACCTGATTGCCACCACACATGCTTGAGACCATCTGAACCAAACAAATTAATCTTGGTCTCATCAGACCATAGGACATGGTTCTAGTAATCCATGTCCTTTGTTGACATGTCTTCAGCAAACTGTTTGCGGGCTTTCTTGTGTAGAGACTTCAGAAGAGGCTTCCTTCTGGGGTGACAGCCATGCAGACCAATTTGATGTAGTGTGCGGCGTATGGTCTGAGCACTGACAGGCTGACCCCCCACCTTTTCAATCTCTGCAGCGATGCTGACAGCACTCCTGCGCCTATCTTTCAAAGACAGCAGTTGGATGTGACGCTGAGCACGTGCACTCAGCTTCTTTGGACGACCAACGCGAGGTCTGTTCTGAGTGGACCCTGCTCTTTTAAAACGCTGGATGATCTTGGCCACTGTGCTGTAGCTCAGTTTCAGGGTGTTGGCAATCTTCTTGTAGCCTTGGCCATCTTCATGTAGCGCAACAATTCGTCTTTTAAGATCCTCAGAGAGTTCTTTGCCATGAGGTGCCATGTTGGAACTTTCAGTGACCAGTATGAGAGAGTGTGAGAGCTGTACTACTAAATTGAACACACCTGCTCCCTATGCACACCTGAGACCTAGTAACACTAACAAATCACATGACATTTTGGAGGGAAAATGACCAGCAGTGCTCAATTTGGACATTTAGGGGTGTAGTCTCTTAGGGGTGTACTCACTTTTGTTGCCGGTGGTTTAGACATTAATGGCTGTATATTGAGTTATTTTGAGGGAAGAATAAATTTACACTGTTATATAAGCTGCACACAGACTACTTTTCATTGTGTCAAAGTGTCATTTTGTCAGTGTTGTCCCATGAAAAGATATACTTAAATATCTGCAGAAATGTGAGGGGTGTACTCACATTTGTGATACACTGTATATACAGTGTATCACGAAAGTGAGTACACCCCTCACATTTCTGCAAATATTTCATTATATCTTTTCATGGAACAACACTATAGACATGAAACTTGGATATAACTTAGAGTAGTCAGTGTACAGCTTGTATAGCAGTGTAGATTTACTGTTTTCTGAAAATAACTCAACACACAGCCAATAATGTCTAAATAGCTGGCAACATAAGTGAGTACACCCCACAGTGAACATGTCCAAATTGTGCCCAAATGTGTCGTTGTCCCTCCCTGGTGTCATGTGTCAAGGTCCCAGGTGTAAATGGGGAGCGGGGCTGTTAAATTTGGTGTTTTGGGTACAATTCTCTCATACTGGCCACTGGATATTCAACATGGCACCTCATGGCAAAGAACTCTCTGAGGATGTGAGAAATAGAATTGTTGCTCTCCACAAAGATGGCCTGGGCTATAAGAAGATTGCTAACACCCTGAAACTGAGCTACAGCATGGTGGCCAAGGTCATACAGCGGTTTTCCAGGACAGGTTCCACTCGGAACAGGCTTCGCCAGGGTCGACCAAAGAAGTTGAGTCCACGTGTTCGGCGTCATATCCAGAGGTTGGCTTTAAAAAATAGACACATGAGTGCTGCCAGCATTGCTGCAGAGGTTGAAGACGTGGGAGGTCAGCCTGTCAGTGCTCAGACCATACGCCGCACACTGCATCAACTCGGTCTGCATGGTCGTCATCCCAGAAGGAAGCTGACGCACAAGAAAGCCCGCAAACAGTTTGCTGAAGACAAGCAGTCCAACAACATGGATTACTGGAATGCCCTGTGGTCTGACGAGACCAAGATAAACTTGTTTGGCTCAGATGGTGTCCAGCATGTGTGGCGGCGCCCTGGTGAGAAGTACCAAGACAACTGTATCTTGCCTACAGTTAAGCATGGTGGTGGTAGCATCATGGTCTTGGGCTGCATGAGTGTTGCTGGCACTGGGGAGCTGCAGTTCATTGAGGGAAACATGAATTCCAACATGTACTGTGACATTCTGAAACAGAGCATGATCCCCTCCCTTCGAAAACTGGGCCTCATGGCAGTTTTCCAACAGGATAACGACCCCAAACACAACCTCCAAGATGACAACTGCCTTGCTGAGGAAGCTGAAGGTAAAGGTGATGGACTAAACCCAATTGAGCACCTGTGGCGCATCCTCAAGTGGAAGGTGGAGGAGTTTAAGGTGTCTAACATCCACCAGCTCCGTGATGTCATCACGGAGGAGTGGAAGAGGATTCCAGTAGCAACCTGTGCAGCTCTGGTGAATTCCATGCCCAGGAGAGTTAAGGCAGTGATAATAATGGTGGTCACACAAAATATTGACACTTTAGGCACAATTTGGACATGTTCACTGTGGGGTGTACTCACTTATGTTGCCAGCTATTTAGACATTAATGGCTGTGTGTTGAGTTATTTTCAGAAGACAGTAAATCTACACTGCTATACAAGTTGTACACTGACTACTCTTAGTTATATCCAAGTTTCATGTCTATAGTGTTGTCCCATGAAAAGATATAATGAAATATTTGCAGAAATGTGAGGGGTGTACTCACTTTCGTGATACACTGTATATATATATATATACAACACGAAATAAATGCTTTTATTTTTGCTATTCTTTTTAATAGTTTTTATACTTAGATCACGACAGAAATGTGAAGTCCTAGATCCTAAAACTTGTAAAGTTTTCAGTTTCCTGATTGCATGTGAATCTGTCCTGTTTCTGTCTAATTTTAAGAAATTGTTCTATATTTGTTGTTCTCTCTCATAATTTAGCAAATTTTTAATGAACTGTCTTATGCTGCTCTCTTTGTTTTTATCTTAATTATTCTTGATGTTGATGTACTATTTTGATTTTGTACTATGATTTGTATGGTGTATGTATTTGTTTTGATTATTTGTCTTATGTAAAGCGTCTTTGAGTATCTTGAAAAGCGCTATATAAATAAAATGTATTATTATTATTATATATATATATATATATATATATATATATATATATGCATTTTAATTACTGTCTCAGCTTTTAGAATCATGTTTGTAGTGATAAGCATAATTTGATACTGATACAGACTACAAGCTTTTAAACATTTTGTGCATGGCACAGTTGCTCTGTGGATAGCACTGTCGGCACAGAGCAAGAAGGTTTGGATTTTTTCTGTGTGGTGTTTGCATGTTTGCCCTGTGTCCCACAGTCTAAAAACATGTAAGTTAGGTGAACTAGTGATAAAAAATGGCTGTGAAATGGTGAATTAAATTATAAAATGTACATTATTTTAAAGTATATGTGAAGCGTTACTGTGTGTTTTCATCAATACGTAAATTTAACATGTTGATGACTGAAATTACCATCTTACATTTACAAACCAGTTGGAGCAGCACAGTGGCTCAGTGGGTAGTCCTGTCGCCTCACAGCAAGAAGGTCCTGCTCCACCTAGGGATCGAACCCTAGGGATCTGTGTGGGGTTTTTATGTTCTCCTAGTGTCTGCGTGACAACCTGGCAAAGAAAGCTGCAGAAAAACAGATTACCTGGTGCTATGTCCCACCCACTGATGGATGCCCTTTACACAATCCGATCACTTTGCAAAAACACATGGCAAGAGGAATGGAATCGCAACACAGCCAACAAACTTTATGAAATCAGGCCACAACTTGACAGAACCCCTACCCATTATCCAATGAAAAGACACGACCAAACGGTGTTAACAAGATGCCGTATAGGACATTCAGCCTTGACACACAGACACCTTCTCTTGGGGGAAGATGCGCCAAGCTGCCAGTACTGTGGATCACAGTTATCAATAAACCATATTCTGGCAGAATGCCAAGCCATCGAAAATAGCAGAAAAACATATTACAAAGACACTAATATGAAAGATCTTTTCCAACACAATAATCCACAAAAAATACTTTCTTGAATGATCTAAAAATATAAAACCAAATATAGTACATCAATTTTGATTTAACTTAAACTTGGTTTTTGAACCCACATCTAATGCCATGTACATAGCCAAATTGAGCTGGAATGGCAATAAACAAAAACCAACAAACAAACAAACCTAGTGTCTGCGTGGGTTTCCTCCGAGAGCTCCGGTTTCCTTCCACATTCCAAAGATGTACAAGTGAGGTGAATCGGAGATACAAAATTGTCCATGACTGTGTTTCACATTAAAGACTTAAACTGATAAATCTTGTGTAACTAGTAACTACCTGTCCTGTCATGAATTAAACCAAAGAGTGTAAAACATGATGGTAAAATCGTAATAAATAAATAAATAAAATAGCAAGCAACAATATTGGGTACAGTCCAATATGGTTCTTCCAATAAGAATCTTGAGGCTACAGTGGGCACAGGTTCACCTAGACTAGATAGTTACATTTTTGTTTTTTAAATTGCCTGGTGTGATAAATATATATATATATTTTTTCTGCCAGTGGTAGTGTTTTAAACACCATCAGTCCATTTACCGAAAGTTAAGGCAGCTGCTGGTGATGTTATGGTGTGGGGAATGTTTACTTTGCACATATTGGGGCTTTTAATACCACTTTAGCATAGTTTGAATGCCACCGCCTATCTGGGTATTGTTGCTTATGACGTTCATCCTTGTATTGCCAAAATATACCTTTCTTACAGTGGTACCATAATAAAGATGGTACATAATAATGGCTTTACATTTACATTTTTAGCATTTAGCAGACGCGACTTACTCTTACTTGCTCAAGGGCCCAACAGTGACACCCTGGCAGTGGTGGGGCTTGAACCAGCAACCTTTTGATTATTAGTCCAGCACCTTAACCGCTAGGCGACAACTGCCCCTATGCATTATTTCACACTAGTCATTTCAAACAGAACAATGAGCATATTTTTTTTAATGGCCTTCACAGTCATCAAATCTGAATCCAGTAAAGCATTTTTGGAATGTGTATGGTGTGTGTGGTGTGCAGCTGAGATAGATGAGAATGTGTGGAGCTGCATCTGTATTACAAAGATGAATGCACCCTAAATGTAGTTTACAAGCATTTTATTCACCAGTGTTGCCAGGTTTGCCAGCAATACATGCTGTGTACATTTTTTGTCGTGTTTCCTCTGTGTTTACAGATTTGCATTTTTTTCGTACATTTCCTTAATTAAATCTGAAGTAAGCTGTTGACACCATTCTTGTTGCTTTCTTTTAGATTTGCTATATGCTTTCCTTTTTAGGAAGGTTGGTTGGTATGCTTAAATGAAATGAAGCCATTGAGTCACTAATTACTTAATAAGCACGTAAAAATTAATAAATAATGACTTCAAAACTACGCAATCTGTGGCAGCATGATTAAAGTATAGCAAGTAGCAAAATAGGTGTGATCTCACTATGTCCTCTGGGTAATCTTCCAACAAAAAAACAAAAAAAACCTCCCAAAAGACGTGGAGTGTAGGTGGATTTGGCTACCATTAACTGTGTAAGTATGAGGCTTAGTGTCACACTGGCACCCTGTCCAGGTTAATTTTCTGTTGGCAGCCTGCAGAACAATTACAGTACTAGTCAGGTAAATTCACTCAGTGAGTAGCACTGTCGCCTCACAGCAATAAGGTTCTGGGTTTAATTCCCAGGTGGAGTGGTCTGGATTCTTTCTGTGTGGAGTTTGCATGTTCTCCCTGTGTCTGTGTGGGTTTTCTCCGGGAGCTCCGGTTTCCTCCCACAGTCCAAAGACATGCAAGTGAGGTTAACTGGAGGTACAAAAAAATTGTCCATGACTGTGTTTCACAATATACTTGTGAACTGATGAATCTTGTGTAACGAGTAACTACCATTACTGTCATTAATGAAACCAAAATCCTAATAAATAAATAAATCAGGGACATTCAACATAAATTATATACAGCAACACCATTTATAGTGACAAAGTTCTACTACCAATAAAATAAGAGATTAAACTACACAGATTATGCTATACGGTTGATGGCATTGCTACTGCTCATTGCTATATTCTCGTGCACATGTCTTGAAGGCACATGACACCTTATAGGGGAACTTCTCAGACGGACATTGTCGTTTAGTATTGCAACATCCCAACCATGCTTCCCATGTGGAACTTTACCTCATATCTCACATTTGCACATACAGTGTATCACAAAAGTGAGTACACCCCTCACATTTCTGCAAATATTTTATTATATCTTTTCATGGGACAACACTATAGAAATAAAACTTGGATATAAGTTAGAGTAGTCAGTGTACAACTTGTATAGCAGTGTAGATTTACTGTCTTCTGAAAATAACTCAACACACAGCCATTAATGTCTAAATGGCTGGCAACATAAGTGAGTACACCCCACAGTGAACATGTCCAAATTGTGCCCAAAGTGTCAATATTTTGTGTGACCACCATTATTATCCAGCACTGCCTTAACCCTCCTGGGCATGGAATTCACCAGAGCTGCACAGGTTGCTACTGGAATCCTCTTCCACTCCTCCATGATGACATCACGGAGCTGGTGGATTTTAGACACCTTGAACTCCTCCACCTTCCACTTGAGGATGCGCCACAGGTGCTCAATTGGGTTTAGTCCATCACCTTTACCTTCAGCTTCCTCAGCAAGGCAGTTGTCATCTTGGAGGTTGGTGTTTGGGGTCGTTATCCTGTTGGAAAACTGCCATGAGGCCCAGTTTTCGAAGGGAGGGGATCATGCTCTGTTTCAGAATGTCACAGTACATGTTGGAATTCATGTTTCCCTTAATGAACCGCAGCTCCCCAGTGCCAGCAACACTCATGCAGCCCAAGACCATGATGCTACTACCACCATGCTTGACTGTAGGCAAGATACAGTTGTCTTGGTACTTCTCACCAGGGCGCCGCCACACATGCTGGACACCATCTGAGCCAAACAAGTTTATCTTGGTCTCGTCAGACCACAGGGCATTCCAGTAATCCATGTTCTTGGACTGCTTGTCTTCAGCAAACTGTTTGCTGGCTTTCTTGTGCGTCAGCTTCCTTCTGGGATGATGACCATGCAGACCGAGTTGATGCAGTGTGCGGTGTATGGTCTGAGCACTGACAGGCTGACCTCCCACGTCTTCAACCTCTGCAGCAATGCTGGCAGCACTCATGTGTCTATTTTTTAAAGCCAACCTCTGGATATGACACCGAACACGTGGACTCAACTTCTTTGGTCGACCCTGGCGAAGCCTGTTCAGAGTGGAACCTGTCCTGGAAAACCGCTGTATGACCTTGGCCACCATGCTGTAGCTCAGTTTCAGGGTGTTAGCAATCTTCTTATAGCCCAGGCCATCTTTGTGGAGAGCAACAATTCTATTTCTCACATCCTCAGAGAGTTCTTTGCCATGAGGTGCCATGTTGAATATCCAGTGGCCAGTATGAGAGAATTGTACCCAAAACACCAAATTTAACAGCCCTGCTCCCCATTTACACCTGGGACCTTGACACATGACACCAGGGAGGGACAACGACACATTTGGGCACAATTTGGACATGTTCACTGTGGGGTGTACTCACTTATGTTGCCAGCTATTTAGACATTAATGGCTGTGTGTTGAGTTATTTTCAGAAGACAGTAAATCTACACTGCTATACAAGCTGTACACTGACTACTCTAAGTTATATCCAAGTTTCATGTCTATAGTGTTGTCCCATGAAAAGATATAATGAGATATTTGCAGAAATGTGAGGGGAGTACTCACTTTTGTGATACACTGTACATATTTGTAGTAGGGCTGGGCGATATGACTAAAAAAACTAATATCTCGATATGCTTTTGAGAAGTGGCGATATACAATATAATGTAAACTTTAAGTACAGTGGCAGAGCACTTTTAGCTTATTTACTCATAGCGCTTTTCCACCAAAAGAACCATGGTTCTTGAACCGGTTCTGTTCAAGTTTCTTAGAACCTTGGTGTTTTGTAGAGAACCGACGCGCGTTTTTACCAGTTTTTGAGAACCAAGCATGCGTCATCAACGGTGGGCGTTGCTTAACAAAAGTTAAGAGTAGTAATATCATGGTGGAGCGTGTAGGTTATGTGCGAGCATTTGTGCTGTTGTTACAGATGTTCGTTTTTATGTAAAAAGCATCGATCAGCTATTGGTGATAAGAAGACGTAGACGTGTTTGTCGCAGTTGTTGTTTTCTTTAGTTCATTGACGTGAGAAGCTTTTTCACCGCGACTCGGTGCAAATAACCGATTTGCTCAGCGCTCGTCTTAAGCGGTGAAACATCACTAAAGTTCCACAACATGAACATCCATCTGTGTGAAATAGCCATCAAATCTACTCTAAAATACAACTTGTATCTGTGCTTAGCTGGATTTATGTCACGTGTGGTGTTCATGCAGCTCGGGGTCCTGAATCTTTCTGGGAGAGTCGAAAAAGCGTAACGTAAAAATTCAAGAGTAACGTGGCTGAATGTACTAAAAGTACGACATAGAAACACTACATTTCTCACCGTTATTACTGGTTATAAGTGCTCTGTACTGCCCAAATTCATCAGTCGTTGTTTTAGTACAAGAAGCCACGTTATGCTTTATTTTTCACGTTAAGCGTTTTTCGTTCTGTCTGGGTCACTTTTACCACGTCATATCACACAGTTCTTTAATGCCAAGTTCACACTACATGATATTTGGCCAGATTTCGCTCGGCGAGCAACGCCGGCTCGGGAGCAACTCGGCGTTCGCTTGGCGATCAAAACTCGGCACTCAGTCGCCATGTGTGAACTACTCAACAACTCCATCCGACCGGCTCGCCGAGCGCTCGGCGACCGGATTGAGATTTCTAGCATGTCAGATATCTGATCTCAGTTGCACGTCTGGCAATGAGTGCTGTGTCAAACAGCCAATGAGGACGCAAGATACGGTGTGAGGGGAAACGCAAGAGAGGAGTGTAAACAGGTGGGAGAGGGGGATAATATAGTTTATATCAGAATACACCGGCACACACACGTATTACGGTATTTCTGACTTGATCGTTCTCTACAAAACACCAACGGTGCATTGCAAAAATATTAATTAACCTCCAACTTCACTCAGATTCCACTCAGATTCATTTATTTTTCCTCCTTGATTTGACGCTGCACATCAGCGCACAAACACTTTGATCACTTGCTACTTGTTGACGTGCATTTTTGGACGTGGTATCATTAAACCCCTCGTCACTTCTCGCGTTTGTTTTCGTGACAAAACGATATTTGGGAGAGCAGAGAAGCTCGCCTGTGATTCCAGTTGGTGATGGATCGTGTAGTGTGAAACCCCCTATCGCCGATCAGTCGTGTAGTGTGAAATATACACCGACTGAAAGACTCCCGAGTGCAGGAGATTCAGTCGTGTAGTGTGAACTGTACAACGACCCGACAAATCAGAAAGTCGTGCAGTGTGAACTTGGCATAAGGCGCTTTGAAAATATCAGCAGCAAACTGGCTCAAAATTTTATCAGGTGAACTTTTAAAGATAAAAATGCAGCATTAAGCTCCATATGAAACAGCAGCACAGTGGTTTAGCAAAGCACCCAAACCTCTACACTTTTACACACCCACCGATCACGTCACGGTTCGCGCTGAAAAGCCAAGTATTCTGTGGTGCCAGATTGGCCCGCTAGTTCGCTGTCTGGAACCTCTTTTTTTCGGTGGAAACATGCAGAACCGGTTCAAAATCAAGTTCGCGAACCAGAACCGGAACCGTTCCGCGTCGGTGGAAAAGGGGTATCAGTGATTCAGTTTGCATGTGTGTCCGCTCATGCGCTAGAGAAAGCGTTATGTGGTATGTTTTAAATGTTGTCAAACGGTAACCTGTGTATCCTAGACATACTCGATATATCGAATATGGCCATTTTTAACATTGTGTAAAAAGTAATATCGAATATATCGATATTTGCGATATACCGCCTAGCCCTAATTTGTAGTGTACATAAAGTGTATTTTCACTACTGGACTGCACTGTATATATCTATTCTATGTTCTTTCTTCATATCAAGAACAGTACAGGTACACCAAATCTCATTGTACTTGTACAATGACAGTAAAGGTGTTCATATATTTGCCTGATTGTGTGGCCTTTAAATGTATCGTGTTTTATTTAAGCAACAGGAGTTGCTTAACAATAGTTGTCTTTTTTTCTCCACCTGTATCTTGGCAATGACTCCTGGTCTTTTCAGCTTTAATAAACAGTAGAATCCCCCCCGAGTGTAGCACCTAATTTTGTAGCTCTTTGTACTTTAGCTTATATACACCATATTGTACTTTTTGTACTTTCATTCTTTACTCTGGTAAACTGTTGTGGGTGTCTAACAGTGCTGAATGTAAATGCGGCTGAGTCATAGTCAAAATGTTATTTATTAAAACACACACCGATCAGCCATAACATTAAAACCACCTCCTTGTTTCTACACTCACTGTCCATTTTCTCAGCTCCACTTACCATATAGAAGCACTTTGTAGTTCTACAATTACTGACTGTAGTCCATCTGTTTCTCTGCATGCTTTGTTAGCCCCCTTTCATGCTGTTCTTCAATGGTCAGGACCCTCTTAGGACCACCACAGAGTAGGTATTATTTAGGTGGTGGGTCATTCTCAGCACTGCAGTCACACTGACATGGTGGTGGTGTGTTAGTGTGTGTTGTGCTGGTATGAGTGGATCAGACACAGCAGCGGTGATGGAGTTTTTAAACACCTCACTGTCACTGCTGGACTGAGAATAGTCCACCAACCAAAAAAAATCCAGCCAACAGCACCCTGTGGGCAGCATCCTGTGACCACTGTGAAAGTCTAGAAGATGACCAACTCAAACAGCCGCAATAGATGAGCGATCGTCTCTGACTTTACATCTACAAGGTGGAGCAACTAGGTAGGAGTGTCTAATAGAGTGGACAGTGAGTGGACACGGTATTTAAAAACTCCAGCAGCTTTGCTGTGTCTGATCCACTCATACCAGCACAACACACACTAACACACCACCACCATGTCAGTGTCACTGCAGTGCTGAGAATGATCCACCACCCAAATAATACCTGCTCTGTGGTGGTCATGTGGTGGTACTGATCATTGAAGAACAGTGTGAATGCAGGCTATAAATAGTATGTAGAGAAACAGATGGACTACAGTCAGTACTTGTGGATCTTCAAAGTGCTTCTATATGGTAAGTGGAGCTGATAAAAATGAACAGTGAGTGTAGAAACAAGGAGGTGGTTTTAATGTTGTGGCTGATCAGTTTACTTCTTTTTTTAATCCTGCTGATATCACATGCTTCTCCCGAGTGTGACCAGACTACAGCTCGAAGGAGTTTTGTTTTTGAACTCGTGGTTAAACTGTTTGTACTAGCTGACGAGAAAGTGACTGTAATCATTATATAATGGCATTTGTGTTCAGCAGTGTTGAAATATTTTTTTTTGTATTGTTGTTATACACTGATCAGCCAGAACATTAAAACCACCTCCTTGTTTCTACACTCACTGTCCATTTTATCAGCTCCACTTACCGTATAGAAGCACTTTGTAGTTCTACAATTACTGACTGTAGTCCATCTGTTTCTCTACATACTTTTTACCCTGCTTTCACCCTGTTCTTCAATGGTCAGGGCCACTACAGAGCAGGTATTATTTAGGTGGTGGGTCATTCTCAGCACTGCAGTGACACTGACATGGTGGTGGTGTGTTAGTGTGTGTTGTGCTGGTATGAGTGGATCAGACACAGCAAAGCTGCTGGAGTTTTTAAATACCGTGTCCACTCACTGTCCACTCTATTAGACACTCCTACCTAGTTGGTCCACCTTGTAGATGTAAAGTCAGAAATGATCACTCATCTATTGCTGCTGTTTGAGTTTGTTTTGTTTGAGTTTATCAGTGGTCACAGGATGCTGCCCACAGGGAGCTGTTGGCTGGATATGTTTTTGGTTGGTGGACTATTCTCAGTCCAGCAGTGACAGTTAGATGTTTAAAAACTCCATCAGCGCTGCTGTGTCTGATCCACTCATACCAGCACAACACACACTAACACACCACCACCATGTCAGTGTCACTGCAGTGCTGAGAATGACCCACCACCTAAATAATACCTGCTCTGTAGTGGTCCTGGGAGAGTCCTGACCATTGAAGAACAGCATGAAAGGGGCTAACAAAGCATGCAGAGATGCATGCGGTGTATCTGCTTTATATAGTACACTTATAACTTAAAAAATGAGATGTGTCTAGATTGTCAAGTTTTTATTAAAGTTGTGTGTGTGTGTGTGTGTGTGTGTGTGTGTGTGTGTGTGTGTGTGTGTGTGTGTGTGTGTGTGTGTGTGTGTGTGTGTGTGTGTGTGTGTGTGCGCGCGCGCGCGTGCGTGCGTGCCTGCATGTCTGCACTTGTGAGTGAATCCGGGAACTAGTAAAATAAAAGTGGAACGTTAGATCAGTTACAAATGTGACTTGAGGAACATCTGGTAAACGCACTGAATAAACAATGCATGAAAATAAGCCTTTAGAACACTGAATATGTTTACAACTTTTTGGAGTATTTTATTGGCAAGATTCTGTTTTATTTCACAAATCTGTGATTCATTCTTTGTTCTCGATGAGAACACATCAGTTTTCGATGGTTTGTTTCATATTGTTATTGATAGGTGTGTGTGGAGGGATCTTTAGTGACAGTTGAAATACAGTGGTACCTTGAAACTTAATTGGTACTGGGACTGGCGTCGAGTTTTAAAAGCACTGGGTGTCAAGCTATTTTTTTTCCATAAGGATGTATGGTAAGCCTGTTAATGCGTTCCATGGTCCCGTGGAACTGCACATATTTTCGGCTAATGTAAAATAATGGGGTTGTTTTTGACACTTATACTCTGAAAATAACACAAATATTATATAAAAACACTGAATACAATATAAAAATACAATGAAACCTGCACTTTAGCTTACTTCTTTATTGTTTCCTTATGCTTCTTAATTGTGGAGATGCTTGATCTTGGAATACCATATTCCTTAGCATTTTCTGATCGCACTTACATGAGGCTTGACAACTACTTTTTGCACTGGCTGTGCTGTTATTTCCTATGGTGTGGGGAGGCGCACAAATGGACATATTGTACTAAAACATGAGCGAGGAATTTCATTATTGGAGAGAACTTATGAGCAGTAATAAATAAAAGAAGTTTAGTGTTTCTATGTAATCCTTTAATACACACACAGTCATTAAATTATTATTGTTTTTTAAACGATAAGCCTTTTAGACTCTCTCGGAAAAGCTGATTCTTACAATTTCTCAGAACCCCGAGCTATAACACAAGTTTAAAAGTAAAACGGGAGAAAAATCCAGCTAAACACAGATATACAGTATGTGGATGCTTTCAGAGTGAATTTTATTTCACACAAATGCAGATTTGTCTCATATTCGCACTTTGTTGGCGTTTTACCGCATTGCTCAAGCCGAGCGGTGAACAAAGTGGCAGTCCCACACGCATCGAGTTTAAGGGTACAAATTTCTTGACAAAGGGCTTTAAGTTTCGAGTTTAGAGGATGTCGAGTTACAAGGTACCATTGTACCACTGATTAAGGTCATATTCCTAAGATCATCAGGACATAACGTTTTCTTTTGCAACTTCTCTGCAGGGTTCAATGACCAGCCACCAGAGGAGATGGAAACCAGTGCCACATCAGCGACACTCTCCCAGGTATGGTAAATGCCTAATTATTTTATTTTATTATAATTTTTTTTCCATGCACAGTATCTTTTCCCCCCTGCAGATTAAAGAATTACGACTGTTGCTTTGAGCTCAAGTTAACTTAAGTCTTTGTGTTTGGGTGGTTTAGAATGGGCTGAATAGTGAAGATGGTCTCAGTGAGGAGGAGAAAGCCAAGAGAAGAGCTGAGAGACGAAAAGCTAGGAGGAAGGTAAGCTTAATGAGATAAATAATAAAACAGGAATATGTTAAATATATTTTGGTGTCATCACAACGAGTGAAGCTGTATTATAACGTGTAATGTTTTCTATTTGCAATAAATTTATCAGAACTGGTGCGAACTTTTGCTTTCGTTTTGTTTTCAGCGACGACGAGAGCGGAAGAAACTACAGACGGTTACAACAGATGAGCTCACTGTGCAGGTACGCTGTGTTTTTTTTATTCAGTGAGCTTGCTCGGCTACCTCCAGGGAATGATTGTAATGTTTTCTCCTGTTCGCTCAGGAAGAGCATGAAGAGGTTGACTCTGAGGAGGACAGTGGTTCTGAGGGTGAGGAGCAGCTAGTAACGCAGGAGCTGGAAAAGCAGGTGGAGGTGAAGGAAAACATGCTTAAGAAAGAATGTCCTCCGTGTAAGGGCAGTGCCACACCACCGCTGGCCTCGGGGAACAAACGAAACCGGCAGCCATCAGCCCGGGCTTGTGAGGAGGTGCTGTAAATTTTGCACATTAAAACTGCAGTCAGATCAGCTCTATTTAGCTTTCCAAAGCCAGAGTGTTGTGTATGGACTTGAATTACAAACTAAACAAGCTTTTATGAAACATGTGTTTCATTTTCTCTTCTCCAGGAACCAGAATGGGATGTTAGCAGTGCCTTCGTTGCCAATGCTGTTAGTCACTTTAGGCCTAAAGCCAAGAGCAAATCAGGATGTAAATCCAAAGAGAACAAAGAAAATGAGGCCAGAGGAAGGGAGGTGAGTCGAATTCTGATGTAATAATCATACAGTAGATATAAACAGTTTTTGTTTTAGAAAATAAACAAAAAACCTAATGTGGTTGTATAAGTGTAACACTCTCTTATACCTGGGAATGTGGCTGTTATCAAAATGAACCAAACTCATGTTTAATAGTAGTCAGTGACACTTGCCATCAAATAAATAGACTCTGATTAACCCCATATAAAGTTCAGCTGTTCTTGTAGGATTTTGCTGACACTTAGTCACATCTTACAGCGAAAGCTGTGGTCTGCAAAGAGCTTACAAAGTATCAGAGTGCTCTCTGTTCAAAGGTATCATTCAAAAGAAGGGTGCAAAACATTTCCAAGGCATTACATATACCATGGAACTTTGTGAAAACGTCATCAAGAGGTTAAATATGGAAACGGTGACATTTCCAGTAACTGGACACTTTTTCAAAATTGATGAAAAGACAATACAAAAATTTGCAGTAATTTCTGTAAACTACTGGTTGTGTACATGTGACAACAATCTCCCATGTTCTTCAAATGTCTGGGCTGTGGGGTAGGGTGGAAAAACATCCAAGCCTGGCTACATTTCGCAAAAACCTACAGTAGTGTTAAAAAAAATAAAACAGCAGTCCAACATCATTAACCTGATAAATCACTGTTTTTGGTAGAAGTGATAGCTTTACACAGCAAATAGTTTACTTGTAAGTGTAGTAGAGTAAAGAATCAGATTTATTGGCCAAGTATGTGGATACACACAAGGAATTTGGTTCCGGCTGATGGTATCTCTCTAGTATAAATACAGTATACAAGCAATGTACAAGTTGCAGACAATGCACAAGAACATTAAACACAAAAATATACAAACTGTAAGACCATATACAGGCAATATATAGTGTGCATATTTGTATGTACAGTATTCAGTGACCTATGTATGTATGTACATACAGTATAAGCAGAGGTACACAATATATGGTAACATACCAATGGCAATATACAGTGATATACAGATAATGTAAGCTAATTGTTGGGTTGAAAAAAAACAACCCAACAATTAGGACATGCATGCCACTCATTTTAGTAATTGAATCATTGATTGAATGGGGTGTGTTCAAAATAATAGCAGCAAGGAGTTCAATTGTTGAAGTCATTAATTCTGTGCAGAACAGGTGTCAATTTTGGCCATTATTTAAGGTAGGATGGTGGCAGATGTTGCACATGTTGGTCATAGCGCATTTCCTTCTGAAACACTGGGTAAAATGGGTCGTTCCAGACATTGTTCTAAAGAAGAACGTACTTTGATTAAAAAGTTTATTGGAGAGGAAAAAACATATAGAGAAGTGCAGCAAATTATTGGCTGCTCAGCTAAAATGATCTCAAAGGCTTTGAAGTGGCAACAAAAACCTCAAAAGACATGAAAGGAAGCAGGGTACTACTGTTCGAATGGATGGAAAAAATAGCCAAAATGGCAAATACTCAGCCAATGATCACCTCTAGAAAGATCAAAGAAGATCTGAAGTTACCAGTGAGTTCTGCTACAATTAGAAGATGATTAAGTGAAGCCAAGTTACCAGCAAGAACTCCCCGCAAAGTCCTGTTGAAAAAAAGACATGCCCTAAATAGGTTAAAATTTGCCAGAGAAATGGCACAACATTCTGTGGACTGATGAAAGCAAAATTGTTCTTTTTGGGTCTAGTGGCCGCAGACAGTATGTCACACGACCCCCGAGCACTGAATTCAACCACAGTATACTGTGAAGACAGTAAAGCACGGTGGTACAAAAATCATGATATGGGGATGTTTCTCATACCAAGGTGTTGGGCCTATATATCGCATACGAGGGATCATGGATCAGTTTAAATATATCAAAATACTTGAGATCATGTTGCCCTATGCTGAAGAAGAAATCAACACCACAATGACCCAAAACACACCAGTAATGAACAACATCTTGGTTACAGACAAACATGATTAAGGTAATGCAGTGGCCAGCCCAATCCCCTGACCTCAATCCCATAGAGAACTTGTGGGGTGACATAAAAAATGTGGTTTTTGAGGCAAAACCCAAAAATGCAGAACAACTGTGGAATGTAGTCCAATCATCATGGACTGGAATACCTGTTCAGAGGTGCCAGAAGTTGGTCGACTCCATGCAACACAGATCTCGGAAACAATTATTGTTATGCCACTACATATTAGTTCAGTAATTCAAAATAAAGTATTTTTGAGTTTTTAAAGTAAATGCTGGCACTGCTATTTTTTGAACAGCCTAATATTCCTTTTTCTTTACTTTCTGCAAAGGATTAACCTAAACTGGATACATTTCATTACTGTTTTGATTTGGAATTGAATGTGTAGTATTTCCAGTGCATTTGCATTTATGGAAATAAAAGTTATTGTAATGGATTAGTGATTTGGGCGGCACGGTGGCTTAGTGGGTAGCACTGTCGCCTCACAGCAAGAAGGTCCTGGGTTCGATCCCCGGGTGGGGCGGTCCAGGTCCTTTCTGTGCGGAGTTTGCATGTTCTCCCCGTGTCCGTGTGGGTTTCCTCCGGGTATCCCGTTTTCTTCCCACAGTCCAAAAACATGCCACCAGGCTAATTGGAAACACTGAATTGTCCTATAGCTACCTAAGAGGAGAGCTAACCCTTAACTACCTGTCCTGTCATTAATGTAACCAAGTGTGTGAAACATGACGATAAAATCCTAATTAATAAATAATTACTGCATTTTTGAAAATGTTCCATCTTGTCTGGAAATGGGACTTGTATAGATTAATGTATATGTATATATGTATATATAATATGCAATCTCTAACCACTACTAATAAAACCTGCCTTATATTATGAGTTTGGTGCCACCAAATTAATCTACAAGGCACTCTCAAACAGAATTTCAGCAAAGACGGTAGATAACAACCCTAAATCAAACCAGCAGAAAGGGTGAATGAAAAGTCCACATTAAGAAAATAGGATTCTAGTTAGTCTACTTTAATTAGAGATAAACTGCACCGCTCAGTTAAATTATTGAGATGTAGTAAACATAAAAAATTTATTTGATGGCTATGGGGATTATTTATGAAAATAGATATGTGTTTATAAGTGGCTGAAGCTGAGAATGCCTGCCAGGAGCTGACATAAAATTGTTGGCATTACAATCTCAGTGTAGCTGTACTGCAATGTAAAGCCTTAGATTTATTAATCAGCTCATTAATCTTGTGTTTAATCACAATTTACTGCTTTTACAATAACACATTTTAAATTTTGTTTTAGGTTAGTGCATCTGATGCTCTGAGTAAAAGAAGTGCCTCACTGACAGGTAGGTTACACCTATACATGCACACATTTACTCAAATGAATCCAAACAATGTCTTGCTAAATGATCTGGGTAGACAATTGTATTTAGACAATCTTACTTTTACTGATCCAGGTTCCTATAAACAAGACTTAATTGAAGACCATAATTATTGTATTTCTCTATAGCAATTAAAAAACACTGTCCAGTTTGTTAGGCCCACTTACCTTATATATACATTCATTGACCATTTTATGTGCAGCACTTACCAACCAGCTGCCTTTTGTGGATACACAATTACTGAACCTAGCTCATCTTTGTACACTTGGTCACTTACCTCAAACCTTTTCTATTAATAGAATAGAACCCTCTCTGACCAGTCATAATTTGAGTGGTAGACCGAGTGGTTCTCCGCACTGCAATGATACCAACATAGTAATGATATGGTAACGTACCTTTGAGTATTTATGGGATTTTTTTTTTCTTTTCTCACCACAGAAAAGGGGATCAGGCTGGTACAGGATGGGCAGTACAATCAAGCTATAAATATGTTTACAGAAGCTATCAAATATGACCCAAAAGACTACAGGTATGGTCTACTACAATTTCCCACACATTCTGTAGGTAATGTTCAGACTAGGCACCTTTAAAATGAGGGATAAAAATATGAGAAGAATACATAACCTTGCTTCATGTATACACTTATTGTAGCAACCTTGTATGTACTAAGTTCTGCCTAAAATGTTCTGACTTGCTGGCTAACATTGCTAGCTAAAGTTTCTTTTCAGAATGACTAACTGTCAAGGGCTGTGCGAAATGATTAAAAAAAACCCCTCATATCTCGATATGCTTTTGAGAAGTGGCGATATACGATACGCTACAATATAATGTAAACTTAAGTACAATGGCAGGCCGCTGCCCGTATTTTAGCTTATATTGTTTAAAAACACAAAATACTGTAGTTCTGATGAATTCTGACTAATTACAGTGTTTATATTTTGTATTATTACAGGCTGTATTTGTATTAACATGGACAATATTTATATCAAACAAACCAGCAGAATCTCAGTCACATTTATGCTGTCCAATTTACTTCAAATTAATGAGCATCAAAAAAATCCCCAAAAAGTTCAATATTTGATCATGCTTTGCTATCATTATAAAATGAAAGGGCACGTTAAACAGCAGAACCGTGACCCAGATCAACCACACAGCAGCATAAAATCAAAACCGCTGCTTACCTGAGCTTCTCTTCTTCAAATTGAGAACATATATCCTATATCCGTGTGTTGTTTTATTAGGGATATAATACCATTTTTTTTTTTCTTGGAGGCCTTCTTGTATGTTTTCAGAATATTTCCAGAATATAAAAATCCATATTTAACTAATGAAAACCATTTTATATAATATATTCTCTCTGCTTTCGTGGTAAAACTGGTAATTCAGTCACTAAGCTGTCACTTATACAACAACCAATGAAGAGAGATTAAAATTTCGCCCAAAATCTGAATTCGGAAACTTTGATTGGTTTATACATCTGAATCTTCAACAAATGAACTGAAACGGAGTGAGCAAAACGAATGAATCTTTACCACAGATAAGAGCACAGCTCCCTGATTTGATTCCAATGAATAATTCGTTTAAAAAGAGTCGTTTCTGACTCGCTGACTCAGTGATTCAGTTTCCCTGTGTGTGCGTGCATGCGCCCACCCGTTCATACGCTCATTTTGCGCTCTGTTTTAAATGTTCTCGAATGGTAATCTGTGTATTCTTTGCATACTCGAATATTGCTTATTTGGTTGAAATAACTTTGATTTCTCATGTTGTGAAGTTACTGATCACTTATTCATAATGGCCTTTATTGTGGATATTTTATATTAGTCTCATTAGCTGCCTCCTGATTGGTTGTGTTGTAAAAGGAAAAAAGCTTATCAATCAGCTCTATTTAAAAACTTTAAGTAAAATAGCCTTTAAGGAAAAGGTGCCCTGTCTCAACATACCATCACATGTTTCATTTGACTCGTTTGTCATGTACATTTGCTATCACATTTATTTATAGGTTTATTAACAACATAGGGCAGTTGTAGCCTAGTGGTTAAGGTACTGGACTAGTAATCAAAAGGTTGCTGGTTCAAGCCCCACTACTGTCAGGTTGTTACTGTTGGGCCCTTAAGCAAGGCCCTTAACCCTCAATTGCTTAGACAGTGTACTGTCACAGTACTGTAAGTCGCTTTGGATAAAAGTGGCTAAATGCCATGAATGTAAATGTAACAACATTCACAAACGTTGTGCTTTTTGCAATAAACCAAACAAGAACAACTAAAATAGCTCAACATAACTAATCTAACTAGTGCTTTCTCCAAATTCGACATAAAATGTCTTTTGCCGTTATGACCAGCTGCAAACATGATGCATAGCCAGAGACCAGTTCATGGGCCATGGCCTCCAGTTTACTAAGTTTCCTGTTTGTGCTGCAACCAAGTCAAGTGACTATGGTGGCCACTCTATAATCTTCCAGGACTTTTTCTGAAATCAAGCCTTGGTGGATTTTGAGGTATGCCTAGGATCATTGTCCTGTTGAAAGGTCCAGTGTCGTCTGAGCTTCAGCTTTCTCACAAAAGGCACGACATCCTAGAATACCCTGATACTTGATTGAATCCATCTTGCCCTCCACATGCTTCAGATTTGTTGTGGGAATTCAAAATAACCCTTAAAGATTGACACAGACACCCGGGGTAATAATAAGAGCAAAATAATCAATTTATTACTCAACTGAGGACTGATCTCATAATGCAATCACACACATGCCTTTACAGAAGAGAAAGGTGAATACCGTCTGCCCTATTGCAGTATTTATACCCCGCTTTACTGCCCCTTCAGGCTAACTCTTCTCGGCGACCCAGCTCAAGGACGACTTTTCACACCAAACTTGTTTATTATTCTACAAGAATAGTCAGCTTGTTAGGAACATGGCATACTTCCATAAGAATGCATAAGTATCAAAACTGTGTGTGCAGGGGTGCCCATGCCAAGGTCAACATATCTCTGGACCTCAGAAACCTTTCAGAAGTCTCTTCTACCTCTGCTAATTGAACTAAGAAAGCAGAAACTTATGAGTTTAATGCAAATAACTAATAAAATATAAAATTTCCAGTCACAGGTCTCCAGTACCAGAGGAAGCAAAGCAGCCCTTAAGCATCACTGAGCTACCACCATGCTTCACTGTAGGCGGGGTGTTCTTTTTAGCGTATGCTTCCTTCTTTAGGCATAGTATTGATCCATAGGTCCAAAAAGTTCCAACTTTTTTTCATTGTTTCACAAAACAGAATCCCAAAACGTCTGTGGCTTATTTACATGGTTATGAGCATATTGGAGTCTTTCCTTTTGCTTTTGGATGAGTAGAGGTGTATGTCTTGGAGTTCGGGCATGGAGCCCTTCAGTGATTAGTATTGGCCCTAAAGTGCAAACTGTAACCTTGGTGCCTGTGACCACCAACCTGCCTCCTAAGGAATCAGGTGGCAGCGGGTGATAGCTTTCTCTTTCTGCCATGTCCAGGTAGTGTAGCCACTGGTCCTTTAATTGCAAACTATGTTTTCAACTGTATTTCTAGGACCATGCAGTAGATTTGCTATTATTTTGTATTATTTCCCTGTTTTTGCAACACAGTTATGTATTATCTTAACATTTGGACCACTCTCTTGACTTACCCTTATTTTTTATTTTTTTAATGCATTTTGTCCCCTTTTCTCCCTTTTAATACGTCCAGTTGCCCAATTGCGCCATGCTTCCTCTCCACCAATGCCGATCCCTGCTCTGATCGAGGAGAACGAAGCTAACCCACGTCCCCTCCGACACGTGGGCAGCATGCCGTATGCATCTTATCAACTGACGAGTGCAGTGCAGTTCTGCACTGTGTCGGGAGAGACAGACCCTGACCACTCTTTTCTCATCTCTGTGCGCCATCAATCAGCCAGCAGAGGTTGTAATTGCATTAGTTATGAGAGAGAGACTCCTATCCATCTTAATCCCACCCATATCTGAACAACAGGCCAATCGTTGTTCATGTGGCCGCTCAGCCTATCCGGCAGGCAGAGCTGAGATTCGATACGATGTATTTGAGATCCCAGCTCTGGTTCCAGCGTGTGTTTTTACCGCTGCGCCACCTGAGCGGTCGGTTGTATTTCTAACTTCCAGTCATACATCAGTCACAGAACCCAGCCAGTCCATTGTTTTATCTCGAGCGCATCTGATACAATTAATGAAGCCTTTGATTAGTTGCTGTAGACTACAGTAGTCATTAAAAGTGGCATTTCGTGTTGAATTTGGAGAAACCACTTGTTATATTTGTTGTGTTGAGCTACTTAAATTGTTCTTGGTTTTTGAATTGTGCTAATAAACCTATGGGGTTCAATCATTTTGACCAATTTGATTGGATAATTTTGATTGCAACTGTTTCAGTATTTATTTTTCAGTGTATTTCTTTTATGTGGGATGACAGGTTTTTTGGGAATCGCTCATACTGTTACTACTGTCTGGATCACTACTCGTTAGCGCTTAATGATGCCGAAAAATCTATTCAGATGGCCCCAGAGTGGCCTAAAGGCTACTACCGCAAGGGAAGCGCCCTCATGGGCCTCAAGGTAAGTTCTACTGTAAGAGATTCTCACAGACATGGCTAGTTCTGAGTTTGTGGTAGTTTTAAATACTCAATAATTAAAAAATGTGTATTTGTTAGCGGTACAGCGAGGCAGAGAAAGCGATGGAGCAGGTGCTAAAACTAGATAAGGGCTGTGAAGAAGCAGTTGACGACCTCTACTCTTGCAAAGTGCTTCAGCTCATGGTATGTCACTTAATGTTTGGTAAAGCTTTTCTTAAATCCTAGCAGCTTTCAGTAAAATGTATGCACAGGGGTAATACTGTGGTCTCCTCCGTTGCTGCCCCTCTCTGTAAATGGGAGAGAAAACAAAAGCTGTGGACCACTGCATCGAGCAAATAAGAACAAGTTGAACAAGGCTTTAGCTTTTGAAATCACTGGGTAGCCTAGTGGGTAGAGCTGTGGGTTACAAACTAGATGATTGTGGGTTCAAATCCCTGCTCTGTCATGCATCCACTGTTGGGCCCTTGAACAAGGCTCTTAACACTGTCAGCTGCAGGGGCACCAGACAAAGGCTGCATCTGCACTGAGACCCCCAGCTTCTTTGCTATATGTGAGTAAATAATTTCATTTTACTGCACATACACCGACTAGGCATAACATTATGACCACTGACAGGTGAAGTGAATAACACTGATTATCTCTTCATCACGGCACCTGTTAGTGGGTGGGATATATTAGGCAGCAAGTGAACATTTTATCCTTAAAGTTGATGTGTTAGAATCAGGAAAAAATGGGCAAGCGTAAGGATTTGAGTGAGTTTGACAAGGGCCAAATTGTGATGGCTAGACGACCGGGTCAGAGCATCTCCAAAACTGCAGCTCTTGTATAGTAAGTTCAATTAAGTGGTAGCCTAGTGGGTAGGGCTTTGGGCTATCAACTGAGAGGTTGAGAGTTCGAATCCCAGCTTTGCCATGCAGCCACTGATGGGCCCTTGAGCAAGGCCTTTAACCCTCTCTGCTCCAGGGTTGCCATACAATGGCTGACCCTGCGCTCTGACCCAGCTTCCAAACAAGCTGGGATATGCAAAGAAAGAATTTTGTTCTACTGTACACCTGTATATGTACACCGATCAGGCATAACATTAAAACCACCTCCTTGTTTCTACACTCACTTTCCATTTTATCAGCTCCACTTACCATAGGGAAGCACTTTGTAGTTGTACAACTACTGAATGTAGTCCATCTGTTTCTCTACATACTTTTCTTAGCTTGCTTTTACCCTGTTCTTTAATGGTCAGGACCCCCACAGGACCACCACAGAGTGGGTATTACCTGGGTGGTGGATCATTCTCAGCGCTGCAGTGACACTGACATGGTGGTGGTGTGTTAGTGTGTGTTGTGCTGGTATGAGTGGATCAGACACAGCAATGCTGCTGGAGTTTTTAAACACCTCACTTTCACTGCTGGACTGAGAATAGTCCACCAACCAAAAATATCCAGCCAACAGCACCCCATGGGCAGCGTCCTGTGACCACTGATGAGGGTCTAGAAGATGAGCAACTCAAACAGCAGCAATAGATGAGCGATCGTCTCTGACTTTACATCTACAAAGAGGACCAACTAGGTAGGAGTGTCTAATAGAGTGGACAGTGAGTGGACACGGTATTTAAAAACTCCAGCAGCACTGCTGTGTCTGATTCACTCATACCAGCACAACACACACTAACACACCACCACCATGTCATTGTCACTGCAGTGCTGAGAATCACCATTGAAGAACAGGGTAAAAGCAGGGTAAAAAGGTATGTAGAGAAATAGATGGATTATAGTCAGTAATTGTAGAACTACAAAGTGCTTCTGTATAGTAAGTGGAGCTGATAAAATGGACAGTATGTGTAGAAACCAGGAGATGATTTTAAAGTTATGGCTCATTGGTGTATGTATGACAGATAAAGGCATTTTATCCTATTCTATATAAAGTAAAAAATTAATGGTTGAAATAAACGTGTCTCTGTTCACAGGATCTTGGGTATGAAGAGGAACAAAGTGTGCTGCTGCTTGAGAAGTACAGTACAGTTCAGGCAGTTCTCACAGCTCGAGGTATAAAAGTACAAAGTGCATTTTTTTAATACTTTAGGGCAAGTTTGCAGTCTGTGTGGATCACAGGGAGGCAAACGTAAAAATGGTGGAAAAGTGCATGTGTAATCAAATACGTAATTTTTAAACCATTCTTTTTACAGCTGCAAACCATGACTTTACACTCCTACAGCCAGGGTGAGTTCAATCAGAGCTGCTTACATTTCCTTTGCTTTGTCGCATTGCATGCATATTGCATGTGTCTCCTGGGTTTGCTCATTATCTCTCTGTCTCGTTCTCCATCTCAGAAGTCCGTGCCCTTCTCTCTGGGTGGGGAACGTAACCACAGAACTGACAGAAAAGCACCTGTGGGACCTTTTCAAAAAGTAAGACTGTAGCCCCAAGACTATTTAGACCATGCAATGTTACACATTTATTTTCCATCTTTCTGTTGTGTGCATGTGTTGACTCACGTCTACCTCTTTTATTTCCAGCTATGGAGAGATTGAAAGCATCAGAGTGCTACACGAGCGATTCTGTGCTTTTGTAAACTTTAAGAACGCCAGCATGGCCTCAAGAGCTATGGAAAAGCTCAATGTGAGTCTTCTTGTCTGTAGTATCCACAAGCAAAAGTCAATAATGTCCTATTAATACACCAAAATTATTAACTATATGCAATTTAGTTGTAGTGATTTAATTGTATAGCCATAATAACTATATGCAGTTTATTTTAGTAAAGCTGTTATGAACTTAATCATTAAAGAATTTGCATTTTGCATTAAAACAATATTTTAAGGGTTATTTAAAGCAGACTTTTATGTTTAACAGGGTTATTTAATAGAAAACACACGGTTAGTGGTCCGGTATCCTGACAGACGTGTGCAGAAACCATTTCCAGTTCCTGCTGCATCACAGACTGGAGGAGCTGCTGGGTAAGAAGTTTTGCATTAATGTAACTATGATTTGTCTAATGTGGGGAGCAACTTTGTACAGGTTTTGGGTTTATGTTGCAGGTCTATTTAGCATTTAACACAAGAATTATGTTAGCATGCACACTAATATGACTACTATTTTATAGTCATATAAACATCAATTAAGAAATCTGATCAAGCAAGCCAAATTTAGCCAAGAAGTAGAGTGCATTCATTTATTGTTTGTTTTACTATTGATTTATCCTATTCAGGGTAGTGGTGGGTACAATTAATCGGGCAAAAGGTAGGAAACACCCCGAAAAGGGTGCCAGTCCATCACAGAGCACACACACACACGGGTAATTTTAGTATCTCCAATTATCCTGAATTCATGGACTGTGGGAGGATACCGAAACTCCCGGAGGAAACCCACACAGACATGGGGAGAACATGCAAACACCACACAGAAATGACCCGGACCTCTCTACCTGGGAATCGAACCAAGGACCTTTTTGCTATAAGGTGACAGCGTTATCCATAAAGCAATGTCAAATTAGTTACATTTACAACATTTAGCAGATGTGTTCCTTTGCTCACAGTTGTGGCTGGATACAGTCCAAGCAATTGAGGCATCTTGGCAGTGGAGGGGCTTGAACCTGTATCCTTTTGATCACTTGTCCATTACCTTAACCACGCCTATTTACTATTTAAACATTAGGACTGGTTAAGTGTGTTTGATGGGGTTGAGGCAAGGTTCTCTGCAGGCCAGTCACATTCTTTTACATGGAACTCAACCAACCATGCCTTGGTGAACCTTGCTTTGTGCACTGGGGCACAGTCATGCTGGAACAGGGAAGGGCTTTCCCTAAACTGTTCCTACAAAGTTGGAAGTGTACAATTGTCCAAAATGTCTTGGTGTACTGAAGCATTAAGATTTCCCTTCACTGAAACTAAAGGGCCCAGGCCAAACCCTGAAAACAACCCCATCGTCCCTCCTCCACCAAAGTTTACAGCTGGCATTTGCCAAACCCAGACTCGTCCATCAGAATGAAACACAGAAAAGCGGAATTCATCCTCTTACAGCACATGTTTACACTGCTCCGTAGTCCAGTAGCACCGTGCTTTAGACCACTCCATTCCACGTTTGGCTTTGTGCTTGGTGATGTAAGACTTGCATGCAGCTGTTCAGCCATGGAAACCCATGCCATGAAGCCCCTGGCACACAGTTTTTATGCTAATGTTGATGTTCGGCACTTATTCTGCAGTTATTGAGTCAGCAGTGCTCTGGTGACTTTAATGCACTACGCACCTCAGCACTCGGCGACCCCACTCTGTAACTTTACATGGTCTGCCACTTCATGGCTGAGTTGCTATGGTTCCTAAACGCTTCAGCTGTGACCTGTGTAAATTAAAGGTGGATTGTGGAATATCTAGGAGGGAAGATGTAGGCTGGAATTCAGTCACAAATGTTTGTAAGGGCAGACTGCATGGCTAGATGCTTCATTTTATACACCTGTGATGATGAGACTAGATAAAACACATGAATTCATTTATTAAGAGGTGTGTCCCAATGCTTTTGTTCATATAGTGTAATAAAAATACAGAAGATTGCTGTCACATGTAGTACACAACCAGTATTTACCAGAAATTCCTGCAGCTCCTTTAATGTTGCTGTAGGCCTCTTGGCAGCCTCCCAGATAAGTTTTGTCTTGTTTCCACATGTTGATGACGTCTTCACTGTGTTCCATGGTAAATGTAATGCCCTGGAAATTTATTATACCCTTTTCCTGTCTGATACCTTGCAACAATGAGGTCCCTTTGATGCTTTGTAAGCTTTTGTGGACCCTGGCCTTTGCAGGATGCAACTAAGTGGACCAACTTTATTGTATTTTGTAAATATAAACACATTTTGAATGTAATGCCTTCCACACAATCAAAAAGTTGGTACGGAGGCATGTTTAGAAGGAGAAGAAGATATACTTTATTTGTCATATATACATATACATTGAACCGCCAATCTTCCGGTTGATAGCCCAAAGCTCTACCCACTAGGCTACCACTGTCCCTGTTTACCACTGTATTACATAATCTTTCCTATTAATTACACGTTGTAATCATTTGGGAACTGTGGATACTGGGGATTGCTGCAGTTTTTCCAAATGGAAGGTCTTCATGCTGTTCAGCAGACTGTGGTCACCATTGTTTAACAAATCCTTTTTTAAACCATCCTCACAGTGCACTTTGCTGAAATACAACAGACACTGGAATACACTGGCTGGCATACATGTACAATTTGGATATACACTGATCAGCCATAACATTAAAACCACCTCCTTGTTTCTACAATCACTGTCTATTTTATCAGCTCCACTTACTGTATAGAAGCATTTTGTAGTTCTACAATTACTGACTGTAGTCCATATACATACCTACATACCTTTTTAGCCTGCTTTCACCCTGTTCTTCAATGGTCAGGACAACCACAGAGCAGATATTATTTGGGTGGTGGATCATTCTCAGCACTGCAGTGACAATGACATGGTGGTGGTGTGTTAGTGTGTGTTGTGCTGGTATGAGTGGATCAGACACAGCAGCACTGCTGGAGTTTTTAAATACTGTGTCCACTCACTGTCCACTCTATTAGACACTCCTACCTAGTTGGTCCACCTTGTAGATGTAAAGTCAGAGACGATCGCTCATCTATTGCTGCTGTTTGAGTTGGTCATCTTCTAGACCTTCATTAGTGGTCACAGGATGCTGCCCACGGGCTCTGTTGGCTGGATATTTTTGGTTGGTGGACTATTCTCAGTCCAGCAGTGACAGTGAGGTGTTTAAAAACTCCATCAGCATTGCTGTGTCTGATCCACTCATACCAGCACAACACACACTAACACACCACCACCATGTCAGTGTCACTGCAGTGCTGAGAATGATCCACCACCCAAATAATACTTACTCTGTGGTGGTCCTTTGGGGGTCCTGACCATTGAAGAACAGCATGAAAGGTGGCTAACAAAGCATGCAGAGAAACAGATGGACTACAGTTAATAATTGTAGAACTACAGTGCTTCTATATGATAAAATGGACATTGAGTGTAGAAACAAGGAGGTGGTTTTAATGTAATGTCAGTGTATATATTATGTTCTTCTATTTACTTATAAAGTTTGTGTAAATTTACTCGTGTGTGTGTGTTTTGGGATGTGTCTTCTCCAGGGCGAGGCGTAGAGGTCCTATTAATGGAGACGAATGCTATTTCTGGAGGACTACTGGCTGTCACTTTGGAGACAAGTGTCACTTTAAACACATTCCTGAGCAGAAGGGCAAAGACAGAAAGCCCTGGCAGCCCTGATTCAGTGCATTCTTCCACCTCTTTTCACTATCAGCTCTGTTTCTAAATATATTTCTCCCTTGGAATGGGAGGAAATGAACTCATTCATAGCTGCTGGGACTGTGAGTTCAGAGATTAGTTTTGGTTATGTGTAGGTTTTTTTAACTGGGACCAGAGTCTGTATTGTCTTACTATGGCAGTCTTGGCGCAGATCAGCAATGACTGCAGTGCCTTGGTGTGATTTCCACCAGACCTATTGTGCATCATTGTGCCAGATTGTCTTGTTTACAAAAAAGTGAAGAGGACATGACTTGTGGGAGGAGCAAGCTTGGTGGTGACCAGTCTCATGTTTGACTAGGGTTTTGAAGACAGACTTGGCTCCTAATATTGTCTCAATGATTTTAACTACTATGCCAATGCCACTGTGCCAAAAAACCTGTGCCCATCCTGAAGAGATGCAATTTAGGCTGGTAATGTGTATAGGCATTGTTTGCCTGTGTTCTTTAAAGCCTTATCAAAAGAATCTTGCACAAAATGAGTAGAAAAATTAGATAACAATATAAAAACTTAAAATATCTTTTTAAAAGGTGGTTGTGATCGCCCAGGTGGCGCAGCGGGATATTCCACTAGCACACCAGCGCCAAGTTTCCGAACCCCTCGATTCTGTTGCAACCGGATGGCTGGGCGCCATCTGGCGGGCAAAATTGGCAGTGCCTGCAGCAGATATTAATTGGCCATCATATCAGCAGTGTGGGGACCAGACTATGTGTGGGTGGGATCTTCCTCCGCTGTGTAAAGGACCCTGATTGGCGGAAGAGACGCCTGTGCAGAATGCATGGGTGAGAAGAGGAGGGCTGTACACATGTCGGAACAGGCGTGTACAGCGACGTGCTCTCCTCGGATGCAATCATGTATCCCTCAGCAGCGGAAGACATTGAATGCGCTAAATCGGGAGGAAAATAGGGAGAAAATGCATAAAATAAATCAATAAAAGTTGGTTGTGAATTGCAGTGGTTTTAAGTACACTCTTGCCACTCATGTAGTGCGTCTACCTAACATCCAGAGAAGTATAACTTGAGTAAAATAATGTCCTTAAAATCTGTTTTGCCAGACATCCAGTAAGTCTTATAAAAAAATTAAAAACCTTGTTACTAATAAGTCCTTATTTTTGATTTCATTCAGGTCCAATTTCTATTTAGGTCTGCTACTGGTCTCTGACCAGACCAATCTAATGAAATGTTTTCTAAAGTTTGCTTTAAATGAACTTTGGTGTAAAGCAGACATAAAAACAACATTGGTTAAACAGGTAGTGTTCCTATTTTACATTTTACAATAGTGTGAAGAAAGCACTTAAACACAACCACAACTAGTACAAACACAAATACTAAAACATTATTTTTCTATGAGCAACACCGTGTTGGTGATGACAGAACTATGCAAAAAAGCTTTTTCCCCACCAAAGTGTGACTTTCTGGCAGCATCTCAACCTACATAGAACACACCAAATAGTATTTAAATATACAGGACTGTTTAATTCAGACACCACTGTTACTGCAGACGTTCACAACTTGATTTTATACATGTAAAACTGAGTAAGACAAACCTCTTAACGTTGTGTGAGACAAACCAAAGAATAAAAGCATTATCTGTGGCGTACAAAAGGGTGGGGGCAGAAGCACCACATTATATATATATATATATATATATATATACCGATCAGCCATAATATTAAAACCACCTCCTTGTTTCTACACTCACTGTCCATTTTATCAGCTTATATATCACCATATAGAAGCACTTTGTAGTTCTACAATTACTGACTGTAGTCCATCTGTTTCTCTACATACTTTTTTAGCCTGCTTTCACCCTGTTCTTTAATGGTCAGGACCCCCAAAGGACAACCACAGTGAGATGAACAAACAAGGAGTTGGTTTTAATGTTATGGTTGATCGGGGTATATATATATATATATTTGTGTGTGTGATTGTGATTTTGCATTGTAATCTTACATGTTCTTTAAATGAACTGTGTGTTTATAACCTAGTTTAATTTATGTGTAACACTGTGGAGTCAAATGCTTAAGTTGAAGCAGTTGTCTTCGTTTTTGTGCTTTTCTTAGATAGTTTTGATTTTTTTTTTTTTTAAAGAACGATCCAATATTTAAATGAGCAGATACTAGAATTACTTAGATTTTGCTTGCTTTTATTTTAATTGTCTCTTGGTTTTGCATTTTATTGCACTTTATACATAAGCACACACCATGGTGACATTTTTAAGTATTGATCATTTGGAGACATATTTTCAAGCAGGTCTTTTCAGCATGTATACTTTATAAGGCTTCTTTAACACGGTTTATATTTGTATTGATTAGGATGCTATTGAAAAATGTTCCTTTTTGGATGTGATTAGGTTTATTTTATGGCCATTTGTTTACTGTTTACACGAAATATACTACAACTGTTTTTTTCCACTGTTATTGGATACCTGTAGCAGCAGTAATTAGGTTTAACTTGTTTTTCTTCTAATATTCCAATACTTATATTTTCTAAGTGTAAAATACATTCACACCACCAAGTGTGGTGAAATACTCTGTTAGATCAACATTTACATTGTTATGGAAATTAAGGTAAAATAATTAGGTGTCATGCTAAGAAAGGTACTTTTTCTGTTTTATCTTTTTACTTGAAGACACTAAAAGCAGACGTACAGAACTCGAGTTCATCAGACTGTTTAACAATCAGTAGTTAACATTTAGCTGATGGGATGTTAAAGGCAAGAAAACATAAAACTGTATAATGCTATTTTCATTTACACTCCTAAAACACTGTCGCCTCACAGCAAGAAGGTCCTGGGTTTGAACCCCAGGTAGGGCAGTCCAGGTCCTTTCTGTGCGGAGTTTGCATGTTCTGCCTGTGTCTGTGTGGGTTTACTCCGGATGCTCCTGTTTCCTCCCACAGTCCTAAAGACATGCACGTGAGGTGAATTGGAGACACTAAATTGTCCAAGACTGTGTTTGATATTACCTTGTGAACTGATGAATCTTGTGTAATGAAGAACTACCGTTCCTGTCATGAATGTAACCTAAGTGTAAAACATGACGTTGAAATCATAATAAACAAACAAACACTCCTAAAAATATAGGCCCCAACTCCATGCATGGCACAAAGATCTAAAATAATTATTCAGATAATTGAGTCTGAAAAAAGACTAAAACTGTCATAAAGATTTTGTTAGAAACCAAAATGCTTCTTTCATCACTCCTGTTATTATTTTTGTTATTTTGATCATTAAAATTGTAGGGTTACAGTCTTGCATGGGATTACTGCAACACAAGTCTGTCAATGTATTTATCCTTCATCACTACAGTCCATATTATTTTTGCTGAAATTAAATGTATGGCGTAATAGCAAGCTAACAGAACTGTGTCTACACATGAAATCATTTCGATTTATTAAGGTTTATCTTGGGTTCACACACTGCATTTTTTTTTTTAAATAGTGAGTGCATTTTGTATTCAGAAATTGCCTTTAATATTCAAATTTTGTATTTTATATATTTATATTACCAATGATTGTTGATAAACTGTAAAACCAGAAATGTGGCTGTACCATTTGTTAAATAAAATTACACAAAATTAAAGTCCTCTTTTGCTCTAATGGTCATCATCCAGCAGCAAAAACGGCTGCACTGGTTAAGCGTTATTATTATTACTCATCTTTTAGCATCTCATTTTTGTGTTTTCTTTGTTTTATTTTGCAAATTTTACTGTTATTTCATATATCTGTGTAATCATGTTTCATTAAGTGTTATTATTGTATTGCCAAAGATGTTTTTGAAATAAATATGTTGTCTGTTTTAAGTGGTAGTGTCCATAACTGGTGTAATACCTGAGACCCAAAGGGTATACACAGTGTTGTGAAAAAGTAATTGGCCCATTCTGATTTTATTCATATTTGTCCCACTAAATGATTTTAGATTAATAAACAAAATACACTGCCTGGCCAAAAAAAAGGTCACCACCAGGATTTAACTAAGCAAATAGGTAAGAGCCTCCCATTGGATAAATACTGCATGGGTGATTATGTTTCAGCTGGCAACAAGTTATTTAACCCTAACTAATGCAGTGATTAGCTTCTCATTTGTTAAACAACTATGTGGAAAGACACATCCTGTGGTCATGGAAAAGATGTTAATCTGTTTCAGAAGGGTCAAATTATTGGCATGCATCAAGCAGAGTAAACATGTAAGTTGCTGAAACTACTAAAATCGGGTTAAGAACTGTCCAACGCATTATTAAAAAGTGGAAGGACAGTGGGGAAACATCATCTTCGAGGAAGGAATGTGGTCGGAAAAAAATCTTGAATGATCGTGATCGGCGATCACTTAAACGTTTGGTGAAATCTTTTCCAGAGTGATGGGCGCATCAGGGTAAGAAGTGTATGGGTGCATCAGGAGCAGTGATAATAATAATAATAATAATACATTTTATTTGTTGGCGCCTTTCATGACACTCAAGGTCACCTTACATCAACTAAAACAAGAAATAAAACATACAATAAGTTATTACAACTACAACAAACAAATGATCACAACACAAACATAAAACAAAAAGTACAAGATATGTTAAAGTGAATAAGCCAGTTTAAAAAGATGAGTTTTAAGAGCTGTTTTGAATTCTGCGATGGATTGCAATGTTCGAATATGGGTGGGGAGTGTGTTCCAGAGTTTAGGTGAAACATAGGAGAAAGCCCTGGTACCCATTGTACTAAGGTTAATGGCTGGTTCTGCCAATAAACCTGCTGAGGAAGATCGCAACGAGCGGGAAGGAGTGTAACACTGTAGAAGGTCTGTGAGATATGCAGGGGATAAATTATGAAGTGCCTTGAATGTCAGTAATAAAATTTTAAAATTGATCCGTTGCGATACTGGGAGCCAATGCAGTTGGATCAGCAGTGGTGTGACATGCTCAGTGGACTTGGTGCATGTAATTATCCGTGCTGCTGAGTTCTGGATATGTTGAAGTCTTTGAATAAGTTTTTTGGGAATGCCAGCCAGGATTGCATTGCAGTAGTCAATTCGTGATGTGACTAATGCATTGACTAAGACTTCCGTGGAGTGCTGTGATAAGACGGGCCTCAGTCTGGAGATATTTCGCAGGTGGAAAAAAGCAATCCGAGAAACATTATTTATGTGAGTTGAAAAAGAAAGGGTACTATCCAAGATAACACCAAGGCTCTTAACATGGGTGGACACAGGTATGATATCCTCAGCAACGGAAAATGAACTAATATTATTTTTCGAAAGCGCAGCCTTAGATCCAATAAGAAGTATCTCGGTTTTACTACTATAAATAGCTCAGAGGTTAAGGTACTGGACTAGTAAACAGAAGGTTGCCGGTGTTACGGAGAATTCAGTTCCCCCTGTTTCCCCTTTAACGCGCATGTGCAAAAATCATGACGTTTAAAATCATGACGTTTTTTTCAGTCGCTTCGTTGAGCATCGGTTTTTTGGAATATGTATTTATAGCGGTATGTTCTTTTCACATTTCATGTTGTATGTTAGGTAGTTTGTGATTAAACACATACTTTAAAGTATTGAATGAACTACTGTCAGAGGTTTTATTGCTCCATCCCAAGTCAGAGGTTTTCACACTGCGTTCGTCTTCAGCCTTGCTGTCAATCAACTAGAATTAACGTGTCAGATTTATTTGTAAATAAATCCTAATACAGGACATGCTCTTATTCACACACTTGTTTGTTCTTTTCGTTTTGTCACGCAAGAAAAAGTTTTGGTGCACATACAAATAAACTATATCGCACAGGACAATAGTCTGTGTTATTATTTAAGGTTACTCATCTCAGCTGCACTACCATTTACTTTAAAGAACAGTTTCATTCATGGTGATCTCTCGTTCATTTAAACTTTACAAACTGCAGCCATGTGATTTTAAAATTAACAAACAGTATGTAGAACAAGTTTAACCTATAGATCAGTCCATTATACTAACAACACAGGGGGGAACACATTTACCTGGAGACCTGGGGAATATGGTTCCCCACATGTATATCACTGTGTGTGTAATGATAAAACACTACAGTGATGCTGGTGATGTATTTAACTGTTGTCATTATGTAGAACAAGTTTAACCTATGAAACAGTCCATCAAACTAACAACACAGGGGGGGAACACATTTACCTGGAGACCTGGGGAATATGGTTCCCCACATGTATATCACTGTGTGTGTAATGATAAAACACTACAGTGATGCTGGTGATGTATTTAACTGTTGTCATTATGTAGAACAAGTTTAACCTGTAGATCAGTCCATCAAACTAACAACACAGGGGGGAACACATTTACCTGGAGACCTGGGGAATATGGTTCCCCACATGTATATCACTGTGTGTGTAATGATAAAACACTACAGTGATGCTGGTGATGTATTTAACTGTTGTTATTATGTAGAACAAGTTTAACCTATAGATCAGTCCATTATACTAAAAACACAGGGGGGGAACCCATTTACCTGAAGACCTGGGGAATATGGTTCCCCACATGTATATCACTGTGTGTGTAATTATAAAACACTACAGTGATGCTGGTGATGTATTTAACTGTTGTTATTATGTAGAACAAGTTTAACCTATAGATCAGTCCATTATACTGAAAACACAGGGGGGAACACATTTACCTGAAGACCTGGAGAATATGGTTCCCCACATGTATATCACTGTGATGATTCTTTTTTTTTTTAATGCAAACTACAGGCACACACACATTTTAAGAACAAAATATCTGTATTAGAAATTAGTGTTAAACTAAATTATGCATATATTACAATTATGCAAATATATAATAAAGAAATCCACCTCAATGCAAATTAAAACTTAAATACATATTTATAGCTTAATAGAAATATATATATTTTTAAACGAAATAAAATAAAATCTGGGATGGTGCCCTGGGATTGACTAGCATCACATCCATAGTGCACTCCTGCCGTACGTCCAGTTTCCCCAGGAACAGTTCTGGATCCTCCACGGCCATGACCAGGATAAAGCAGTTACTAAACAGAAATGAATGATTAATTTACTATCTACTTTATAAATAAACTAAAAGAGCAACATAAAATAAAATACAGCAACAAGCAAACTTTTTAGAAATAACATCCCAGTTAACCTTGGTCTAATCTTCAGTACATGCCGGACAATGAAGGTCTTCCTCTACTGGTGGGTTGCCAACACATGACTGGTGGTACCAAAGAAATAGTAATAATGCCTTAATTTTATTGGCTTTTTCATTGCACCATGCTATTATATATGTATGTCCTTGACTTTCCCTCTGGGATTAATAAAGTGATCTATCTATTATAGCCTGTGATGGATGTGACAGATGGTACCACCAGTCATGTGTTGGCAACCCACCAGTAGAGGAAGACCTTCATTGTCTGGCATGTACTGAAGATTAGACCAAGGTTAACTGGGATGTTATTTCTAAAAAGTTTGCTTGTTGCTGTATTTTATTTTATGTTGCTCTTTTAGTTTATTTATAAAGTAGATAGTAAATTAATCATTCATTTCTGTTTAGTAACTGCTTTATCCTGGTCATGGCCGTGGAGGATCCAGAACTGTTCCTGGGGAAACTGGACGTACGGCAGGAGTGCACTATGGATGTGATGCTAGTCAATCCCAGGGCACCATCCCAGATTTTATTTTATTTCGTTTAAAAATATATATATTTCTATTAAGCTATAAATATGTATTTAAGTTTTAATTTGCATTGAGGTGGATTTCTTTATTATATATTTGCATAATTGTAATATATGCATAATTTAGTTTAACACTAATTTCTAATACAGATATTTTGTTCTTAAAATGTGTGTGTGCCTGTAGTTTGCATTAAAAAAAAAAAGAATCATCACAGTGATATACATGTGGGGAACCATATTCTCCAGGTCTTCAGGTAAATGTGTTCCCCCCTGTGTTGTTAGTGTAATGGACTGATCTATAGGTTAAACTTGTTCTACATAATAACAACAGTTAAATACATCACCAGCATCACTGTAGTGTTTTATAATTACACACACAGTGATATACATGTGGGGAACCATTTTTTCCAGGTCTCCAGGTAAATGTGTTCCCCCCTGTGTTGTTAGTGTAATGGACTGATCTATAGGTTAAACTTGTTCTACATAATAACAACAGTTAAATACATCACCAGCATCACTGTAGTGTTTTATAATTACACACACAGTGATATACATGTGGGGAACCATATTCTCCAGGTCTTCAGGTAAATGTGTTCCCCCCTGTGTTGTTAGTGTAATGGACTGATCTATAGGTTAAACTTGTTCTACATAATAACAACAGTTAAATACATCACCAGCATCACTGTAGTGTTTTATAATTACACACACAGTGATATACATGTGGGGAACCATTTTTTCCAGGTCTCCAGGTAAATGTGTTCCCCCCTGTGTTGTTAGTGTAATGGACTGATCTATAGGTTAAACTTGTTCTACATAATAACAACAGTTAAATACATCACCAGCATCACTGTAGTGTTTTATAATTACACACACAGTGATATACATGTGGGGAACCATTTTTTCCAGGTCTCCAGGTAAATGTGTTCCCCCCTGTGTTGTTAGTATAATGGACTGATCTATAGGTTAAACTTGTTCTACATAATAACAACAGTTAAATACATCACCAGCATCACTGTAGTGTTTTATAATTACACACACAGTGATATACATGTGGGGAACCATATTCCCCAGGTCTCCAGGTAAATCTGTTCCCCCCTGTGTTGTTAGTATAATGGACTGATCTATAGGTTAAACTTGTTCTACATAATAACAACAGTTAAATACATCACCAGCATCACTGTAGTGTTTTATAATTACACACACAGTGATATACATGTGGGGAACCATTTTTTCCAGGTCTCCAGGTAAATGTGTTCCCCCCTGTGTTGTTAGTATAATGGACTGGTCTATAGGTTAAACTTGTTCTACATAATAACAACAGTTAAATACATCACCAGCATCACTGTAGTGTTTTATAATTACACACACAGTGATATACATGTGGGGAACCATTTTTTCCAGGTCTCCAGGTAAATGTGTTCCCCCCTGTGTTTTAGTATAATGGATTGATCTATAGGTTAAACTTGTTCTACATAATAACAACAGTTAACATCACCAGCATCACTGTAGTGTTTTATAATTACACACACAGTAATATACATGTGGGGAACCATATTCCCCAGGTCTCCAGGTAAATGTGTTCCCCCCTGTGTTGTTAGTATAATGGATTGATCTATAGGTTAAACTTGTTCTACATAATAACAACAGTTAACATCACCAGCATCACTGTAGTGTTTTATAATTACACACACAGTAATATACATGTGGGGAACCATATTCCCCAGGTCTCCAGGTAAATGTGTTCCCCCCTGTGTTGTTAGTATAATGGACTGATCTATAGGTTAAACTTGTTCTACATACTGTTTGTTAATTTTAAAATCACATGGATGCAGTTTGTGAAGTTTAAATGAACGAGAGAGATCACCATAAATGAAACTATTCTTGAAAGTAAATGGTAGTGCAGCTGAGATGAATAACCTTAAACTAGTGTGTGAATAAGAGCATGTCCTGTATTAGGATTTATTTACAAATAAATCTGACACGTTAATTCTAGTTGATTGACAGCAAGGCTGAAGACAGCAGTGTGAAAACCTCTGACTTGCGGTGGAGCAATAAAACCTCTGACAGTAGTTCACTCAGTACTTTAAAGTATGTATTTAATCACAAACTACCTAACATACAACATGAAATGTGAAAAGAACATACCGCTATAAACACATATTCCAAATAAACCGACGCTCAACGAAGCGACTGAAAAAAACGTCATGATTTTTGCACATGCGCGTTAAAGGGGAAACAGGGGGAACTGAATTCTCCGTAACACCGGCTCAAGCCCCGCCACCACCAAGTTGCCACTGTTGGGTCCCTGAGCAAGGCACTTAACCCTCAATTGCTCATCGTGTTCAGCTCATTGTCTAAGTCACTTTGGATAAAAGCGTCTGCTAAATGCTGAAAATGTAAATGTAAGAGAGGGACCCAATACATACATATGCATACATACATTACGTTAAAGTAGACTTGGTGATTAATAGGTTTCGTGAAAATACAGTGTACAAATACATGGGAATGTGTGTAAATTCCAAGCTGACCACCAGGGGGAGATATTGCTCTGACTTGAGCAGTACTTTTAAACTACTGTTTGCATATACTGTATAGTCACTACTGCTCAGCCTGTTTCAGGCTCTGTAATTTTGGCCTGAGTGATTCCTGCTGTTCAGTGCTAATTGCAGATGCTAATCCTTACACAAGGAGATTCTTCTCTGTCATCTCTGATATATAAAAGGATGCTGTGGGAGACCACTGGAATGTTACACAAGCCAAACAAGCAGCCCCACCAAATGTGTATGTGAAAAATGTATCTGTGGGAAAGAATGTCTCATGCACTACCTCGAACATCCCAAATGGATTCAGCCACCTATAATTTTTAAACGTGTGCGTTCACATGAGCACCAGACTGCTGTTATGACTTTAGGTCAGTGGTTTGAGGTTTTTGGTGTATTGTTTAAAAATGTCCATTGATAACAAAAAGAGACTAGAGAGTTAATGTGTGTGGTCTCAGTGGGATGACACTGAAGATTCAAAAATGTATATACACATACACACTAGAACATAAATGTTCACTTCCACCCTCCCATATGCCATCTGCTATACAGTGTACAATGATACGTGGTACATGTTTCTCAATTCTCAGACATACCAAAACGACTTACAGTACTGTGACAGTATATTGTCTAAGCAATTGAGGGTTAAGGGCCTTGCCCAAGGGCCCAACATTGGCAACCTGGCAGAGGTGGGGCCTGAACCAGCGACCTTTCAATTACTAGTCCAGTACCTTAACCACTATATATTAGTTTACTTTGATTACATATCTAATTAATTAATGTATTTTTTTACACATTGTGACAAATCCAGTCACTATTTAAAACAAGAGCAGCTTCATGCACCTCTAAGGTTCTCTTTGAAGTCCCTTTTAATTGTGCATAAATGATTAACAATATACTGTGAATGTTTAAAAGTTGCATTTAGTCTTAAAAAGATCAAGACTTTCATTCTTAAATTAAAATAAATTGGAACATATGACTTTTTCAGAGATTCACATTTTCAGTCTGAGTAAATGTCTAATTAGTAGGGATGTAACGATACACTCTAACCGCGATGCGATTCTTGATACTGGGTTCACGATACGATTTTTTCCCGATTTTTTAAACTGAAATTGAAGACAAATTATGACAAAGTTTCCTTTTATTATTCCTCTTAAAATAATAATAATAATAATAATAAAATACTGTATTTGTGCTGATCTTTTATTTATCTAAATAATGAATGCCCTTTTATTTCTGAGGTAGGTACAAACTATGCAAAACAATTTTGAATTAAGCCCGATTTGGCTGAAAAAACCCGAATTTGGCAACCAGGTGTATAACGCCAGTGACGTCAACCAGGTAAGATGTATAGCGCTAGTGCCCTCTGCTGTTTAAAGTGAATATCGATTCATTATACATGTCAAATTGATTTGAATCGTGGAATTTTTGAATCGGTTAATAACTATAAGAAAAAACTATAATAAAATATCTTGTGGTGAATTGTTACATCCCTACTAATTAGTGTGTACAATATATACAATAAAATACAATTGTTTGTGTTATTAGTTTACGTAATATGTGTTTGTTTATTTTTATCACAGGTACACAGTCATTTTGGTTGGCTTGCTGAAATTCCCATGTTGAGCTTCCTGGCTAATAAGTCAATGTTTGTTTGTTTGTTTGTTTATTAGGATTTTAACGTCATGTTTTACACTTTGGTTACATTCATGACAGAAACGATAGTTACTCATTACACAAGGTTCATCAGTTCACAAGTTTTAACACCAAACACAATCATGGACAATTTTGTATCTCCAATTCACCTCACTTGCATGTCTTTGGACTGTGGGAGGAAACCGGAGCACCCGGCTAAAACCCACACAGACACGGGGACAACATGCAAACTCCACACAGAAAGGACCTGGACCGCCCCACCTGGGGAACGAACTCAGGGACTGTTTGCTGTGAGGTGACAGTGCTACCCACTGAGCCACTGTGCCACCAATAAATCTACAATTTCCTTAAATATGTCCCAGTATATTGATCCAGTTATGTTTTGTTTAATAATGAGAAATGCTTCAATACTGTGACAGAGATGCAGCCCCATATCATGATGCTCCCACCTCTATACTTTCTGTGGGTAAGGGGTTCAAAAGCTTTTCAAAGTCAAAGTGAAGTCTTTTACTGGATATGACAAAATTAGTTATGCCGAATTATTGCATAACACTAATTTTGGTGGCAAACTTTAATACCTTAATTTCTTAATTTTCTCTGGATTCAGATCTCTCTCTCTCTCTCAGGCATAACATTAAAACCACCTCCTTGTTTCTACATTCACTGTCCATTTTATCAGCTTCACTTACCATATAGATGCACTTTGTAGTTCTACAATTACTGACTGTAGTTCATCTGTTTCTCTGCATACTTTTTTAGCCTGCTTTCACCCTGTTCTTCAATGGTCAGGACTCTCCCAGGACCACCACAGTACAGGTATTATTTAGGTGGTGGATCATTCTCAGCACTGCAGTGACACTGACATGGTGGTGGTGTGTTAGTGTGTGTTGTCCTGGTATGAGTGGATCAGACACAGCAGTGATGCTGGAGTTTTTAAATACCGTGTCCACTCACTGTCCACTCTATTAGACACTCCTACCTAGTTGGTCCACCTTGTCGATGTAAAGTCAGAGACGATCGCTCATCTATTGCAGGTGTTTGAGTTGGTCATCTTCTAGACCTTCATCAGTGGTCACAGGACGCTGCCCATGGAGCACTGTTGGCTGGATATTTTTGGTTGGTGGATTATTCTCAGTCCAGCAGTAACAGTGATGTGTTTAAAAACTCCAGCAGCGCTGCTGTGTCTGATCCACTCATACCAGCACAACACACACTAACACACCACCACCATGTCATTGTCACTGCAGTGCTGAGAATGATCCACCACCTAAATAATACCTGCTCTGTAGTGGTCCTGTGGGGGTCCTGACCATTGAAGAACAGGGTGAGAGCAGGCTAAAAAAATATGTAGGGAAACAGATGGACTACAGTCAGTAATTGTAGAGCTACAACGTGCTTCTATATGGTAATTGGAGCTGATAAAATGGACAGTGAGTGTAGAAACAAGGAGGTGGTTTTAATGTTATGGCTGATCGGTGTATATATATATACAGGTCCTTCTCAAAAAATTAGCATATTGTGATAAAGTTCATTATTTTCCATAATGTAATGATAAAAATTAAACTTTCATATATTTTAGATTCATTGCACACCAACTGAAATATTTCAGGTCTTTTATTGTTTTAATACTGATGATTTTGGCATACAGCTCATGAAAACCCAAAATTCCTATCTCAAAAAATTAGCATATTTCATCCGACCAATAAAAGAAAAGTGTTTTTAATACAAAAAAAGTCAACCTTCAAATAATTATGTTCAGTTATGCACTCAATACTTGGTCGGGAATCCTTTTGCAGAAATGACTGCTTCAATGCGGCATGGCATGGAGGCAATCAGCCTGTGGCACTGCTGAGGTGTTATGGAGGCCCAGGATGCTTCGATAGCGGCCTTAAGCTCATCCAGAGTGTTGGGTCTTGTGTCTCTCAACTTTCTCTTCACAATATCCCACAGATTCTCTATGGGGTTCAGGTCAGGAGAGTTGGCAGGCCAATTGAGCACAGTAATACCATGGTCAGTAAACCATTCACCAGTGGTTTTGGCACTGTGAGCAGGTGCCAGGTCGTGCTGAAAAATGAAATCTTCATCTCCATAAAGCTTTTCAGCAGATGGAAGCATGAAGTGCTCCAAAATCTCCTGATAGCTAGCTGCATTGACCCTGCCCTTGATAAAACACAGTGGACCAACACCAGCAGCTGACATGGCACCCCAGACCATCACTGACTGTGGGAACTTGACACTGGACTTCAGGCATTTTGGCATTTCCTTCTCCCCAGTCTTCCTCCAGACTCTGGCACCTTGATTTCCGAAAACAGTACTTTGGACCACTGAGCAACAGTCCAGTGCTGCTTCTCTGTAGCCCAGGTCAGGCGCTTCTGCCGCTGTTTCTGGTTCAAAAGTGGCTTGACCTGGGGAATGCGGCACCTGTAGCCCATTTCCTGCACACGCCTGTGCACGGTGGCTCTGGATGTTTCTACTCCAGACTCAGTCCACTGCTTCCGCAGGTCCCCCAAGGTCTGGAATCGGCCCTTCTCCACAATCTTCCTCAGGGTCCGGTCACCTCTTCTCGTTGTGCAGCGTTTTCTGCCACACTTTTTCCTTCCCACAGACTTCCCACTGAGGTGCCTTGATACAGCACTCTGGGAACAGCCTATTCGTTCAGAAATTTCTTTCTGTGTCTTACCCTCTTGCTTGAGGGTGTCAATGATGGCCTTCTGGACAGCAGTCAGGTCGGCAGTCTTACCCATGATTGCAGTTTTGAGTAATGAACCAGGCTGGGAGTTTTTAAAAGCCTCAGGAATCTTTTGCAGGTGTTTAGAGTTAATTCGTTGATTCAGATGATTAGGTTAATAGCTCGTTTAGAGAACCTTTTCATGATATGCTAATTTTTTGAGATAGGAATTTTGGGTTTTCATGAGCTGTATGCCAAAATCATCAGTATTAAAACAATAAAAGACCTGAAATATTTCAGTTGGTGTGCAATGAATCTAAAATATATGAAAGTTTAATTTTTATCATTACATTATGGAAAATAATGAAATTTATCACAATATGCTAATTTTTTGAGAAGGACCTGTATATAGACAAAGAGAGAGAGAGAGAGAGAGAGAATACACCTTTTAGCCCTTGTGGCTGTTTCATTTTCCTTTTACAAAATTCCTACCATAGCATAAAGAGGGAGTGAACAGGAGGAGGTGCTATAATTTTTAGGCCAGTTGTTTATTGCTGGAGAGCATGTATTTATTTCACAGGACTGAAAATTGTGGCTATGGGCTGATCCAGGCATTGGAGGGTAATTACAGAGGCGGAGGCCGCAGTGCACCACAGCAGTACCTCTTATAAGCTCAGTTTGTGGCTGTAGTTTATTCCTGAGCCCCTTCCACACGTACACTTGTGCAATCACCTACAAATAAGCTGGTAATGTCTGTGCACATAATGCACCTTGATACATCATGTCATCAGTTTCTTAGCCATAGATTTAATCACTGTAACGTCCACTGTGTTATCCTCAAAAAAAAAAAAAAGCACAGCTCCTGTAATCTGCTCTGTGGTTTATTTGTGTAGGTGGAATCACATTACGTATGAATACGTATTTGCCATGGTCTCTTCATAACATGCTAATCTGAGGTTCCTTTTTGTTTATTTTTGGCTCTTACACGTCCCTGCTCATAAAAAAAGGATTTCCCTTTGATTAAGGCGAACTAATGGGAGCTCTGTCTTCCTGTGTTGGTTTACCCAAAAGGGAGGGATACGCATTTAAGCATTCAGTCACACAAACCTTGCCTCACAAACAGGTAAATTGGTAGTTCTGGGCAAAAATGCGATCCAAATTTATATTACACATAATGAACTGTTTTTGTGGATTGCTATATTTTTGTGCTTCTCTTTAATGTTTTTTTCTCAGAGAAAGAACTTAGACTTTACAGTAAAAAATGTTGACTTTACTACACCCACCTTGCATGAGATGATGGAATGCGATTACCATGGGTACACTGGCCTTTCTAAATGAGTCCTTCTGAGGTTTTCTGTAAACCTGAAATACACTTTAACAACAACAGCCTTGCAGCATTTAGCCATAAACCTTTCATATATAAATAGCCTAGGCTATTTGCTAAATAAAAGTGAAAAATATCTGTTAAACAAGAGTAGGAAAACAAGTGTTTAGAGGACATTAACTTCTTCAAATCCTTAAGCATCAGTTATCAGATATCAGTTATCAAACAGAAGCAATTTTAAAATACAGAATACATATCATGGGATTTTAAAATACAGACTACATTTTATGGGGGTTTAAAATAGAGTCCCCATAATATGCAATAAACATTATTTATAGGTCTCATGAGTAACCTGCAACGTTTAAAAAGAATAAATACCCTAAAAAACTAAGTTCTACATTTCATTTTAATTTAGCCATCCATTCCAAAAAGTTGATCACTTAATTTAATATATGATACTGTATACACTGATCAGCCATAACATTAAAACCACCTCCTTGTTTCTACACTCACTGTCCATTTTATCAGCTCCACTTACCGTATAGAAGCAATGGTCAGGACCCCCACAGAGCAGGTATTATTTAGGTAATGGATGATTCTCAGCACTGCAGTGACACTGACATGGTGGTGGTGTGTTAGTGTGTTTTGTGCTGGTATGAGTGGATCAGACACAGCAGCGCTGCTGGAGTTTTTAAATACCGTGTCCACTCTTTGTCCACTCTATTAGACACTCCTACCTAGTTGGTCCACCTTGTAGATGTAAAGTCAGAGACGATCACTCATCTATTGCTGCTGTTTGAGTTGGTAATCTTCTAGACCTTTATCAGTGGTCACAGGACGCTGCCCATGGGGCGCTGTGGAGGTATGTAGAGAAACAGATGGGCTACAATCAGTAATTGTAGAACTACAAAGTGCTTCTATATGGTAAGTGGAGCTGATACAATGGACAGTGAGTGTAGAAACAAGCAGGTGGTTTTAATGTTATGCCTGATCGGTGTATATGATACTGTATCAATGTTTACAGTGCTTCTATATGCTATTATTTTTTAAAAACATTAGTTTTGGGCCAACAAGTCAGTAAATCCTAAATAACATAAAAGCAAAGCTATTTTATTACTTGGTTGCTTGCTTTATTAAATGATTCATTAAGATAAATAACATTTTCTAAGGAGAGGGTGTCACTGTCCACATTTAAGCAAGGTGCTTTAAAATTAGCACCTTATCATGTTCAACCACTGATTTATCCAAATCAGGGTCGTGGTGTGTCCAGTTTCCAATGAACCACTGCACGCAATGCAGTAACACACTCCAAAGAGGATGCTAATCCATCGTGGGACCACCCCCACCCCAGACATAGCCAATCATGTCTTTATGTAGACACCCGGCCGGCCAATAGCACAGCTGGAAATTGGAACCCTGTGGTAGTATATAAGTTGCATGTTAATGTTCAATTAAAGTCTGTTGCTAATTACATGGCAAAATATAGCAGCTGCTTCTTTCTTGTGCGTCAGCCTCTGAGTCCATGGTGATGTAAAGCTCTTAACTGGACATTCTTAAAAAGAACAGACATGCTTTTTGATTACATCTCACTCACTCACTCACTTTCTTAACCCTTATGTTGTGTTTGGGTCAAATTTGACCCGTTTTTAAGTTCAGGTATGTAAAAAGTTCCCTTTGCTTTTTTGTATTGGAACAAGATTTCATGATATCCTCAGAAACAGCTATTTTAACACGACAAAAGAAATTTTCATAATTTTAGTCCATTCTGAATGTCTCTAATAAAAAAAGTGACATTTGTGGTGTTATGGGTAAAATATTACCCGGCATAGAATACTGGCTGTTGCGTCTATCACATAAAAGATGTGGGTTGCTCTGTGGATCAAATATGGCTCAATTTGCCCCACCACACACATACACACACACACACACACACACACACACATACACACAGACACACAAGCAAGTGGTCCAAGTCATGACAAATGGTCTTCAGGGGCACAATATAACATGCGATAATTTCTTCACGTTCTATGACCAAGAACTGCTGAAGAAGAAGCTGACCATGGTGGGAACGGTCAGGAAAAACAAACCTGAGCTTCCTCTAGCACTTCTTGGAACAAAGGACAGGGCACCTCTCTCCTCGAAGTTTGCATTCTTAGAGAGAACCACAATTGTGTCAAACTGTCCAAAAAACCCCCAGAAATGTCATTGTGATGTCCACTCTCCACAAGGATGCTGCTGTGAGCAGTAGGGAGGACAAAAAGCCAGATATGATCCTGGATTAGGTCACTGGCACATACACATGCAAGCAAAAGACAAAAAGGTGGCCAATGGCAGTCTTTTATAATATATTGTATGTTTCTGCATACACCGCATTTTTGGTGTGGACGGAAATAAATCCTGGATGGAACATCAGAAAAACCTTCAAAAGGAGGCTTTTTCTGGAGGAGTTGGGGAGGACTCTGGTATATCCCCACATTGAAAGACGCCAGCGGCTGCCCCGAACCCAAGCCTCTGTCAATTTGGTGAGAGAGCTTCAGACTACACCCACACCAGCATCCTGCACAAGGAACCAGACATGCGATGCCAGGGGGAACAAGAGAAAGAAGTGCCAGTCCTGCCCCTTCAACAAGGACAGAAAAACTAGCACCACTTGCCACACATGTAAGAAACACATCTGCAAGGAGCACACTAAAACAATCACATACTGTGATATATGCATGTAAACAACACACACACATGCACACACACAAAATATTGTTTTTCAATGTTCAATTTATAGTTTAATTTTCAATTTACACCTGCTGTTCTGAGTAAAATAAAGTTTTATGAAAAAGGGGAAAAATCTATACGGGTCAAAATTGACCCGTTGCAGCACTGATGTCACTATAGATAATAATGTTTAGATAAAAAAAAAAAAAAGCAATTTTTGCTCAGTGTGCTCTGATATTAGTCTATTAGACTCAGATAATATCCTTACATTGTTTCTTCACTATAGGAAATTCACTATAGTGAATTTAAACAGGTTTTTTTTTATTGAAAATGAGTGGTATATTGTGAGATGAAAAGTTTATGGAGCCAAAAAAATAAAATTGAAAACAGTGTTTACATGGATTTAAATACAAACTAAGTTAGCTATGAGGTGAGAAACAAAATTGGATGATAACTATTGTTTTTGAGTATTTTCAGGCTGATTTAAATCGGGTCAAATTTGACCCGCTAACACTAAAGATGTGGGCAGCTTTCTAACACAATACAAGGGTTTCTTAACCGCTTATCCAATTAAGGTCGTGGGGGGAGGGGGGGGGGGGTGCTGAAGCCTATCCCAGCTTTTCAGTGGGTGCAAGGCACACAGTAACACCCTAGACGGGGCGCCAGTCCCTCGCAGGGCAGACACACATACACACACACACACATACACACACCCATTCACCTGTAGGGCAATTCAGTGTCTCCAATTAACCTGACTGCATGTTTTTGGACTGTGGGAGGAAACCGGAGCTCCCAGAGAAAACCCACGCAGACACGGGGAGAACATGCAAACTCCGCACAGAAAGGACCCGGACCGCCCGCCTGAGGATCGAACCCAGGACCTTCTTGCTGTGAGGCGACAGTGCTACCCACCGAGCCACCGTGCCGCCCTAGAATTACATCTGACCATCTGACCATGACAAAAGTTTGAGTTTTCCTTCTAAATCACTATTTTGTGTAATTTATAATTGTCAGACTAACACTATTTATGTAGGAACAAATATTCACAAGCCATATCCAATCATAATCACTAACACGGAATCAGAAGGTCATGTTTTATATTTACATAGTTAAATTAAGTGTTTAGGTTGATTTATGTAAAGTTTTGATTCAGCAGATTACATTTTCTCAATAAAACTACACGAAATCTCAAATCCTTCAAAGTGCTTGATTGCAGAAATCATTGCAACTGTCCATTACATGTGTGTATGCAGCTTTTAAAGCATGAAGGAGGGTCATAGAGTGATTAAGGGAGGGAGGGAAGGAGTTAGAGAGGGAGGAAAAAGGACTGAGTGAGTGACTGAGCGAGTGAGTGAGTGAGTTAGTATACGTTAGTGCACTTCTTCATTCATCCACTTTCTCCTGACTAGGGACGGATGTAACTCCAGTGCCAAACAGGTAAGTAAACATTTCCAGTTAACTTTTTTCTCGTATATCTGTTGCACTAAATAAAAGGAAAAAATATTTATTGTGCTGAATTTTTATTACACATGATTATTTTTTTTATTATGATTATTTTGGTCAGAATCCAAAAAGTTTATCACTTTCTTAGACAGTTTGTTAATTGGCTTTGCACATGTACTAGAGCTGCTAATAGCTGGAAGAACGGAAGGTAGAATGTTTTCTACTATATATAGGCATTTAATAATATCTGGCCACTGCAAGGATTGATTACTGTGTGTTACCTTTTTTGTGAGTTGTTTCATTTACCTTCAGACTTGTGGTGATTCTTGAAGGATAAAATGATTGCAGCATCATTATTAGCTAGAATTATTTTTATTTGATTCTGTTATTGAACAGTTTTATATACCAGATGTATGTGCATTAACCAAATTCACATTCAGATAAAGCCAACTACTGCATTGTGTTTTATTGTATTTTTGGATATTAATTTACTACATTAGTTACTAAAGGTTGCTGCAGAATTTTTCTAACTCTAGGAAGCATCTGTGGTTAAATAATAGTTAAATAAACATGATCTGAGGAATACTCTTGAGATAAACCCAATTGTTAATGTTTTTTTGCTATAAATATTCAAGAAATGTGCATTTTTAACTCTGTAATATACCCCATGGTAGTATAAAAGCTTGCTGGACTGTGGACAATGTCAACCATTTTGTACCAGCGTTTATTTTAGCAGAGCTGTTTTTGTGGTTCTTGAATTACACCTGACCATCCATAAAAACTACCCCTAGCAGAAAATCTCGAAATTGGCCACCAGTGTATTATGTTTAATGTGAAATAAACCGTATCTGAGGAATGCTCCTGTGATAAACCCAATTGTTAATGTTTTATTGCTATGAATATTCAAGAAATGTGCATTTTTACTCTGTAATATATAAAAATATTATATAAAAATAATATAGAGAAATTGTAGGTAACCTGATTGGTGTATGTCAATTGTACCCAACAGGCTCCATGTTAATGGTGCTAAAAAGGACCAGTCATTAACCTTGTTGCAGAGCAAAGTGATTGATTACAATTATTGACAGTGACTATATAATTATGGCTAGTTTGAATGCACCCAATAAAAAATTATACAGTGTCATTGAACTATGTGGCATGGCCACTTAATTTTTAGTCAGTGTTCATGATTAATTGCAGGTTTTGACATCAATAAGAAACTGCTGCAACATGGGTGGCACGTTACACAGTCAAGCAAGCTTAAATAAATAAATAACCAACCAACAATTGCAGCCTCTCATCCCATGTCAGTATAAAAGCTTGCTGGACCATTTTGTACCAGCTTTTTGTCATAGCAGAGCTTTTTTGTGGTTCTTAAAAACTACCCTTAGCAGAAAATCTTGAAATTGGCAAGAGATCACCAGTGTTTCACGTCTTTTTAATTAGTGCCGTCTAATCAGTGCTCCTGAATTTACAGTATATTCTTCACCCAGCAGGGTTTGCCATTGTTCCAGAAAACACACAAGTTAAATTTATTAAAGAGCTTAAAATGAATGTTCCAATAATTTAGTCACAAAAAGTGTCCCAAAACTGTCATGATATACATGAAACAAGAAACTGCTAAAACAAATTTTATACATTACCCCAAATCATTGTTTCCTAATGCTTTGTAATCATGTGTTTTTCCTCCATGTATGTGGATACCTTGTTGTCATTTTTTTATGGGATTCTAACCACAACCCGAATAACCATGCATGCAATTTTGCATCTAATAATTTTTTTTTAAAACAGGGCATTAGTTTGTCAACAGAACCAAAATGATTAAAACTAAAGTACCTTGAAACTCAACGTCAATTTGTTCTGGGAGTGGCGTTGAGTTTAAAAGGCATTGAGTTTTAAGGTATTTTTTCCCATTAGGATGTATGGTGAAACCTGTTAATGCGTTCCATGGCCCGTGGAACTGCATATATTTTAGGGTAATGTAAAATAATGGGGTTGTTTTTGACACGTATGCACTAAAAATAACACAAATATAATATAAAAAACACTAAAATACAATTAAAAACAGTTAAAAATCAATAACAAATACAATAAAACCTGCCCTTTACCTTTACTTCTTTATTGTTTTCTTATGCATTATAATTAAAGGAGAGAACTTATAAGCAGTAATAATTAAGAGAAGTTTAGTGTTTTTATGTCGTTCTTTTAAAACATTAAGTTACATTATTTTTATTTTTTTTTATAATAAGCGTTTTAGACTCCCTCAGAAAAGCTGATTCTTACAATTTCTCAGCACCCCGAGTTATAACACAAGGTTAAAAGTGAAACAAGAGAAAAATACAGCTAAACACAGATACTCTGAATGTGGACACTTTCAGAGTGACTTTGACGGTTATTCCACACAAATGCAGATTTGTCTCATGTTTGCATGACGTTATACCGCACCACTCACGCCAAACACTGAACAAAGCAGCAGTCGCACACACGTTGAGTTTAAGGGAATTGTTGAGTTTAAGGGTACAAATTTATCGACGAAGGGCGTTGAGTTTCAAAGATTTTAAGTTTTGGATACGTAAGTTACAAGGTACCACTGTAATATAAAAAGCTCAAATAAACTAAAATTTAACCAAAATTCTAATTAAAATGTATATCAAGACTAAAGGTATTTAAAACCCTAGTAAACAGCTATTTATGTTAAACAAATAAATGACATCTAAAATAAAGGTATGGTAAGCTAACCACTGTGATCTGAATGTATATTTCATATGTTTTCCTTTTTTTCCAGGAGTCCTATCTCACCACTAACATGACACTGGCTCTTTGTCTGTATTGGGGCTGTCTGCTCCTTGTCTGCACGTACGCAGTGCCACGCTCTCCCCCAAACCCGGGCAGTAGTTCTCCTTTAAAGGTGCGTTTGGCAGGGGTCGGGCGCAGAGAGAACGAGGGCCGCATTGAGGTGCTACACAACAACACATGGGGAACTGTGTGCGATGACGAGGTCGACATAAAACTGGCGAACGTGGTTTGTAAAGAACTGGGCTACCGAGGGGCCATCACATGGGCACACAGCGCCAGATATGGAGAGGGAGCAGGTGAGTTCCAATGACCAAAGCTAGCATTTGCCTTGTCTTACTGAATTGTGTATCTCTGTTATCAATCATGAAATAAGGAGGTTCCAATTTTCATTCGTGTTAGAATTAGAGGCTGCTGGGATGTGGGTCAGGTGAGCTTTCTATTGCTTGGAGGCTCCAAAGCCAGCACTTTAAAACATGAAGCTACTTTTATGCATGGCAGCATCTAAGACGATGACTGTGTTTAACCTGTGGACAGTGATAGCTGTTGTTTAGCAGCTACAACAATCCACTATTCTCAGATTAGCCCTGTTTACACTGACACTTTATTAGGTACACCTATTAAGTATATACACTGATCAGCCATAACATTAAAACCACCTCCTTGTTTCTACACTCACTGTCCATTTTATCAGCTCCACTGACCATATAGGAGCACTTTGTAGTTACAATTACTGACTGTAGTTTATCTATTTCTCTACATACTTTTTTAGCCTACTTTCACCCTGTTCTTCAATGGTCAGGATCCCCACAGGACCACCACAGAGTAGGTATTATTTAGGTGGTGGGTCATTCTCAGCACTGCAGTGACACTGACATGGTGGTGGTGTGTTAGTATGTGTTGTGCTGGTATGAGTGGATAAGACACAGCAGTGCCACTCACTGTCCACTCTATTAGACACTCCTACCTAGTTGGTTAACCTTGTAGATGTAAAATCAGAGACGATTGCTCATTTATTGCTGCTGTTTGAGTTGGTCATCTTCTAGACCTTCATCAGTGGTCACTGTTGGCTGGATATATTTTTGGTTGGTGGACTATTCTCAGTCCAGCAGTGACAGTGGGGTGTTTAAAAACTCCAGCATCATTGCTGTGTCTTATCCACTCATACCAGCACAACACACACTAACATACCACCACCATGTCATTGTCACTGCAGTGCTGAGAATGATCCACCAACCAAATAATACCTACTCTGTAGCGGTCCTGGGAGAGTCCTGACCATTGAAGAACAGCATGACAGGGGGCTAACAAAGCATGCAGAGAAACAGATGGACAGTCAGTAATTGTAGAACTACAAAGTGCTTCTATATGATAAGTGGAGCTGATAACATGGACAGTGAGTGTAGAAACAAGGAGGTGGTTTTAATGTTGTGGCTGATCAGTGTTTATTTATTGATTATTTAATAAGCTGCTCCTACAATATAGATGAACTTTGTTTATCAATTGCTGACTGTAGCCCTATGTTGCTCTGCACACATTGTCACCCCCTGTACCACAGAACCCACATTGACCAGATAATGTTTGAGTGGTGAACCATGCTCATGACTGCTATGACACTAACATAGTAATTTTTTTATTTTATTTATTTAACCTTTATTTAACCAGGAGGTCCCATTGAGATTCAAAATCTCTTTAATGACATGGTAGTTCAGGTTTGAGATGATCAGATGCAGTAATTTGGATGTAATTTGTAAAAACTGATTACATTTACTGGTTTCTTTAATTGGGAACACATACCCTGTTAGCAGTAGTTGTAGGTGTATAGTTAGAGACCAGAGCTATCTTCTTTTTTCATGTTCACTGTGTTAATCTTCCGCTATTATGTTATATTTTTGGTTAGAGCACTATTCTTATCCCAGTAAGGTGTTTATGCACCTGCTACACTTATACAACATAAACTACCTATGTCATTACCTCTTAGTACTGAGAATTGTCCACCACCTGAATAACATCTGGTCAGTGGGACTTACATTTTTAGTTAAAGCAAATGAGCTTTAAAAATCAACTGAAATTGCAAAACCTAACCTAAACTATATGCCCCTGACTGACTATATAAGCTTTAAAAATACGGTTTTAGGAAACCTTTAAAGACATAACTTTCTTCACAGCTGCACAAAATCCCAGGTCTGCAGTTCTTTACGTTGACCTGCCCTGCCCTATAATTTAAATTTAAGGCGGCAATAAAGATCCCCAGTAAACCAAAGCAAGTGTAACACCAGTTGGAGAACACACACTGTCATTAAAACTAAACAAAGGCTTCAGTCTGCCCGTCTAGCAAATACTCCAGATTAGCTCAGACAGCTTCATGAAAACTCTCCTTGAATGCCTAAGTATTGCTGTTACTTATTGCTTTAATGACACGTCTCACGTTTTTGTATTACCACTGCATGACCTCACATCTTAAAAAGTATTTTGTCTATGACGGTGAAGTCACTGAGTACATACACTGATCAGCCATAACATTAAAACCACCTTCTTGTTTCTATACTCACTGTACATTTTATCAGCTCCACTCACAATATAGAAGCACTTTGTAGTTCTACAATTACTTACTGTAGTCCATCTGTTTCTGTGCATGCTTTTTAAACCTCCTTTTACTCTGTTCTTCAATGGTCAGCACACCCACAGGACCACTACAGAGCAGGTATTATTTAGGTGGTGGATCATTCTCAGCACTGCAGTGACAATGACATGGTGGTGTGTTAGTGTGTGTTGTGCTGGTATGAGTGGATCAGACACAGCAGCGCTGCTGGAGTTTTTAAATACCGTGTCCACTCACTGTCCACTCTATTAGATACTCCTACCTAGTTGGTCCACCTTGTAGATGTTAAGTCAGAGACTATCGCTTTTCTATTGCTGCTGTTTGGTCATCTTCTAGACCTTCATCAGTGGTCACAGGACGCTGCCCATGTGGCACTGTTGGCTGGATGTTTTTGATGGTGGACTATTCTCAGTCCAGCAGTGACAGTCAGGTGTTTAAAAACTCCAGCAATATTACCAATTTCATACCCTTTTAACACAATCTTATGTCCACAGGTCCTATATGGATGGATAACGTGCGCTGTCAAGGTTCAGAAAAGTCTCTGAAAGACTGCAAGTCTAATGGTTGGGGAGTTCATGACTGTAAGCACTCTGAAGATCTTGGGGTGGTATGTAGTTCTGAGAGAAGGCTCGACCAAACAGTTCCTGGACTGTCAAGAAGAAGCTCTACAATAAACAGCAGAGGCAATGTTACCATCTTAAACCCATGGCAAGATCACTCTCGGCCAAGGGGTTATACTTCTATGCATGGCAATGCACATCCACAAGACTTCTCCAGGCAGGGTCAGTCTTCTAGACATTGGTTACAAAATCCGGTAAGCAGTCAGGTACACTGGCAAGTCTCTGCACATCATATGACCTCTGATGCAATCTTGACATCTAATTAGAACTGGAATGTCTCTATTGTAATGTATTTTGTTTGCTATCATTTAAATATTTGCAGAGAAGTGATTTTGTGCATGCTCAGATATCTTACTGTAGACAGTATTTCATGTCTCAGCCATTCCACTGGATTATCAGATGCCTTTATAATATACTAAAATTTAATTACAAAAAATTGACAAGAATTGTTAGATTAGTTTCAAAGTTATTGCAACTATACAATGATCAAGCATAACATTATGACCACCTTCCTAACTGACTGGTCTGTGGCTATGCAGCCCCATACGTAACAAACTGTGATGCATTTGTGTATTCTGACACTGTTCTATCAGAATCAGCGTTAACTTATTCAGCAATTCGAGCGACAGTAGCTCGTCTGTTGGATCGGACCAAACGGGCCAGCCTTTGCTCCCCACGTGCATCAGTGAGCTTTGGCTGCCCATGACCCTGTCACAGTTTACCACTGTTACTTTCTTACACCACTGCAGACAAGGAACACCCCACAAGAGCTGCAGTTTTGGAGATGCTCTGTCCCAGTCGTCTAGCCATCACAGTTTGGCCCTTGTCAGACTTGCTTAAATCCTTAAGCTTACGCTTGCCCATTTTTCCTGCTCCTAACACATTAACTTTGAGGATAAAATGTTCACTTGCTGCCTTATATATCCCACCCACTAACAGGTGTCGTGATGAAGAGATAATCAGTGTTTTTTACTTCACCTGTCAGTGGTCATAATGTTATGGGGTTGACCATTCTCAGCACTGCATTGACACTAACATGGTAATGACTAGGTAGTGGGTGTTGTTCGGATATGAGTGTATTAGATGCAGCAGTGTTAAGTGGGATTTTTAGATACTGTTCAAACCTATGGCCTATTTAGTAGGAACACATGCCCTTAATTAGAGCTAAGATATTTCTTTTTTCATGTACAATAGGTGTTAATCCTTCTCTAGTATTTTATCATTGAACATTTTCTGATCACAGGACTCTATTCCCCTCTTAGTATTGACAGTGAGGTGTTTAAATACCGCATATAATCAATTAGTCTCCATACCAGATAAGTGTACATACTAAAGTTCTTGGTAAGTTCAAATATAAAATGTTTTTTTTTTCTTCTTTTTTTTAACTTCTTCAGTCTGGCAGTAAGGTAAAGATTGAGGAGGTCCGTCTGCGACCGATCTTAACGGCTACCAAAAAGCGTGCACTGGTGACGGAGGGTGTGGTGGAAGTGAAACATGCTGGAAGATGGAGGCAGGTCTGTGACAAAGGCTGGACTCTGAATACAAGCAGAGTTGTGTGTGGCATGCTGGGATTCCCTGATGCGGTGCAACCTAACATGAAAACCTATAAGTAAGTCTCCCATTCATTAAACTAAACACCTTGTAGTTACAATATGTCTCTATTTATACAACATGCTTCAATTTCATTCAAAATCTGAAAGTGCTCCACATTGATACAAATGTAAACTAATGAACCAAATCAGTAATCAGCATTTATTGATAAGAGCTACTGACAGATCAGATTGAACAAGTATGTTCTTTAGCAGGTGTAACTGGAATGGTCTATGCTGCTTTAGGAGATCAGCAATAAGCTGAACTTTTTAGGGCTTTAAAGATAATTAGTGAGACTTTGCAGTCAGTGTGGAATTTAACATGAAGCCAGTGTAAACTGATTAAGACAAGGGTAATACGATTTCTAGTAAGACCAGCACCAATTATGTTAGAAGCTTATGTTAGAAAACTACAAGGCAGCCAGCTAGAAACACAGAAACACACAAGGGTGTGTTCGAAAACCTAGTGAGCTGCCTTGCTGTCTTACTGCCTACATAGGCAGCTGCCTGAGAGGATTCTATTAAGTCATTGACTTATAAGGCAGGTTATTCGAACACTATTTAGGCAGCGATTCCATCAGTTTTCGCTAACTAAGCTAACACAGTTAGCCTCATGCCATTCAAACCAATGGGATAGGGTGGCACAACACGCTAGCATGTCAACTAACATCTCCCTTCGTGTACCCTTCGTAAAAAACGGTTAAATTCACTGACAAGCCTGAATTTGCAAATAAATCACATTTGCACAAGTTTATACAAATTAAAAATCAATAATAATTTATTTACGTTTGAAAAGAACTCCGTTCGTTTCTCCGCACCGTCCGCCATGTTTTTTATTTTTCTGTAAGAAAAGTTGTGCCTCACTGAATGCTGGGCTTGCCTTCACCGCTAAGGCAGCATCGTATGCTCCCTCATTCTTGAATCAAAATACTGTTGAAATTTTAAGATACCTTACTAGTGAGCATATTAAGGCATCTAGGATTTCGAACAGCCTACTCATTGGGAGATGACATAAAATGCTCTTATATGTAGAGAGCTCCCTAGGTTTTCAAACACACCCATTGTATTGATAATGTGTGAGTCTCTTAGCATTAAATATGATAACATATGTCTTATTTTTGCCATTTTTTAAAATGATCTATCAAGTGTTACAACAAGGACCTTAATTATTTTAATAGCTTAGTAATCTCTCCCAGTTATTCAGGTGTAGGTTACAATCAGCTGATAAAAGGCTTTTAAGGTAAAAAATGAATGGGAACCCCCTCTATGTTATTGGCGATGGTTTTGAAATGTGATGTGCACAAAGCTCATAGGTGTCCACTTAGATATACACTTATTTTTGACCATTTGACTCATCATCCTTCCTGAATCCTGTAAGTGCTTGATTTTAAGATTTATTTTATGTTTTAATGCAAGATCTAATTACCTGTCCTGTGTCTGTAACTGATTAAAGAATATAACAAAAATATTAGAATACAGGTCAATGCTATGACAAAAAAGACTTTATACATATAACAGGACATAGTAAAGGAGACATGCAGTAAAACATGCCCTCAAGTCACCTTCTCTATTTGCTGGAACAAGTCTTTTGTTTGTCTTATCTCATTCCCCTGGGCACCTTTTACAAGTCTGAGCTCTGATTAAAAGACCTCTCAAAATTTACTGACAGCATCTGCCCGACCAATTCTAGAGATGAAATGCTTAGTTTAGGTTTGTGGGTTTCTGGTAAAAGGGCGAACATTCCAGTTGATTGTTTTTGCAGGACAACATCAGTTTAGAACCAAAAGTAGTCTTTTAGCAGATAGCTTCTAGGTTTGTTGTACTAACAGTTTTATTGGGAGTGACTTTTCTTCCCAAACAAACTGTCCCCTAAAGCCACCTTCACACCAAATACCCGAGACATTACCACTAAAGGCTTTGCTTTATTAACACTTGCAGCATCAATGTAGTAAGTCAGGGTGAACCCATGTTAAAGCTATTGATATACTGTACACCAACCAACCATAACATTAAAACCATCTCCTTGTTTCTACAAACACTGTCCATTTTATCAGTTCCACTTACCATATAAGAGCACTTTGTAGTTCTACAATTACTGACTGTAGTCCATCTGTTTCTCTACATGCTTTGTTAGCCATTTTTCATGCTGTTCTTCAATGGTCAGGACCCCCACAGGACCACTACAGAGCAGGTATTATTTGGGTGTTGGATGATTCTCAGCACTGCAGTGACACTGACATGGTGGTGGTGTGTTAGTGTGTGTTTTGCTGGTATGAGTGGATAAGACACAGCAATGCTGATGGAGTTTTTGGACTGAGCATAGTCCACCAACCAAAAATATATCCAGCCAACAGCACCATGTGGGCAGCGTCCTGCGACCGCTGATGAAGGTCTAGAAGATGATCAACTCAAACAGCAGCAATAGATGAGCAATCAGCTCTGACTTTACATCTACAAGGTGGACCAACTAGGTAGGAGTTTCTAATAGAGTGGACAGTGAGTGGACACAGTATTTAAACACTCCAGCAGCGCTGCTGTGTCTGATCCACTCATACCAGCACAGCACAAACTAACACACCACCACCATGTCAGTGTCACTGCAGTGCTGAGAATGATCCACCACCCAAATAATACCTGCTCTGTGGTGGTCCTGACCTTTGAAGAACAGCATAAAAGGGGGCTAACAAAGCATGCAGAGAAACAGATGGACTACAGTCAGTAACTGTAGAACTACAAAGTGCTTCTATATGGTAAGTGAAGCTGGTAAAATGGACAGTGAGTGTAGAAACAAAGAGGTGGTTTTAATGTAATGGCTGATCGGTGTATTTTCTATAAAAGATTGACATACATCTCACTAATAATAAATCTTACCTTTAATTTGGTTACATTGACATTTTTAATACTAGTATTTGTTTATCACCGTTTTCCTCCATATCACATTCTCAGAGCTTTTATCCTTATAGCTGTTAAAAGGTGATTGTTTCAGCCCCCCCCCCCCCCATCTAGTTGTGTCCAATTACCCGATAACATTTTGCTTTCTCTACTGCTGCTGACCTTCACTCCTGACCGAGAAGATCCATAACTAACACCACCCCTCTCCTTTATTGCTCATTGCTGATCTTTTCCCCTGCAAGAGGCGAATTCTCAGCCAGAAGAGATCGTAATTGCAGCAGTCATCCCATCTAGCAATCCCACCAGCAGACAAGCTAATCATTGTCCAGGTGCCTGGCCTGTAGGTAGCAGAGCTGGGAGTCAAACTACTGAGTTTGAGATGTCAGCTCTAATTAAATACTACTTCTACTGGTACTGGTACTAAGAGTTACTAAAAATTGTATTTGGCTTGTGTAGTTGGTATGTAAGTCTAGGTTTTCTCTGGATACTCTGGTCCCTGCTAATCTTGCTCTTAAAGCAGTTATTAAAGGTTAATAAGCTAACTTATTAAGTAAGATCACATTTGTATTTGGCTAATGCCATTAAGTTGGATATTACTCACTCACTCACTCGCTTTCTTAACCGCTTATCCAATCAGGGTTGTTGCTGGAGCCTATCCCAGCTTTTCAATGGGTGCAAGGCACACAGTAACACCCTGGATGGGGCACCAGTCCATCACAGGGCAGACACACATACACACACACACACCTATAGGGCAATTCAGTGTCTTTAATTAACCTGACTGCATGTTTTTGGACTGTGGGAGGAAACCGGAGCTCCCGGAGGAAACTCAAGCAGACCCTGGGAGAACATGCAAACTCCACACAGAAAGGACCCGAGCTCCAGTTAAGACCAGGCTCATTTCAGTAACAGTACGTTTTTTTTAGGGAACTCTAAGAATACCTAATGTGTATATGTGCCCATATGTGAAAGTTTAAGTGCCAGTCTGTGGATTGTGGTGGCCTCAGAACTTTCTCGCATTGCCACATGGACAAGAAATGTATTTTTAGGGCTTTAGGATGTAGCTTTTTCTAGAAACATAAATACAGGATAGCAGTGGTGCTGAAAGGTAAAGTTCCTCTTTTACTGTGCCAAGGAAATGTCTGCTTGTTATTACGAAAGTCTGTTTTTTTATCTATACATATTATAATAAATTAGAATCAGTCATGTAAAATATGTACTTATGCATGTAGGTATCTGAGTTAAATCATTTCAGATCCTACGTTTAAACCTGAACTTAATCTTGTATACAGTTGACTGTTGTTCCTGCTTTTTCTGCTTTTACTGGAGTCTTTGTGGCTAAACACTTCTAAACTCTCTGTAACCACAGTTTTGCACAGTACACAGTGTTTCCTTGTATCATCTAAACCTGTTATCACCTATTGTTTTTATTATAAAGCTCTCACCTAAGATTCTGTGGTTTATACTTGCCTATCCATAATACATACCCTCGGTTCTTGGTTGATGTAATATAAATGCTACTACGACTACTGCAACCACTACTAATACTAATCATTACCTCACCTAGTGTTGTTTTTTCCATTGTGGTTCAGACACTTGGCATGTTGGGTTTTGTCTTATTTGTAATAGCTTTAATTGAATTAAATTTAATAGTTAAGCAGTTAAGGAACATAATCTAAAGGCATGACATCAGTGTGACATGATGTTAGAAGTTAGTTAGAGTAGGTGCCATGTCCAGGGTGTACTCTCGCCCTGCGCCTGGTGTTTCCAGGTAGACTCCTGACCCATTATGGCCCTGATCATGATCAATCAATTACTGAAAATCAATTAATGAAGAAACATTACAGCAAATTATAATGTATTAATTTATTAATATAATGTATTAAAACAAATATACTGCATGCAATGTTGAAAGTGCAACTTTATTTTCAGTTCATGACATCTAATTTAAAATAATCGAATTTAAAAAAATTGTGGCGCGGTGGGATATTTAGCTAGCGCACAAGCGCTGGGGTTCTGAAATTCCTGAGTTCAAATCTCAGCTCTGCTACTAGTCGGCTGGGCGTCCCCTAGCAGGCACAATTGGCAGTGCACAATTGGCAGAATTTTTCCACTAGTCTGCTGGTTGGGGAAAAGGGCGGACTAATAAGGGGCGGGGTCTTCATAAGAAGAATAAGAAGGGGCCAGTGGACTGCACACACGTCAAAGGGTATGTGTGTCAGACAAATATACCTTCCTTAGAAGCAATTGGGGTAAATACATAAATAAAAATAGAAAAAAATGAAGGACATATCCTATCACCAGAAATATGTGGACACCCCTCTTAATGTTGTTCATGTTGTTTAGCCACACCTATTTCTAACCGGTGTACAGTATATAATCCAATATATAAAATATGTCATAAGACATAACAGTTTTTGGAAGGCTCTTTTTTGTTTCAGCATGACTGTGGCCCTGTGCACAAACTATGACATGGTTTGAAGAGTTTGGTATGGAGGAACTCTAGTGGTCAGCAAACAACCAACAACAAACATATATAAGAATTTAAATTATTAAGGTTTTTTTTTTTTTAACAACAAACAACGCTTAAAGACATAATTAAAATTTTGACCAAAGCAGACAGTACAAATTCTTCATTCGTCCACTCAGCATCTCAGAAAGTTAAGCTTCACCCCTTTTGCTTTGTGTATTGGATACTTTGCTAAAGATGCTGTAATTACATGTTAAGTTGCTGAGGATTTCTTAGATTACCATGTATGTGGAAAACAGGGCTCAACAGGGCTCAATTGTAGCTGTGCTGTGGACTGCTGTATCAGCGCTAGACTCTGTGTGTCACCACACAGAGACTTACACCACAATTTAATTTAATTATTCTGTTGCTTAAGTCCCTTTCGTAAGGTATTACGTACATACAACAGTCTTTATAGTTTGTCCCAGTGGACACTTCACACTAATCACTTTTTTCACAAATTTTAGTACATGTTGTCCTGTATATATTTCAAATCATTATGATTTTAGAGCTGAGATGGCTAATCTTGCTCAATTAAGGTTGTTGTTGCAGAATTAGTATTATTATTTCTGGCAGATTTCTTAAAGCAGCACGGTGGCTCGATATGATACACTGTCGCCTCACTGCAAGAAGGTCCTGGGTTCGATCCCCAGGTGGGGCGGTCCGGGTCCTTTCTGTGCAGAGTTTGCATGTTGTTCTCCCCATGTCTGCGTGGGTTTCCTCCGAGAGCTCCGGTTTCCAGTTTCCTCCCACAGTCCAAAAACATGCAGTCAGGTTAATTGGAGACACTGAATTGCCCTATAGAAGCATGTGTGTGGGTGTGTGTCTGCAATGGACTGGCACCCGCCCAGGGTGTTACTGTGTGCCTTGCGCCCATCGAAAAGTTGGGATAGGGTCCAGCACCCCCGACCCTAATTGGATAAGCGGTTAAGAAAGTGAGTGAGTGAGTGAGATTTCTTCAAATCATTCATAATCTTATACATGTTGACGACACTTCAAGTTTCAAGTTGAATTGTTCTAGCTAAAAACACAGCTGTGTGTAACTTGTTTTAAGTTAAATGTTATCTAAGGAAGCAGAAAACTACAATTAGCATATTGTATAATACTAAGGAGGGGGGAGTCAGCAATAACTTAACTATAGGATGCTTACATGATGTAATAAACCTGTAGTCTAGCAGCTGATGAAAGCATTTACTACTCTTACTCAAGAGCATGTGTTGTTTCTACTGTATTTTGATTTTGATGCTGTGTAGAACCCAGTTCATCCAGCTTGTCCTTGTGTCACCCCATCTTTTATTTTTTAAAATAGCTGAGCAGTTAAATTTACTCTAAAATTGTAGACCTAACATGCATTTGGAATAAATGAGGGCATTCCTAAAATTCAGTATGGAAAAGTGAGTGTATGTGTTGGTTGTTTAAAACAGTAGTAGTACTGTTGCATAAAAAGACCAGGCCTCCCTATCATTAAACATTGCTGGGTCAGTAATCAAGCAAGGGTGGAACTCCAAGACTAATTACATGAACAGGTGGGTACATTAGACCCAAGGGTGTTCGGACAAATTAAAACCAGATCTATATCCTGAAATCCTTGATAGAAAGTACACTGAATTCCTAAATAATCCTTAATGCCTCTGACTCAGTGAACCAGAATCTGACTCAATAAACAGCTTCCTCTGTAATTTAATGTGTTTAAAATTTTTAGTTTTTACTGAGATATTTTCTGATCCTGCATAACAATAAGCTGAACTGTGAAATTTGTGGGTCTAGTCCATGAAATTTAACTTAATGAGCCTAGAAATATCTAGAGTATTTTATTGGGCAAATTAAATGGAAATTAAATGGAAAGCCCTACAAAGTTTGTACCAAAGTCACAATAATGCCTTCTTTTTTTAACCCTAAGCAGCAGTAATAGGTTCTCCATTCCTCTGTAGTAATGACTTGCAGCATTTTTATTTGAGCCGCAGAAGATTTACTCTGCTTTAACCTGATGAACTTATCCACACATCAGTGGCTGTTTTGGAAATAAACAGTACTAATATTAAAATAGATTCATAAACAATGATTGTAAATTACAGTCCTGTATTAGAAATGTAGTTGTTCACCGCCTTGGAGGAAAAAAATACCCAGTAAACCACTGATGCAAAAGCAGAATATAAAAAAGACAAAGAAAGAACTAATAATGAATAAAAGATGGCAAATTTAAGGAACAGATTATAGAATAAATGATCACGTATCACAAGTGATAATAGACAGACGATGACAGAAAGAAAAGAGTTATTACTGCCATTGACAGACTGTTTGCTGGTGGCCAGTTATACAGAGATTTTCCTTGGTTGGCAGTATACTACATAAAACCCTTATAACCACTTTTAACAATTGTAATAATATAACTTAATAATTGATCATGTAAGTAATCTGATGAGATTGCCACTCATGCTGAAACAGAATAGGGCCTTTGCCAAACTGTTTCCACAAAGTTGGAAGCATACAGTTGTCCAAAATGTCTTGGTATGCTGAAGCATTAAGATTTCCCTTCACTAGAAATAAGGGGGCCTAGACCAACCCTGAAAACAACCCTTTTTTAAGGGATCAAACTACAGCCGACACAGTGAAGTCAGGCATGTAAGGTTCTCCAGGCATTCACTAAAGCCAGTCTTGTCCCTTAGACTGAAACACAGAAAAGTGTGATGCATTGCTTAGAGCAGATTTGGACCTTTACGCAATATTCACCTTAGCACTTGGCGACCCCGCTCTGTAACTTTACTTCGTCTTGGCTGAGTTGCTGTGGTTCCTAATACTTACTTTTTTAATAATACCAATCACAACTGATCGTGGAATATCTGAGAGGGAAGAAATTTCACAAACTGACTTGTGGTACCACTATCAAATTCAGTGAGCTCTTTAGAACGACTTATTCTTTCAGAAATGTTTGTAAATGCAGACTGCATGGCTAGGTGCTTGATTTTATAAACCAATGGCAATTTTTGTACACAAACATGCAAAAACATTTTCCGTATGACCACTAGCACTAGTCTGCAAGTAATACAGTATAAAATAGTTTACACTTTACACTACACTGAGCATAAGATGTTTAAATGGGATTCAGCAGCACTGACATCTGAACACACTGCACACAAAACACACCAGACTGGCATCCATGCATTCCGTCAAGGAATTATCAGTCATCTATCTTGTTATCTGAACACCCCTATACCACTATCTTTATCACTCTGCTTGCTAGGAGACATAACATATTGGGTGTGTTCAAAAACCTAGGGAACTGCCTTGCTGTCTTACTGCCTACATAGGCAGCTGCCTCAGTAGAGAGGATTCTAATCAGTCAATGACTTATAAGGCAGGTTATTCGAACACGCTACTTAGACAGCGATTCCATCGGGTTTCGCATTTAGCATTTAGCATCTTGCCATTCAAACCAATGGGATGGGGTGGCACAGCGCGCTAGCATGTCTCCCTTCGTGTACCGAAAATGGTTAAATTCGCTGACAAGCCCGAACTTGCAAATAAAAACACTCGCGCAAGTTTATACAAGTTAAAAATCAATAATAATTTATTTACGTTTGAAAATAACTCCGTTTGTTTCCCCGCACCGTCAGCCACGTTTTTTTATTTTTCTGTGAGAGAAGAGCTGCCGCACTGAATGCTGAGATTGCCTTGATCACTAAGGACGCTTCCGATGCTCACTCGTTCTTGAGTCAAAATAACATTGAAATTTTAAGATACCTAACTATCTTATTAACAGCTTATTAAGGCATCTAGGATTTCGAACAGCCTCCTTCTTGGGAGTGCGCGTAGGATGACGTAAAATGCTGTATATGTAGAGAGCTCACTAGGTTTTCGAACACACCCATTAATTCAAGTAAAGAAACCACCCAAGCACTTTTAATAGAAATACTCCCAAAAAAAACACCATCCAAAAATTCCATCAGCATCATTCACAAAATGTTGATCAACTATTTAAAAAAGAACTTAAAATAATAGTCGTCACAAACAAAATTTAGACAATCTGGACACCCATCATGAATGCATTTGTAAACTGTGTGAATATTATAAAATAAACATTGGCATGTAGACCAAGTATTTTAAGGTTAAGTGAACAGTCATTTAGGTGGGATTTAAAGTATTTAGGTATTTCCAGCCATGGCTTCTGAGCATTGTCTGCGGTCACTTGAACTTTACTGGCATTGGAAATTATGGGCTACTGAGTAACATAAAAATAGCATAACATACTATGGCATAGCAGACTACAAACAATTTGGTTGTTGCCTTTTAAAACTTAAAACTCAGACATCACAGGACACTCAGCTGGTTGGTGTTTTCAAGGTTTTAAACAAGATTGGACAAGTTTTACTTTATACTAGCGATACCTCTAAAGTGTACAATTTTTTGCATAAGCAGATACAGTAGATTGTACATGTACTGTAGTTAGTGGGCATCTAAAATGTGATATCTTAATGAAATCACTTGCAAAAAAGGCTTAAAGGGTCAATTAACAGAAACAATTCCTGAGACAAGTACATATAATAGAGAATTATAGATGCATATTATAGAGAATGATATACACAGATCAGCCATAACATTAAAACCACCTCCTTGTTTCTACACACAATGTCCATTTTATCAGCTCCACTTACCATATAGAAGCACTTTGTAGCTCTACAATTACTGACTGTAGTCCATCTGTTTCTCTGCATGCTTTGTTAGCCCCCTTTCATGCTTTCATTCTTCAATGGTCAGGACCCCCACAGGACCACTACAGAGCAGGTATTATTTGGGTGGTGAATCATTCTCAGCACTGCAGTGACACTGACATGGTGGTGGTGTGATAGTGTGTGTTGTGCTGGTATGAGTGGATAAGACACAGCAGCACTGATGGAGTTTTTAAACACCTCACTGTCACTGCTGGACTGAGAATAGTCCACCAACCAAAAATATCCAGCCAAAAGCGCCCCGTGGGCAGCGTCCTGTGACCACTGATGAAGGTCTAGAAGATGACCAACTCAAACAGCAGCAATAGATGAGCGATCGTCTCTGACTTTACATCTACAAGGTAGACCAAATAGGTAAGAGAGTCTAATAGAGTGGAAAGTGGGTGTCTGTTCTACTTATACCAGCACAACACACAATAACACACCACCTCCATATCAGTGTCACTGCAGTGCTGAGAATGATCCAACACCCAAATAATACTTACTCTATGGTGGTCCTGACCATTGAAGAACAGGGTGAAAGCAGGCTAAAAAGGTATGTAGAGAAATAAATGGACTACAGTCAGTAATTGTAGAACTACAAAGTGCTTCTATATGGTAAGTGGAGCTGATAAAATGGACAGTGAGTGTAGAAACAAGGAGGTGGTTTTAATGTTATGGCTGATCAATGTATTGAATAATGTGGTTAAATTGGGTGTTTTGTATTGGTAAACTAAAACTAATATATTCGTTGTATTATATATGTGGTGGTATAGATAATGGCTTTACACACAGCGACAAATTTTACTGTTTAAACTGGTAAATTTAACATTTCTTTAAAAAAACATCTATCATATGCAGGACATTTCAACTGCAGCGAAAACCTTCGAAAACAAAGAGTATAACTGGAACTGACTTGGTGAAAATATGGGAACAGTGGGTTCTTACTGTAACTGGTTGTTTACCACAAAGCCACATGTGCTCCCTGACTTGTTTTTCTTCTTAGGTATTTATATTGGGTATATATTTATCTGTATTCATAGTGTGTTCTCAGAAAACATCCCTTCTTGACCGACAAATATACTTTTATTTATTGTTTAAACTGTATCTTTATTGTATGCAATATTTTGAAAGTCCAGCTTTTGATTTTAATGTTGACTGTCTTTAATGTTTTACAGAAAAATATGGGATAAAAAAGTGAAGGATCCATCTACGAGGTAATCCTCATATCTAGTAGTTCCTTGCATATTTGTGTAATAATAATAATATATTACTGTAAAGAAATGTAAACATGAATTCTATTGTAAGATTGAAAGTAGCTCATACACTATTTGTCCAAAGGTATGTGGACACCCCCTAAGTTAAGGTATTGTAGTCATGCCTATTGCAAGCAGTTATATAAAATTATCTATATGCTTTTAATTTTGTGCCAGCAGTTAGGGAAAGGCTCTTGCCTGTGCCACCATGACTGTTATGGTCCATAGAGACATGGTTTGGTGTGAAATGTTGATTGAGAGACAGGCTTACTCATTCAATATCATTGCCTGGCCTCACAAGGGCTCTTTTTACTAAATGGGCACAATTTCCCAAAGGCACACTCCAAAATTTTGTTAAAACCCTCTTCAGAGACCTGACGGCTGTTCTTACAATAATTAAGGTATCACTATATTAATGCTGGGCGGCACGGTGGCTCGGTGGGTAGGTAGCACTGGCGCCTCACAGCAAGAAGGTCCTGGGTTTGATCGCCAGGCGGGGTGGTCCGGGTCCTTTCTGTGCAGAGTTTGCATGTTCTCCCCCTGTCTGCGTGGGTTTTCTCCCACAGTCCAAAAACATGCAGTCAGGTTAATTGGAGACACTAAATTGCCCTATAGGTGAATGTGTGTGTGTGTATGTGTGTCTGCCCTGTAATGGACTGGCGCCCCATCCAGGGTGTTACTGTGTGCCTTGCGCCCATTAAAAAAGGTGGGATAGGCTCCAACACCCCCCCCCCCACGACCCTAATTAGATAAGCAGTTAAGAAAGTGAGTGAGTGAGTATATTAATGCTCATGGTTTTGTATAGACTGTCCATGTTTAGGTGTTCACATACTGTTGACGACATAGTGTATCACAATGCCATAATCCTAATATAACATAATTAATTTCCTTCTCCCACAGATTAAGTTTTATGGCCAAAAAGAAGAGTTTTTGGGTAGAAAAGGTGCACTGCCTTGGTACTGAACCCAGCCTGGTAGATTGTCATGCTCAGCTCTCCATACCACACAGCAACGTTCCATGTAAAAATGGACGCCATGCAGTGGCTCGCTGCATACCAGGCCCCCAGTTCTCACGTATGTCCACAGGGAGACCTCAAGCCCCAACCCCAGTCAACGTAAGTGCATGAACTAACATTGTGATCCATGTGAACTGTACACTTCTTTATCTGCTTTTCTTACAATGGTCTTTTTTACTACAACTAAAACTCTGCATGATTTTTTAGGGATCCATTAGAAAATGATTGCCCATTTATAATAATAGTCAAACTTCCTCTGCTTTTGTGGTGTATTTTTTCTTCCTTCAGCCAGTGGTGCGTTTAAAAGCTGGACCTCGCTTGGGCGAGGGCAGGGTGGAGGTTCTGCGTGAAGGAAAGTGGGGAACCGTGGTTGATCATCTCTGGAATCGCATCGCTGCTAGTGTGGTGTGCAGAGAACTTGGCTTTGGTACTGCCAAAGAGGCCCTTACTGGTGCATACATGGGCCAAGGTAAGCTTTTATGATATTGTATATGATATTTAAAGGACTTTATAGACCATTGTGACGCAGGCTTTGACTCATAAAGGGTTGTTTGTGGTTACAGTTTACACTATTTCAGTGGTAGCATGCTGCCATGAAGATAAAGCCACGGTCAAACCCAAAACTTGTGATGCAGTTAGCTGGGGCTAAGTTTACTTTGGTGTTGCCAGCTTTTTTTTTATGCAAATAAACTATTTGAAAATTCTTTAAGATGCTACACATAGACACAACGCTCTTAGAAAGTTAAAAATCAGTTGCTAGCAAACTATGTTATGTATCTTAATGTTTACTGAATAAGCACTATAATGCATCCTAATCTATGTACTGTATATGTTTTTGATGCCATTCGGAGATTAATACAGCAAAGCAGATCTTGAGTTGGTTAAATTAAACTTGTTGCAAAGCTTTCTTTTGAAAATGATCAAATATAACTGATATGTGTGTCATTTTACTGATAAAAAGCCATAGCCCTGGCTAAAGATTCAACAGCCATAGGCAGGGCTCTAGAGTGCGACCAATTTGGTCGCACATGCGACCTAATTTCTCAATGGTGCGACTAAAACAAATCTGAGGTCGCACCGGTGCGACCAGCCGTTCGAGGGGAAAAAAGTATCCGCTACTCTGAAAGTCTCCCTGTGGTACAACAGACACACATCAGGCCCAAATCATGGTCTAAACCAATCAGAGACAGTGAAGGGCGGGACAATATTGTAGCGGCGATATGTGAGCGACATTCAGCTCAGCCAATCAGAATGCAGCATCAGGTTTATACATGTGCGTTTCGACGTTCAGTTGGTTTAGTTTTGTATATGAGACTCGCCGGACAGTCCCAGCATTGAAGTTCGGTTTCTGGAGCTAGCCCAAGTGTCCCCTTGCCCAAGTGTCCCCTCTCCCCAAGTGTCCCCTCTCCCCACTGCCTTTCAGAGGCAGGCAGCAGCAAACAGATCATCAGACGAGGCCATGTTGACCATATTGTTAGTTAATCATGGTAAAGTAGGTATCATTTATCTTAGTATAATTTATATTTCATGTAAGTATGAGATATACATATGCAACATACATCTGTGTTTTACCATTAAAATCGGAGTAATTAAAAGTAATATAAGAAGACTCCAGCATTTTAATATGTATTTTTAATTATTATTATTATTAGTAGTAGTAGTAGTAGTAGTAGTCATCATCGTATTAGTAGTGTTAGTAGAAGTAGCAGTAGTAGTAGTAATGGTAGTGGTAGTACTGTTTTATGAACAGAGATAATAATGCAATCAAACTCATTTACTTACCTACTATCCACTACTAGTATTAGTAGTAGTAGAAGTAGCAGCAGTAGTAGTAATAGTAGTAGTACAAGTAGTAGACGTAACAGTAGTAGTAGTAGAAGTAGCAGTAGTAGTGGTAGTGGTAGTAGGGTTTTATGAACAGAGCTAATCATGCAGTCAAAAATATTTGGTTACCTACTATCCCTATCTACTATTAGTAGTAGTAGAAGTAGCAGTAGTAGTAGCAGTAGTATTAGTAGTAGAAGTAGCAGGAGTAGAAGTAGCAGTAGTATTAGTAGTAGTAGTATTAGTAGTAGTAGTAGCAGTAGTAGAAGTAGCAGTAGTAGTATAGGAGTAGCTGTAGTAGAAGTAGCAGTAGTAGTAGTAGTATTAGTAGTAGAAGTAACAGTAGTAGTAGTAGTAGAAGTAGCAGTAGTAGTATAGAAGTAGCAGAAGTAGAAGTAGCAGTAGTAGTAGTAGCAATAGCAGTAGTAGCAGTAGTAGTAGTAGCAGTAGCAGTAGTAGCAGTAGTAGTAGTAGTAGCAGTAGTAGTAGTAAAAGTAGCAGTAGTAGTAGTATTAGTAGTAGAAGTAGCAGTAGTAGTAGTAGAAGTAGTAGTAGCAGCAGTAGTATTAGTAGTAGTAGCAGTAGTAGCAGTAGAAATAGCAGTAGTATTAGTAGTAGTATTAGCAGTAGTAGAAGTAGCAGCAGTAGTAGAAGTAGTAGTAGTATTAGTAGTAGTAGAAGTAGCAGTAGTAGCAGTAGAAGTAGTAGTAGAAGTAGTAGCAGAAGTAGTAGTAGTAGCATTAGAAGTAGTAGTAGTAGAAGTAGTAGCAGTAGTAGTAGTAGTAGTATTAGAAGTAGTAGTAGTAGTAGAAGTAGTAGCAGTAGAAGTAGTAACAGAAGTAGTGGTATTACTGTTTTATGAACAGAGCTAATCATGCAATCAAACTAATTTAGTTACCTAATATCCACATTGTGCAAATGCCAAATGCTCAGAATTTTGTGATGTGTAACTGAATGTTTATATCAGAAAACAAGTGAAGAATATCATTCAGTGTTAGTTGCCATTGGTAATTGTTGGCCTCTCCAAGACAGCATACCTATGTTTTAAAGTCTGAATAATAATTAAGTCTTGCCAAAACCTTACCCAGTTATTTTTAGCAGACTATTATCTGTTAAAGACTTGTGACCCCCTAATTAATATTCAGATGAATGTATGGAATGTGAACAATGGAATATACACTGATCAGCCATAACATTAAAACCCTGTCCTTGTTTCTACACTCACTGTTCATTTTATCAGCTCCACATACAATATAGATGCACTTTGTAGTTCTACAATTACTGACTGTAATCCATCTGTTTCTCCACATACTTTTTTAGCCTGCTTTCACCCAATGGTCATGACCCCCAGAAGACCACCACAGAGCAGCTATTATCTAGGTGGTGGATCATTCTCAGCAGTGACAGTTAGGTGCTTAAAAACTCCGTCAGCGCTACTGTGTCTTATCCACTCATACCAGCACAACACACACTAACACACCACCACCATGTCAGTGTCACTGCTGTGCTGAGAATGAACTACCACCTAAATATTCTAAATACTCTGTAGTGGTCCTTGGGGAGTCCTGACCATTAAAGAACAGCATGAAAGGGGGCTAACAAAGCATGCAGAGAAATAGATGGACTGTGAACAGAAAGTGTAGAAACAACGAGGTGATTTTAATTTTATGGCTGATTGGTATATACTGTATATACTGTATATACACATAAGAAGATATTGAGAATTTAGATTGTTATGTTGTGGCTGATATGTGTGCATAGTTATACTGTCTTTTTCATGGATGTGACCATTACCCTAAGTAGTGCATTATGTAGCTATTATCGCCATTTATATCCAGTCAGTATTTTAAGTCATATCTCTGTATTGTTCAGTTTATTTTAGTATTGCCAAAGAATACAGTTGATAAATTAAAATGTAATAAATAGAGCAGGACTAACATTTTAAATAATAGGAAATACAATATGATATACATTTTTCTCCCTGTCTTCTTTCAAGTAACATCTTCAAAGCAAATTTTTGAGAGCTGTACAGTCTTGTTCTCTGACGCATACTTGGCTTGCCAACAGCGGTAAATTCCTTTCCTACTTGCCACTGACATAGAGTGAAACATATCACACTGCTAATCCAATCTCAGATCATAGCATGACACTCATATCTCTAAGAAACTATTGCATGACCCTCAACCAAGAACACTGTCATTTGTAAAAAGCGTCCTCCAAAGCCGTGACATAGTAGAATAATAGCAAGACTTTGCTATGGCTTCCTTGACGAACCCTGTAATGATAATATCAAGTATGAACACATTTTCTTTCAGTAAAATCTGGTACAGAATGAATTGTATGCCACACTTACTCCTAGACTTCATTACACTTCTTACAAACTCTCCCTGTTCACTTTATTAAAAACATCATACTAATACTGGGCAGGAAACCCTTCGCTCTCAGAACAGCCTTATTTTTGTGGCCTGAATTTCATGTTGAAAACATGTTTTAATGATTGAATCACAAAAAAAGCACATATCTGAATATCCAATACAGGTTATGGCATCACAAAATATTTGAAATGACTTTGTGCTTTGTGTCATATCACAAGAAGCCTTTATAAGATTGGTTAATTGTGGTTATTTACAGATATAGTCAGTACAGCCCCCTTGTGTGCCCTCCAAAACTAATAAACCACCAACGAAAATCGAAACCGTTGACACAATAACGGTTGCTTTCATGGATTAACACTGTTTACGCAAAATTATGACCCTACTATCTGCATGTAGTGTAGAAATCAAGAACAGACCAGTCAACTACAGGGGTTGGACAAAATAACTGAAACACCTGTCATTTTAGTGTGGGAGGTTTCATGGCTAAATTGGACCAGTCTGGTGGCCAATCTTGCACATTGCACCAGTAAGAGCAGAGTGTGAAGGTTCAATTAGCAGGGTAAGAGCACAGTTTTGCTCAAAATATTGCAATGCACACAACATTATGGGTGACATACCAGAGTTCAAAAGAGGACAAATTGTTGGTGCACGTCTTGCTGGCGCATCTGTGACCAAGACAGCAAGTCTTTGTGATGTATCAAGAGACACGGTATCCAGGGTAATGTCAGCATACCACCAAGAAGGACAAACCACATCCAACAGGATTAACTGTGGACGCAAGAGGAAGCTGTCTGAAAGGGATGTTCGGGTGCTAACCCGGATTGTATCCAAAAAACATAAAACCACGGCTGCCCAAATCACGGCAGAATTAAATGTGCACCTCAACTCTCCTGTTTCCACCAGAACTGTCCGTCGGGAGCTCCACAGGGTCAATATACACGGCCGGGCTGCTATAGCCAAACCTTTGGTCACTCGTGCCAATTCCAAACGTCGGTTTCAATGGTGCAAGGAGCACAAATCTTGGGCTGTGGACAATGTGAAACATGTATTGTTCTCTGATGAGTCCACCTTTACTGTTTTCCCCACATCCGGGAGAGTTACGGTGTGGAGAAGCCCCAAAGAAGCGTACCACCCAGACTGTTGCATGCCCAGAGTGAAGCATGGGGGTGGATCAGTGATGGTTTGGGCTGCCATATCATGGCATTCCCTTGGCCCAATACTTGTGCTAGATGGGCGCGTCACTGCCAAGGACTACCGAACCATTCTGGAGGACCATGTGCATCCAATGGCGGTGCCGTGTATCAGGATGACAATGCACCAATACACACAGCAAGACTGGTGAAAGATTGGTTTGATGAACATGAAAGTGAAGTTGAACATCTCCCATGGCCTGCACAGTCACCAGATCTAAATATTATTGAGCCACTTTGGGGTGTTTTGGAGAAGCGAGTCAGGAAACGTTTTCCTCCACCAGCATCACGTAGTGACCTGGCCACTATCCTGCAAAAAGAATGGCTTAAAATCCCTTTGACCACTGTGCAGGACTTGTATATGTCATTTCCAAGACGAATTGACGCTGTATTGGCCGCAAAAGGAGGCCCTACACCATACTAATAAATTATTGTGGTCTAAAAACAGGTGTTTCAGTTATTTTGTCCAACCCCTGTATCTCCTACTGTACTATATCTATTGTAGTCTCAGATTCCTTTCTAGGGCGGCATGGTGGCTAGCACTGTTGCCTCACAGCAAGAAGGTCTTGGGTTCGATCCCCAGGCCCACTGTGTGGAGTTTGTTCTCCCCCTGTCTGCGTGGGTTTCCTCCGGGAGCTCTGGTTTCCTCCCACAGTCCAAAAACATGCAGTCAGGTTAATTGGAGATACTGAATTGCACTATAGGTGAATGGGTGGGTGTGAGTATGTGTGTGTGTATGTGTGTCTGCCCTGTGATGGACTGGTGCCCTGTCCAGCGTGTTACTGTGTGCCTTGTGCCCATTGAAAAGCTGGGATAGGCTCCAGCACCCCCCTGCAACCCTAATTGTATAAGTGGTTAAGAAAGTGAGTGAGATTCCTTTCTTGGCTATCAGGAATAGAACCTGATGTGATTTCTTTCAGTCAATTCAAATTTTTTCCCCACATTTGTAGCCTATCCCAGTTTTTCAATGGGCGCAAGGCACACAGTAACACCCTGGGGCGCCAGTCCATCGCAGGGCAGACACACACCCACACACATACACACACCCATCCACCTATAGGGCAATTCAGTGTCTCCAATTAACCTCACTTGCATGTTTTTGGACTGTGGGAGGTAACCGGAGCTCCCGGAGGAAACCCACGCAGACACAGGAAAAACATGCAAACTCTGCACAGAAAGGACCCGGAACCCAGGGATCGAACCCAGGACTTTCTTGCTGTGATGCGACAGTACTACCCACCGAGCCAGCGTGGTTTCTTTTAGTCAATTAAAATCAATTCTCCAGGATTTGACAGTGATTTTCTGTTTGTTTTACCACATTTGTAAAGATGTTTTGTGGTATTTGTGGTTATGTAAGTTACTATAGCCTTTTGTCAGCTTCAATCAGTCCAGCCATACTCTGATCCCTCTTATTAACAGTGTGTTTCTTGCACCATTTACCATTAACTCTAGACTGCTGAGTGTGAAACTCCTGTGTGAAACATAATAAAACCAGGCCATCCAGCACAAACAGCCATGCCATAATTACTCAGACCCAATTTTTATCCCATTTGATGTTTAATGTAGGCATTATTTAAACTTTTAACCCAGGTCATTATAATTTTAAGCACTGCTTTTTTCATGATTGGTTGATTAGATAATTACATTAATGGGCAGGTATACAGTTTCTAAAAAAGTAGCAAGTGGGTGTATCTCTGGGAAATACATGCACATACAGTATAATGTAATACTGTATAACATATAATTCGCATGCTGTTTGTGTTTAAAAACAGTAGTATGTTACAAAAGCCACTCCTTTTCCACTGGCCTTTTAGTGCCATTATGGTAAGTGCTGGCTATGGTTTCTTTCATATAATTCTCAAGCACTAATAGTAGTGTAGCTATGTTAAGATGTTTAATATTATTTTTTCCATAATTGTATCTGTCACAAAAAGAAATGCTAAATTTAGAAGAAAAAAACCCTACAAATTAGATTTAAAAAAGATAAAATGAGAAAATGTATATTAAAACATACAGCAGTGATTTGCAAATCCTTTTTAATGTAGTGCATTCTGAGGGATCAACAATCACAGGCATTTTATGTCAGTTTTGACCTTGCTCTTTTGACCTTGAGATTTCTCTGAATTGTAAATATTATTTAATAATGTCAGAGGGGCAGCACGGTGGCTAAGTGGGTATCACTGTCGCCTCATAGCAAGAAGGTCCTAGGTTAGATCCCCAGGTGGGGTGGTCCGGGTCCTTTCTGTGTGGAGTTTGCATGTTCTTCCCGTGTCTGCATCCCAAAGGTGTTCTTTCGGGTTGAGGCCAGTCAAGTTCTTCCACACCAAACTCGCTCTCCCATGTCTTTATGGGCTTGTACTGGTGCACAGTCATGTTGGAACAGGAAGGGGCCATCCCCAAACTGTTCCCACAAAGTTGGGAGCATGAAATTGTCCAAAATCTCTTGATATACTGAAGCATTAAGAGTTCCTTTCACTGGAATTAAGGGGCCGAGCCAACTCCTGAAAAACGACCCCACACTATAATCCCCGCTCCACCAAACTTCACATTTGGCATAATGCAGTCAGACAAGTACCATTCTCCTGGCAACCGCCAAACCCAGACTTGTCCATCGGATTGCCAGATGGAGAAGTGTGTATCGTCACCCCAGAGAACATGTCTCAACTGCTCTAGAGTTCAGTGGCACCACTGACACCACTGCATCCGACGCTTTGCATTGCTCTTGGTGATGTAAGGCTTGGATGCAGCTGCTCAGCCATAGAAACCCATTCCATGAAGCTCTCTACGCACTGTTCTTGAGCTAATCTGAAGGCTACATGAAGTTTGGAGGTCTGTAGTGATTGACTCTGCAGAAAGTTGGCGACCTCTGCGCACTATGCGCCTCAGCATCCGCTAACCCTGCTCAGTCATTTTACGTGGCTACCACTTTGTGGCTGAGTTGCTGTTGTTTCTAATCACTTCCACTTTGTTATAATACCACTGACAGTTGACTGTGGAATATTTATTAGTGAGGAAATTTCACGACTGGACTTGTTGCACAGGTGGTATTCTATCACTCTACCACGCTGGAATTCACTGAGCTCCTGAGAGCGACCCATTCTTTCACAAATGTTTGTAGAAGCAGTGTACATGCCTAGGTGCTTGTTTTTATACACTTGTGGCCATGACAGTGACTGGAACACCTGAATTCAATGATTTGGATGGGTGAGTGAATACTTTTGGCAATATAGTGTATTTTAACATTTGCAATTTACAAACAAATTTATGTAACAGTGCTTGACCAGTGCATGCTAGTGATCATCACTTGCATGTACAGTGTTACCTTGTAACTCAACGTCCCCTAAATTTAAAATCTTTGAAACTCAACGTCCTTTGTCGAGAAATTTGTACCCTTAAACTCAACGTTTTCAGTTTGTTTTTTAATAATTTATTTATTTAATTTCAAATTAACAATGAACAGTCGCTTTGTTCAGCGCTCTGCTTGTGCGGTGCAGTAATACGCCATCAAAGTGTGCACATAAGATGAAACTACATTTGTGTGGAATAACCATCAGATTCACTCTGAAAGCTCCACATGTATCCGTGTTTAGCTTTTTCTCACTGTTTTACTTTTAAACTTGTGTTATAGCTCGGGGTTCTGAGAAATTGTGAGAATCAGCTTTTTATTTCAGTGTTTTTATATTATATTTGTGTTATTTTCAGTGTATAAGTGTCAAAAACAAGCCCTTTATTTTACATAAGCCTACAATTTATGCAAGTCCACAGGACCATGGAACGTATTAACAGGTTTCCCATACATCCTTATGGGAAAAAATACCTTAAAACTCAATGCCTTTTAAACATAACGCCAGGTACCACTGTATATTCATTTTTGTTTCATTATTTTAAAGCTGATATCCAGAACAAGTGTAAGGGAATCAGTGGTTACATTACATATCTGCTTCTTTTCTTCAACACATCATCAATTGCCAAAATTACAGGGACAATGGGTAAATGTCTATTTCCTGTTCTAACCAAATGGTGTATTTCTGTCCCTGTATATAATTTTCTCTATGAAGTATACATCCTCACGTAACCTCAAGGCCAAAAACGATCTATCCCAGATTCCCTAAATGGGCAAATGGTTTCCAAGAAGTATGGACTAAGCACTGTACAGATCTTGATTTAGATAGTGTGGTTGCCATGTTTGTCCCTGTAAGTAAACAGCTGTTGGACATTTTGGTGGCTGGGTTGGAAATGGTTTTTTGATGAGTTGTAGAATTTCACAAAACATGCAACACTGCAATTTAACTAAACTACTTTTGTCCTCAGTAGCTCTTTAAGGCAGCATTTTAAACCCTTTGTCTTCATTTTCAGCATGGGACTTGTGTAATGTGATGTGGTCTCTGTCTTCTGAAAGGCTGTCTAGCCACATTTTGTTTGTTCAAACCAAACAAAAGTAGGAAATGATCTGTGACTTTACTTAGAATGCAGTGTTCTTATCTACACAGAGCTGGCAGACAGATTGAACTGCAACCTTTTGTCCAAGTGACACAAGTGTGAAGTATTTTATGTAAGAGAGTAGATGTACATGATTTCTGTTGGTCACATTATTGTGAACTGAATTGTGGTAGGTGAGGAGAAAGTGTTTCCTGGCATATGTTGAATTACAAAATAATACTGGCGCAATATACACCGATCAGCTATAACATTAAAACCGCCTCCTTGTTTCTACAATTACTGACTGTAGTCCATCTGTTTCTCTGCATGCTTTTTTAGCCTCCTTTTACTCTATTCTTCAAAGGTCAGAACTCTCCCAGGACCACTACAGAGCAGGTATTATTTGGGTGGTGGATCATTCTCAGCACTGCAGTGACACTAACATGGTGGTGGTGTGTTAGTGTGTGTTGTGCTGATATGAGTGGATAAGACACAGCAATGCTGATGGAGTTTTTAAACACCTCACTGTCACTGTTGGACTGAGAATAGTCCATCAACCAAAAATATCCAGCCAACATCGCCCCGTGGGCAGCGTCCTGTAACCTCTGGTGAAAGTCTTGAAGATGACCAACTCAAACAGCAGCAATAGATGAGCGACCGTCTCTGACTTTACATCTACAAGGTGGACCAACTAAGTAGCAGTGTCTAATAGAGTGGACAGTGAGTGGATGCGGTATTTAAAAACTCCAGCAGTGCTGCTGTGTCTGATCCACTCATACCAGCACAACACACACTAACACACCACCACCATGTCAGTGTCACTGCAGTGCTGAGAATGATCCACCACCCAAATAATACCTGCTCTGTAGTTGTCCTGTGGGGGTCCTGACCATTAAAGAACAGGGTGAAAGCAGACTAAAAAAAGTAGAGAAACAGTCAGTAATTGTAGAACTACAAAGTGCCTCTATATGGTATGTGGAGCTGATAAAATGGACAGTAAGTGTAGAAACAAGGAGGTGATTTTAATGTTAAGGCTGATTAGTGTATAGTTAGTACTTCTGTTAACGCTTATGATATTAGCCAGTGTGTTAACTGACCTGTGGTCACTACTCTCACAGCTTCTAGTACTTTTCTTCTTTGTATAGTACGCTAATACCAATACCAATAGCCAATCTGTCCACAGGTTAAGGGTTTTTTTATCTTCTCTAGTTGTTCCATACATATCACCTTATCAAATTCTAGTACTTAGGAACAGATGTGGCCTAGCGGTTAAGGCACTGGACTAGTAATCCAAAGGTTGCTGGTTCAAGCCCCACCACTGCCAGGTTGCCACTGTTGGGTCCTTAAGCAAGGCCCTTAACCCTCAATTGCTTAGACTGTATACTGTCACTGTACTGTAAGTCGCTTTGGATAAAAGCGTCTGCTAAATGCTGTAAATGTAAATGTAGTACCCCTAAAGTGAGCTGACTTTTACCACAGGCTCTCCCTCACAGATTCCACTTATTACTTCAATATAGACTACATTTACACCGACTAGGAATAATATTATAACCACTGACAGGTGAAGTGAATAACACTGATTATCTCTTCATCACGGCACCTGTTAGTGGGTGGGATATATTAGGCAGCCAGTGAACATTTTATCCTCAAAGTTGACGTATTAGAAGCAGGAAAAATGGGCAAGTGTAAGGATTTGAGCCAGTTTGACAAGGGCCAAATTGTGATGGCTAGACGACTGAGTCAGAGCATCTCCAAAACGCAGCTCTTGTGGGTTGTTCCTGGTCTGCAGTGGTCAGTATCTGTCAAAGTGGTCCAAGGAAGGAAGAGTGGTAAACCGGTGACAGTGTCATGGGCGTCCAAGACTCATTGATGCATGTGGAGAGCGAAGGCTGACCCTTGTCGTCTGATCCAACAGACGAGCTACTCTAGCTCAAATTGCTGAAGAACTTGATGCTGGTTCTGATAGAAAGGTGTCAGAATACACAGTGCATCACAGTTTGTTGAGTATGGGGCAGCAAAAGGGGCACCAACACAATATTAGAAACATGGTCATAATGTTATGCCTGATTGGTGTATGTGTGGTGCTGGAAACTATTAAAATATATTTATTTTTTATTTTACAGGAACGGGTCCACTTCATATAAACTCGGTGAAATGTACAGGAAAAGAGCGTTCCATCATGGACTGCCATTACCAAGAGGTTCAGCCCTGGACGTTTAAACACACCCAAGATGTAGCGGTCAAATGTAACGTTCCAAAGACAGGCTTGGAGACCATGGTGAGCACATTTTTTCAGTATTCTTTAATGAAGACTCACATTAAAAGGGACACATTGAAGGTTTCTTGGTGACGAACAAGCTTTTTTTAGTTTTTACTGGTGCTTGTAAAACTATGGATCAAACACTTAAATACTTAGCAGTCCATTAGAAGGTTAAATTGGAAGCTGTTGAAACATGGGTGGCCCTGTCCAACATTAAGTAAGACGTGTCCGAAAAAGTTGGGACGTTGTGTAAAATGCAGTAAGAAGGAACTGTGATTTGTTAATTCTCTTAAATCTTTATTTACCTGGCAAAAGAAGACAGAAAAGATCTTTATGATTTTACTGATCAGCTTCATTGTAGTTTGTAAATAGAAAGACATGGAGAATTTGATGCCTGCAGCAAACTAAAAAAAAGTTGAGACATTTCAGATTCACACAGATTCAGATGTTTTTTTTTTCCTTTATTAATTTATTTTTGCTTTTCATGAAACATCCCAAATTTTCTGGAAATGGGTTTTGAACATTGACATTGGTTTAAGGGCTGCCACGCATTTAAAAAGTCCCCACCCCACAGTGCACATCTTTAAGTTTGAATAAAGACTGTTGCTGGTCGATAATAAAAAGTAGCTGTGGCTTTTTTGCACTGCAGCCTTTAAGTTCATGACCAAGTGACCCACTGTCGCTTCTAATTCATTGCAGACCCTACCTGGACTACATCTGACAATTCATATATAATTTTAGCATAAGGTATGCACTGAGAATCTACTATAGTCAGTCCGGTTTACTAAAAAGAAAATAATAGGCCCTTCAGCACCAAATGATTAATCAAAGTGTCTCTATTTTTCATTTTATTATTTTAGAAATTTTACTATAATTATGGTAGCATATACACACGATCAGCCATAACATTAAAACCACCTCCTTGTTTCTACACTCATTGTCCATTTTCTCAGCTCCACTTACCATATAGAAGCACTTTGTAGCTCTACAATTACTGACTGTAGTCCATCTGTTTCTCTGCATGCTTTGTTAGCCCCCTTTCATGCTGTTCTTCAATGGTCAGGACTCTCCCAGGACCACCACAGACACTGACATGGTGGTGGTGTGTTAGTGTGTGTTGTGCTGGTATGAGTGGATCAGACACAGCAGCGCTGATGGAGTTTTTAACACCTCACTGTCGCTGCTGGACTGAGAATAGACCACCAACCAAAAATATCCACCCAACAGCGCTCTGTTGGCAGCGTCCTGTGAGCACTGATGAAGGTCTAGAAGATGACCAACTCAAACAGCAGCAATAGATGAGCGATCTACTCTGACTTTACGTCTACAAGGTGAACCAACTAGGTAGGAGTGTCTAAAAGAGTGGACAGTATTAGGTGGACACGGTATTTAAAAACTCCAGCAGCGCTACTGTGTCTGATCCACTCATACCAGCACAACACACACTAACGCACCACCACCATGTCAGTGTCACTGCAGGACTGAGAATGATCCACCACCTAAATTATACCCACTCTATTAGTGGTCCTGGAAGAGTCCTGACTAGAGAAACATATGGACTACAGTCAGTAATTGTAGAACTACAAAGTGCTTCTATATGGTAAGTGGAGCTGATAAAATGGGCAGTGAGTTTAGAAACAAGGAGGTGGTTTTAATGTTGTGGCTGATCGGTGTACAGTAGTGTTTAAATGATTAAAATTTAGACTGCCATAAAATGTATACATTAACAATGATTTTCTTCTTGTGTGTGTCAGGTGAGGTTAGCAGGGGGCAGAGATGTAAGAGAAGGCCGTGTGGAAGTGCTGATGGAGGTGGGGGGCAGGAAACGTTGGGGAGCGGTGTGCAGTGAGAACTGGGGCATTAACGAGGCGATGGTTGTGTGCAGACAGCTGGGCTTCGGCTTTGCTGCTCGTGCCCATCAGGTGAGATTCCAGAAAAGTACACTTAACACTCATTAAGAATGAACCAGCATTCACTCAATGTGTCTCTTGTTCTACTCTTTCTAAACACTGCCTCAGTTCTGGCTGTGTGTGGATTGTGTTGTGTGTATGTTTGGGTTTGGGTGTTTTTAATCACATAAGCTTTATACAGTAGTTTATCTGTAGTGTTTAAGGAGTGGGACCACATGACATGGGTTCCTAGTTAATGTAGTTTATGATGTAAATTGTACTTTTGGTGGTGGTTGTGGAAATATATACAATATCACAAATGACTCTCTCATTCTAAAGCATTTCCACCTACAGCAAAAAACACAATTATTTACGCTTGCTTACAATTACAATTGCATACATGTTGAAGAGTAATGATGGCAGAATGCAGCCTTGTCTAACATCTTTGTCAATGTGGAACTATTCTGTTCATTCTTTTTCTGTCATGACTGGCTCACTGATTAGTGTACAACCCCTGGCAAAAATTATGGAATCACCACTCTTGGAAGATGTTCTTTCAATTGTTTAATTTTGTAGAAAAAAAATAAATCACAGACATGCCACAAAACTATCATTTCTCAAACTGTCAACCCTCTGGCATTAAGAAACAATAAAAAAAGAAACAAATATAATAGTTGTGGTCAGTCACAATTGCTTTTTTTTAGATCAAGTAGAGGAAAAAAATATGGAATCACTCAAATCTGAGGAAAAAATTATGGAATCATTAGAAAACACTGCACCATTATTACTTTGTTGCACCACCTCTGGCTTTTATAATGGTTTAAACTCTCTGAGGCATGGAGTTAACTAATGACAAACAGTATTCTTCATCAATCTGCCTTCAACTGTCTCTTGCTGTTGCCAGATCAGCTTTGCAGGTTGGAACCTTGTCATTGACCATTTTCTTCAATTTCCACCAGAGATTTTCAAATGGATTGAGATCCGGACTATTTGCAGGCCATGCCATTGACATTATATGTTTTCTTGAAGGAAAGTTTTCACATCCTTTGCCCTATGGCAAGATGCATTATCATCTTGAAAAATGAAGTCATCATCACCAAACATCCTTTCAACTGATGGAATAAGAAAAGCGTCCAAAATTTCAATGTGGACTTTGGCATTTATTGAAGACCATCTCCCCTGTGCCTTTACCCGACATGCAGGCCCATATCATCAACAACTGTGGAAATTAACATGTTTTCTTTAGGCAGTTATCTTCATAAATTTCATTGGACAGACACCAAACAAAAGTTCCAGCATCATCACCTTGCCCAATGCAGATTCGCGATTCATCACTGAAGATCACTTTTATCCAGTCACCCACAGTCCACGATTGCTTTTCTTTAGCCTACTTTAACCTTGTTCTTTTCTTTTTAGGTGTTAATGATGGCTTTTGTTTGGCTTTTCTGTATGTAAATCCCATTTCTTTTAGGTGATTTCTTACAGTTCAGTCACAGACATTGACTCCACTTTCCTGCCACTTGTTTCTCATTTGTTTTGTTGAGCATTTTCTGTTTTCAAGACATATTGCTTTAAGTTTTCTATCTTGATGCTTTGATGTCTTACTTGGTCTACCAGTGCTTCCCTTTTACAACCTTCCCATTTTGTTTGTACTTGGTCCAGATTTTAAACACAGCTTACTGGGAACAACCAACATCTTTTGCGACATTCCACAATGATTTATCTTCTTGAAGGAGTTTTATAATCCTCTCATTTGTTTCAACTGACATATCTTGTGTTGGAACCATGATTCATGACAATCTGCTTTGTGCAACAGCTCTCCGAGGTGTAAGCACTCTTTTTAAACTGAAGAATAATTAGCAAATCTAATCTGCTGCAGATGTTTTGTTTTTAAACTGCAAATTACAGAGTGATTCCATAATTTTTTCCTCAGATTTGAGTGATTCCATATTTTTTTCCTCTACTTGATCTAAAAAAAGCAATTGTGACTGACCACAACTATTATATTTGTTTCTTTTTTTTTATTGTTTCTTAATGCCAGAGGGTTGACATTTTGAAAAATGATAGTTTTGTGGCATGTCTGTGATTTATTTTTTTTCTACAAAATTAAACAATTGACAGAACATCTTCCAAGAGTGGTGATTCCATAATTTTTGCCAGGGGTTGTAGATATTCCTGATTAGAACGATGGGATGTTCTGGTACTTCCCTCTTCCTGAGTAAATTCCATGATTCCGGGTGGTCAAACAGTCAAAAGCTTTGCTGTAGTCAATGAAGCACATGTTGACCTCAGTAATGGATTCCTTGGCTTTTTCTATAATCAAGTGTGTGTTTTCTTCAGGAACTTCATTCTAAAGGTGGCTTGCCTGCTCTAAATTAGTACAAGATGTGAGTGATGAAATTAGTGAGAGAAGGTGTTGCCCATAAGGTGATTCCAATCTTTCCAGTGCTTTACATTGGCATCTGACCCACAAGGACCATTATTAAATTAAAGTGGAGACTTGATGAATAAACAAATGCAAATGCGTAGCGTCACGTTTAAAGTTGCACCTCTTATTCTGGTGCAGTAAAGTTATCTCCTCTCTCAGCCATAACATTAAAACCACCTCTTTGTTTCTACACTCTGTCCATTTTATCAGCTCCACTTACCATATAGAAGCACTTTGTAGTTTTACAATTACTGACTGTAGTCCATCTATTTCTTGACATACCTTTTAGCCTGCTTTCCCCCTGTTCTTCAATGGTCAGGCCGCCCACAGGACCACCACATAGCAGGTATTATTTGGGTGGTGGATCATTCTCAGCACTGCAGTAACACTGACATGGTGGTGGTGTGTTAGTGTGTGTTGTGCTGTATGAGTGGATCAGACACAGCAGAGCAGCTGGAGTTTTTAAATACCGTGTCCACTCACTGTCCGCTCTATTAGATGTAAAGTTTTAAAGTCAGAGACGATCGCTCATCTATTGCTGCTGTTTGAGTCGGTCATCTTCTAGACCTTCATCAGTGGCCACAAGACGCTGCCCACAGGGCGCTGTTGGCTGGATATTTTTTTGATTGGTGGACTATTATTAGTCAGTGAGGTTTTTAAAAACTCCATCAGCGCTGCTGTGTCTGATCCACTCATACCAGCACAACACACACTAACACACCACCACCATGTCAGTGTCACTGCAGTGCTGAGAATGATCCACCATCCAAATAATACCTGCTCTGTAGAGGTCCTGGGAGAGTCCTGACCATTGAAGAACAGCCTAAAAGGGGGCTAACAAAGCATGCAGAGAAACAGATGGACTACAGTCAGTAATTGTAGAACTACAAAGTGCTTTTATATGGTAAGTGGAGCTGATAAAATAGACAGTGAGTGTAGAAACAAGGAGGTGGTTTTAATGTTATGGCTGATCGTTGTATGATAGGTTCTTAGTTTTCACCATGGTTGTAACACACCCTGAAATCATGTCATGTCAAGTCAAGTCAAATGTATTTGTATAGCACTTTTTACAGTAGACACTGTCTCAAAGAAACTTTACACAGGACCGACAGACCCCCAGAAGTACAGGACTGACAGACCCCCTGTTAAACAAACCAAGGGAAAAAAAATCTGCTAAAATTACAGGAAGAAACCTTGAGAGGAACCAGACTCAGTAGGGAGCCTGGAAAATAATTTGAATAAATTGTGTAATGATTAGGATTTACACAAACCACACGTACACAAAAATAATTTTAACTAAAAGTAACACTAGCAAAATAAATAATCAAGCAATTGAAGTTCTTCATTATTCAGTCCAGTCTGTCATAAAGTCAATAATGAGTTCTGGACATTTTTGGTGCAAACACACTAGGTTCCCGCCAGGTCATATCTAGCAGGAGCCGCATTGTTGGCACAGCAGTTTCGATTTGCAGGTTTCGACCTCAGGTTGGTAAAAAGGTTTCCGTCAGAACCACCTCAGAGTAAACAACAAAAAATTTAGTTAAAATGTGATATGAAATCATCAAGAGTAAAATGGCAGTTTTGTAGACTACATCTCTGGATGATGTATATGTACCACATCACAGATGAAGCAAATTAAGGGACGTTATTAATTCACAATATTTTAATCATGTTGTAACCCAACTTTAGGTCATACAGACTAGCAGTAGGTTTTAAGATAATTTCCTTTGGGATAAATAAAGTATCTATCTATCTATCTATCTATCTATCTATCTATCTATCTATCTATCTATCTATCTATCTATCTATCTATCCATCTATCCATCCATCCATCCATCCATCCATCCATCCATCCATCCATCCATCCATCCATCCATCCATCTAAGATCAACATTATTATATAGGGGTTGAATAGTTGTGACATGGCCGTATTAACAAAATATCCTGCTACACTAAAATACTACATTCATTTTCTCTATCAAATGTACTTTATGTGCTATTTAAAAAAGAAAATTTTATTTGAGAATTATAGATGTGTTTTTTTTTGTGGACAGGACACATATTACTGGCAAGGAGATCCTTATGCTCAGGAGGTGTTGCTGAGTGGGACTCATTGTGTGGGCTCCGAATTGTCAATCCAGCAGTGTCGACGAAACAACAACGTCTATTGCCCTCGTGGGGGAGGTGTCCGAGCAGCTGGAGTCACCTGTTCAGAGAGTAAGCTTCCTTTAGTATTGTGTTCATTATGTACTGCATGTGACTGCTGAGCACAACCCCTGTAAATCACATAGTTTTTAAAGTGTGTTTTAAAGATACGAAGAGACAACATATAACTACGCCCTTCATACATCCCAGCTTTATAACAGTGTAAGCATTTACCCATCAATTACTTTTATTAATCATTTTATCCAGTTCAGAGTTACAAAGGCTCCTGTGACCCAGAAACACTGGGTAAAGTGATGAAATACACCTTGGATGTGGTGCCATTTACACATTTAGACAATCAAAGTAGTCAAACTATGTTACATTTACATTTTCAGCATTTAGCAGACGCCTTAATCCAAAGCGACTTACAATTGAGACAGCATTACATCGGAAGCAATTGAGGGTTAAGGGGCTTGCTCAAGGGTCCAACAGTGGCAAGCTGGCCGATGTGGGGCTTGAACTAACAAATTCTAATTACTAGTCCTGAAACCCACACAGACACTGGGAGAACATGCAAACTCCACACAGAAAGTACCCGGACCACCCCATCTGGGGATTAAACCCAGGACCTACTTGCTGTGTGGCGACAGTGCTACCCATTGAGCCACCGTGCTGCCCCTTGCATGCTTTTGGGGGACGGGAAGAAACCCCAAAGAAAGTGCCCAGGTCCCATACAAACTAACTAATATTAAAAATATGCATCAGCAACTTTGTACCATTTATTACCATTTACTCTTTTTGTACTCTCTCTAGCTGCCCCTGACCTGGTGCTGGATGCCCAGCTGGTGCAGCAATCGGCATACCTGGAGGATCGTCCTCTTCACCTGCTAACCTGTGCCAATGAAGAAAATTGCCTGTCCTCGTCCGCAAGTAGGATGAACTGGCCTCATGGACACCGACGCCTGCTGCGCTTCTCCTCCCGAATCATGAACCTGGGAAAAGCCGACTTCAGGCCCAAAGCCACACGAGAGTCCTGGACCTGGCACCAGTGCCACAGGTGAGTGACAGTTACCAGAACAAAGACCACTCACAAAATGGGCTGTGTTTTTGTTTTCATTATGAGTTCATGGATTTCCAAGATAATGAACTGCAAGTGTAGGGTGTGACGTGACGTCATTTTAGAGGCCTGGATATCCTGAGCAATATTTTGATAGCAGTTGAAGTCTTACAAATGCCTGTTGTTGAGTGGCTGACTTGTCATGTGACAGACTTTCTGTATAAGCCACCACAGAAATAAACACATTTCATATATACAATCATTTTCTCACATCTGGATAATTTCACCATGACAGATTTTGCTTGAATTATTTTGAAAAAAATCCCCCCTAAAGATTGTTTTTTATAACCAGTGACATTCAGAGATGGCTAACATTTTCACAATAAGTGTCTTTGTTATAAATTTTAAGTCATTTTAGTTCATTTATTTGTTTCCACTCAATGCTATTTAATCATCAGCAAAGTTGGATGCTAGAAAGGAGACATTTACATTTTTGGGATTTTAGCAGACGCTTTTATCCAAAGTGTCTTACAATTGAGACAGTATACAATCTAAGCAATTGAGGGTTAAGGGCCTTGCTCAAGGGCCCAACAGTGGCAACCTGGCAGTGATGAGGCTTAAACCGGCAACCTTCTGATTACTGGACCAGTACATTAACCACTAGGCTACAGCTGCCCTAGACACGTTTCAACCCAGCATGCTTAAAGTAACCCATTAAGATATTAAACATCTGGTTTTATGTCAAGAAAACCTTTAGTCTTTGAATTGAATAAAATAATACTTAACAAACACGGCAGTAATGTGGAACATTAACATAAATATCATGACCAGGGCAAATTCAGCATACATAATGTATATTTTACACAAAAAATTATAGTTAGCAGTCCTATACAAGATGTGATTAAATAAACAGACTTATTACATTTGCTGCATTTGATTTTATCCAAAGCAACTTACAATTGTGACCAAATACAATTAAAGCAATTGAGGGTTAAGGGCTTTGCTCAGGGGCCCAACAGTGGCAACTTGTCGGCAGTGTAGCTCATAAAATAATAAAGATAAATTATTTTATTTTTATATATAATAAAATAATTTATCTTTTTTTAGATTATTTTATTTTTTATATTAATTATTTTACTTTATTTTAATAATAAAAATAAAAAAGCTGCTGATCTCACTGAGAGCTACCAAACAAAGTCTTGCTGTATAACTACAATGACAATAAAGTCTATCTAATCTAATCTAATCTAATCTAATCTAAGACATAGCCATTATTTCAAAGGTATTCAACAAAATTAGATACTCTGATAATGTTTGTTGACAAATAATGTTACAAACAAAATACTAAAGTGTAGCAACTACTATGATCATTGTAATACCATGATCATTGTAATCATTAACATTTGTAGTTGGTAGGCTTCCCCCAGTATTACACCCAAGTGTGTGAAAGAGCTGCTTTATATTCTGAAACTTTAAGTTCAGTTAGTTGTTGTTATAATGTTGGACAAAGGTTAAAAATAAGAGAAGTCCTTGTTCTTTTGCTTACAGGAGCTAATAGTAATGTCCCAAAATTAATGACCTGCAGCACACAACTGCAGTTATTCTAGAAAAATATAGCATAACAATGGAAAGTGATATTTATGGACTTATGTTTTAAGAGGTTTAAACAAGTTATAAGAAGCCCATAACTTTGAAATATCTACATACTCATTGGGTGTTTTGACAAACACCATAGCCTCTACATAATAAAATGAAAATAATAACAACTTAGTGTGTGGGAACAAGTCAAGTTATTGTGGAGTCCAGACTAGGGATAGTCCTGTTCTGTATTTTATTTAGCAATCTCTTAAAGCAACACCGCCAAAGTTTGCATTTCAAAGCTGTCCATTCAGACAACCTGAATAAACAGGACTGCAAACACGACCCCACCAACACATCAGCAGCATTCACTGAAGGGGTGTTGCCTCCACAGCCAACACCTTCGTACTGCAGCAGTGAGGTCATTCACAAGCATTCCATAGTGACCCACTGTTCTGTCCTCACAACCTGAAAACCATTAAGCTTAAGTGTTTCTGAAGACACATTCACATTAAACTGATCCAGCAGATTTCCAGTCTGTGTACCTTGTGGAAGAAGACATTGTTTTTAATGAGAGATTGATGTGTTTATTTGCAGACACTACCACAGCATTGAAGTGTTCACACACTATGACCTTCTCACGCTTAACGGAACCAGAGTGGCAGAGGGGCACAAAGCCAGTTTTTGTCTGGAAGATACATTCTGTCCTGAAGGTAAAAGCTGGTTCAGCATTCAAATCTTTAAGCAAATAAAACACAATATACAATGAAACGTATTATATAACGTGGCTGTGAAGCTAATTATCTTTTTTTTTCTTAAGGACTTCAAAAACGCTTTTCATGTTACAACTATGGAGATCAAGGAATTTCTGTGGGCTGCTGGGATACATATCGTCATGATATTGACTGCCAGTGGGTAGATATTACAGATGTCAGGCCTGGAGATTATATCTTCCAGGTAGGTTGGATGTAAAGGACATGTTTGTACATCCATTTATTCCTTTGGATGGACAAGGTTATTATTTGGGTCAGTGTTTTACTTTATTGCAAACGTGACATTTTAATTGAAATTAAAATAATAATAACAACAACAATAATAATAATAATAATAATAAGGAACTTACAAACCCATTACTTAGTAGTTAGTCAATCTTCTTGCTGTCAATGCTTGCTACCAGTGCGAATAGCTACACACACACACACACACACACACACACATATATATGTTATATATTCCTCCAAATTTCTTCCCTAATCTAGTCGTATCCAATGACCCTGATTGCGTTATGCTTCACCTCTACCAATACAACCCTCCACTGCTGACTGAGGAGCTTTGCAACTGACACACGCTCCCTCCGACACATGCACAGTACCGACTGCCTCTTTTCACGAGTTCATATGCGGATCAGCCTTGTGCACAAAGAGCCACACCCTGATCAGCATTATTTCCCAACTTTGCGCAGGCGGCATCAATCAGCCAGCAGAGGTTGTAATTGCACCAGTTATGAGGAACCCTGGTCTGGCTCATCCCACCCTGAACAACAGCCAATCGTTGTTCACGTGGCCGCTCAGCCCAGTCGAATGGCAGAGCTGAGATTTGATATGATGTATTCGAAATTCCAGCTCTGGTGTGCTAGCAGATTTTACAGATGCGCCAGCTGAGCGGCACAAACACATATTTTGACATATTTCGCCATTATTGACGAAATTTCTCAAAATTCAAGTATTCAAGTTCAAGTATCAAATAAGTCTATTTAATAAATTGCCAATAATATCACAATACCACTATATACGGAATCTGTCAAGAAAGGGTTTTGCAGGTATCTTAGATGAGTTATGGGATGTTTGCAAGTGGAATCATTGTGTGCATTAATATATTTTTTAAAAATAAACATAGTATAGGTGGTGCAGCGGTAAAACACGTTAGCACACCAGAGTGGGGATTTCGAATACATCACATCGAATCTCAGCTTTGCCATCCGGCTGGGCTGGGCGGCTACATGAACAATGATTGGCTGTTGTTTACAGGGTGGGACAAGCCGGACCAGGGTTCCTCATAACTGGTGCAAGTATGACCTTTGCTGGCTGATTGATGGCACCTGTGCAGAGTTGGCTTAATGCTGATCAGGGTGTGGCTTTCCGTACACAAGGCTGATCTGCATATGAACTTGCCTCGTGCAGGTGAAAAGATGCAGTCGGTACTACACACGTGACGGAGGGGGCATGTGTCTGTTGCGTTGCTCCTCAGTCAGCAGTGGAGGGTTGTATCAGTACAGAGAAAGCATAATGCAGTCAGGGTAATTGGATACGACTAGATTAAGAAGAAAATTGGGGGGAAAGAAAGAATGTGTTTTGCAGGTAGCTTATGTGATGTTTGCAAGTGGAATCATGTGCATTAGTAGATTTTTTAAAATAAACATAATACGTTAAAAGGGATTTTTAAAAATAAAAATCACGGTTTAATCAAGGCTGGCATTTCAAATGCTCTCTCTGTCTGTCATTAACAAAGTTACATGTTAATTACATAAATAGTTATGGGCATCACCATCAAAGTCACCACCTTTAAGCTGCCTCTTTAGGCTACTGCTACCAGGCCTCACACCATGCACGGATTTATAAATATATATATAAGTCTTTTACGTTTACTCTAAACATTTTTATTCAACTACATTTTAAGCCTTTTGATGGTAATTACAAGTGGTGCAGCAATGGTCAAAATGAGAAAGTATGTTTGATTTCATACAGACCAACACCAAGCAAACCAGACAGATATCTAAATCTGCTCCGCTGTGGTCACACGCTGTGGTCACACGCTGTGGTTTTAGTTAATATAGTGCAGAGGAATTTTTCCTCTTTCTTAAAATGGCTGGTGACTGTTTTCTTCTAAACTACTTACTTTATTTATCCAGGTGAATTCCAAAAATATACGAACTTGGACAGGTTTAGAAAAGCAAAGAAATGCCGCTCAGGTGGCGCAGCGGTAAAGTACGCTAGCGCACCAGAGTTGGGGTTTCGAATACATCGTATCAAATCTCAGCTCTGCCTTCCAACTGGGCTGGGCGGCAGCATGAACAACGATTGGCTGTTGTTCAGGGTTAGGGGGAAAAAATTCGGTTCATAGGTCCTCATAACTGGTGCAGCTGCGGCCCCTGCTGGCTGACTGATGGCGCCTACACAGGGCTGAGAATTAATACTGAATAATGCTCCATACACAGTTCCCGTCGGTGTATGAACTCGACTCGTGCAGGTTAAAAATGCAGTCTGTACTGACCGTACGTGCCGGAGGGGGCGTATGTCAGTTTGAACAGTTATGCACATTTTTATTGCAAGAAAATGTTTACCAATAAAAAAAATAAAATTATGATAAAATTATCAAATCCAAATTATTTTTAGAAAGCCAGCCAATTCCTATATAGAGTTGTTACCAGCTACCCATCTTTCAGCCAGTGATTTTAAATGACTGTTCACATTATCTTATCCGGTTCATAACCCTGCCACTGAAAACAGGCACTTAGGGCACTTATATGAACCATTTCTAGATGCACACGTATAACGTCATGTAGACCCACATCGTTAACTATGTTAAAGCGTCTACAGTCCATTGCGATCGATTTAACACCAGTGTTTGTAATGTTACCGCAACGTGTACAGTACATGGGCTTTCCATCCAAATTCCTCTGAAATAAAATTAGACTGAGTCTGAGCTCATTTTGTCTGTAACGCGTATCCGTGTGCGCAGATGCCTGACGAGACAAAGGCGTGCTCTGACCAAAGATGATATTGAAGCGTCAATTAATAACTGTAATTTTGTTTAGTGATGATTTCTCACGCTTTTTGAAAACAAAAAAATATTATTCAAAACACCCTACATTTCATAAAATTTAGCAGCAGCAGCTCGAGTAATTTGTAACTCACGACTGCAAACTGGAAAAAGACCCGTGTTATCGCTACAGTATAAACACAATAATGCTGTGTTAAAGCAGTGCAAATTACCACAGTGACGCATGTTTAAAGTGGCACAAACATAGTCCAATAAAACATAGTTTGATTAAAAATGTTATCCTCGATGAATTTCTTTAATTGCGGTTAAAATTTTAACGTTAATCGCATTAACGCAATTAACGGCAGCCCATAAACACAATGCTGCTGTGTTAAAGCAGCTCAAATTACCACAGTGACTCATGTTAAAAGTGTCACAAACATAGCCCAGTAATAATCGTTTGATTAAAAATTTTATTCTCTATAAATTTTTTTTAATTTTTGCATTAATTAACGCAATTAACGACAGCCCTAGTTTACGGGTTTGGTGAAAAAATGTTAAATCAAATATCTATACAACTTGATGGTGAAGTTGCAATGGCCTCTTAATTACTTATTAGTGATTATGTTTGACTATAACTGGTAGGCCTACTGTATAAGTTGGGATTTTTTCTGCACCTTTTAAGAAGTATATGAAACAATGGTCCTTTGTCTAGGTTGAAAAAATTTTGAAATAATAATTGTCTGGATGGTCAGATGTAATCCATTAACCACAAAAATAGGTATAGGTATACCAACAATTACTGCTTGGCAGCAATGTTAGCGACAAGACTGTGTCAGGCTGTAAACAGAGCAAACATAACACTTCTTAACTAACAAACTGGAGGGCTGTGCCTCTATCCACACAGAAAAATATCACAGTGTGGACAAAGTAATAGCATCGCCATAAGTCGGAATCCAGTTTGGCACACTATTTAGTATAGCCTATAGAATGGTATTTGAGACACACTAGCTTTCTGCTTCATGTGCAGCTTAATACAACAGGTTTTATCATTTTTTCTAGTCTTGGTAACCCCCATTTATGGAACTACTGTATGTAGGTCTGTGATCTGCTAATTTATTACCCATAAATCATACTTTCTGCTTCTTTGTCCCAACAGGTGGAAGTTAACCCATCGTTGGACATGGCTGAGTCTGATTTCATGAATAACGTCATGCGCTGTAGGTGCAGATATGATGGCCACAGTGTTTTCATGTATGGCTGTCATGCAGGTAGGATCAACACTCAAAACACACACAAGCACCATGACAAACAGAAAACGGGCAGCACTGTGACTAAGTGGGTAGAACTGTCGCCTCACAGCAAGAAGGTCCTGGGTTCGATCCCCTGGTGGGGCGATCCGGGTCCTTTCAGTGCTGGTGCTCCGGTTTCCTCCCACAGTCCAAAGACATGCAAGTGAACACTGAATTGTCCATGACTGTGTTTGATATAACCTTGTGAATTGATGAACCTTGTGTAATGAGTAACTTTCATTCCTGTCATGAATGTAACCAAAGTGTAAAACATGACGTTAAAATCCTAATAAACAAACCAAACAAACAGAAAACTCTATGCATACTTCAAGTCTCTGATCCCTCTGTTGCTTCTTACAGCTCTGATTTGCTTTTGTACAGGAGATGCCTACAGTGCTGAGATTGAAGACTTGTTTGAACATCAGCGCCAAATTACCAATAACTTCCTTTGAGTGAGGTCTGAGGACATCATGTGCTGTTACCTGTTACCCTATAGACTTTGAACAGAATATTCTATTAAGTGATGACAAACACATCAGCTGAATTCAAGAACCGATGGAAAACAACAATCAAGATGAGGGATGAAATGAAATGAATTTGGTAACTGTTAGGTAACATCTTAGGGTTTGACTGAAAGTGCTAATATAATGAGATGAAATATGTTTTACTTCACTAAGCTTATTTGAAAGATCATTTTAGTAGCTGGTGGTTGATGTTATGGGTGCATGTCCTGGTACTGTACTTAATATGTGAATTTGCTATGCTTTTTCAAAAAAAAAAATCTAATTATTGGCTCATATTGCTTTTTTAAGTACAGACATGTTTTATTAATGGAGTTTATCTGTTTACCGGTATTATATACCATACAGATTTCCCTCACAGACATTTCAGTTTGGTGGATTTTATTCAAATAAGGGTTCAGTTATTTGATTTTTGAATTCAAGTTTTGCACTTTATTTATTGACCATCAGTATTCTGAGAGAAATCATTTCACCACCAGGGATGACTTTAGTTTTTTCTTTTTTTTCTTTATTTTTTAATGCTTTTTTTTATTATTATGTTTTGTGTTAGCCAGTATTTAACCCATGATTTCTTTTACATCTATTTGTCCATGTTCTTTAATGTCTTTACTGACTTCTAAAAGTTCACTAATTAAATCTGTATTACAAAATTTGTTGTTTAGTACAAACTACACTTTAATTTATTGCTTGCCTTAAGCTAATTTTACTTTTAATTAAGTTATTTAAATAATAATCTTTAAACTTACTAAATGTTATAAGTATAGGGTGCCCAGGTGGCGCACCGGGATATTCCGCTGACACACCAGCACCGAGTTTCTGAACTCCTGGGTTCGAGGCTACTGTATCTGCAGGGTGGGGACTGGACTATATGTGGGTGGGTGGGTCTTCATACGCTGTGTAAGGATCCTGATTGGCAGAAGAGACACCCGTACAGAATGCAGGGACAAGAAGAGGAGGGCTGTACATGTGTAAAGAAGGTGTGGGCAGCGGCGTGCTCTTCTTGGATGCAAATCTGGAGTCTGTCAGCAGCGGAAGACAAATCGGATGCGCTAAATCGGGAGGAAAAATGGGGAGAAAAATGCATAAAAAAAAAACGTTATAAGTATTGCTTTTTGAAAACATCTCAACTATTTACTGTGCTTTTAAACCCACAGAAACACAAATGTTAACAATGCTACATTAAGTTTATAAAGGAGCTACAAAAACACACAACTTTAATTACAGAGCTTTGCAAAGATAACATATCTGGCTTTTTCTGACTTATTAAGACAATATTTGAACAGCTTGTCTGTAAAAAACTGTATGTAATTAAACTGTTAATAGTTTATCAGATGATAATTGGAGCAACAATTCCTAGATTGGTAAATTTGATATTCTTTAATCACATATAAATTTTATATTTATATTGGGTTTTTAATTTTATTTCATTGTACACCTGAGTGGTTAGAGCTGTTTACTTGTATGTTATTTGTTCTTTAGCATCTTCATTACCTCAATAGCCAAATTTGGCACTTTTTGGTTTTTCCCTTGGTGAAATGCACCAGATGTTTCAGATATTAATCTGTAATTTTGCAATAAGCACTTAGAATTGTTGCTGTATGTGGATTATTTTATCATTTTATATTTTATTATATTATATTCTGTATTTAATAATCTGTTTAATATGATAAACATACATTTAACAATCAATTACTGATTAGTATCTATGTGGTACAGTTTCACCCTATACTGAAACTTTGTTTTTATAAGGTGCTTTGTTAATGCAGGATGATTTGTTTTGTATGTGATTTATTTCCCTTAAATTAGAGTAGTCCAATATTCTGCTGATATTATTTTCTTAACGTTTTTTTATTATGTACTATGATTTTTTAAGGCTTTAGTTTAGAACTCAGACAAACCCTGATCACATGATACTGTATAATCAAATTTTATTTGGTGCTAACTATATTTTTAACTGAACCTTTTACAGTCTACATTTTGCTATTACCCCACATTATTCCCACAATTTTTTATCCCATATGCACTCAGGGATTAATTTTTTATCCTTAGTTTTGTTTAACATTTTAACTAATGTTTTGTCAAAAATTAAAGGGTCTTAAGCATACACATTAGAAAGCTATATCAAAGAATTTCAGATGCTGTACAATCCTGAGTGCTGGATTAACTTTTTTGTCATAAAGGTGGCTTCTCACTGGTTGGCAGTTGGTGCTTTAACTATCGATCAATGCAAACACTGTACTCTAATGTGAATAAACATAACGATCAGATGTAAGCCAGCTAACAGTTGTGGTGTCATCTTTTTGCTGTTGAAATTATATTAATAAATTATCATTGAATAGAAAAATGTGTTTGATCAAAACTGATTACTGTGTGGGTGGCACGGTGGCTTAGTGGGTAGCACCTCACAGCAAGAAGGTCCTGGGTTCGATCCCCAGGCGGGGCGGCCCGGGTCCTTTCTGTGTGGAGTTTGCATGTTCTTCCCATGTCTGTGTGGGTTTCGTCCGGGAGCTCCGGTTTCCTCCCACAGTCCAAAAACATGCAGTCAGGTTAATTGGAGACACTGAATTGCCCTATAAGTGAATGGGTGTGTGTGTATGTGTGTCTGCCCTGTGATGGACTGGCATCCCAGCCAGGGTGTTACTGTGTGCCTTGCGCCCATTGAAAAGCTGGGATAGGCTCCAGCAACCCCAAGCTCCTAATTGGATAAGCAGATAAGAAAATGAATAAATGAATGAATGAATGATTATTGTGTACATGTTCTATAGGACTAAAACAATATGATGTGGATTGTATATTTACTTTTACATATAAATAATGTACAACTGGTGGGGCAAAAAAGACAATTCCAGAAAGATTGACTTTGAAGTCAAGGTAAATCACAATTACAAGCACGGCTGCACATTAGAGTAATTTAATCTTAATTACCAAACAACATGTTTTAACTATAACAGAGCTATAAAGGATTTATAACAAATAAAACATTGTTATGTCCTTTTAAAGAAACACAAGACAATTAACAGTTCCAGTTAACCCAAATAATGGGTGCCCAGACATCTGGTGCATTGGTCACATAAAATTGAAAAGTACCCTACATGGGTAAACATACACTGACTAGGCATAACATCATGACCACTGACAGGTGAAGTGAATAACACTGATTATCTCTTCATCACAGCACCTGATAGTGGGTGGGATGTATTAGGCAGCAAGTGAACATTTTATCCTCAAAGTTGACGTGTTAGAAGCCAGAAAAATGGGCAAGCGTAAGGATTTGAGCGCGTTTGACAAGGGCCAAATTGTGATGGCTAGACGACTGGGTCAGAGCATCTCCAAAACTGCAGCTCTTGTGAGGTGTTCCCGGTCTGCAGTGGTCAGTATCTATCAAAAGTGGTCCAAGGAAGGAACAGTAATAAACCGTCAACAGGGTCATGGGTGGCCAAGTCTCATTGATGCATGTGGGGAGCGAATGCTGGCCTTGTGGTCCGATCCAACAGACGAGCTTCTGTAGCTCAAATTGCTGGTTCTGATAGAAGCGTGTCAGATTACACAGTGCATCATTTAGATTCAATGACTGAATCTAAATAATTCATTAAATATTTTAGTACATAAAAGCTTTAATTCAAAGCGACTTGCAATCATGACTGAATACAGTTTGAGCAACTGAGGGTTAGGGTCCTTGCTCAGGGACCCAACAGTGGCAACTTAACAGAGGTGAACTTGAACTGGCAACTTTCTGATCATTAGTACAGTTCCTTAACCGCTGCGCTACCTCTGCCTCTTGTCCAGGGTGTATTTCTACTTAGCAACCAGTATTTCAGTTAGGCTACATGCCCACTGCAGCCCTAATCAAGGTGAAGAGTTTACTGCAGATCAAAATCTAATGAATGAATCTGAAACTGGACAGCAATGCACTTATGCTAATGATACAAATGTGAAAGTAACAAAATCATCCAGGGTGACCTTAACAAACTTAAGTTTTACTTGCAGAATGTATACTCCTGGAAGTCTGCAACACAAAATAATAGTGGTAAATTTAATTAAAATGAACGTTATTTAACATGAGAAATACATCTGTTTAAAAATAGCTAGTGTGACTTTGGCAGTAAGTTTCATTCATTTCATAACCAAAGATCATTGTTTTTTTTGCACAAAAGTAAGGATAGCTGATAAATTCTAGTTTTAATTAAGTTTAGGTTTCCTGTGGCTGGTAAAGCGTAATATACAGTGTATTACAAAAGTGAGTACACCCCTCACATTTCTGCAAATATTTCATTATATCTTTTCATGGGACAACACTATAGACATGAAACTTGGATATAACTTAGAGTAGTCAGTGTACAACTTGTATAGCAGTGTAGATTTACTGTCTTCTGAAAATAACTCAACACACAGCCATTAATGTCTAAATGGCTGGCAACATAAGTGAATACACCCCACAGTGAACATGTCCAAATTGTGCCCAAAGTGTCAATATTTTGTGTGACCACCATTATTATCCAGCACTGCCTTAACCCTCCTGGGCATGGAATTCACCAGAGCTGCACAGGTTGCTACTGGAATCCTCTTCCACTCCTCCATGATGACATCACGGAGCTGGTGGATGTTAGACACCTTGAACTCCTCCACCTTCCACTTGAGGATGCGCCACAGGTGCTCAATTGGGTTTAGTCCATCACCTTTACCTTCAGCTTCCTCAGCAAGGCAGTTGTCATCTTGGAGGTTGTGTTTGGGGTCGTTATCCTGTTGGAAAACTGCCATGAGGCCCAGTTTTCGAAGGGAGGGGATCATGCTCTGTTTCAGAATGTCACAGTACATGTTGTAATTCATGTTTCCCTCAATGAACTGCAGCTCCCCAGTGCCAGCAACACTCATGCAGCCCAAGACCATGATGCTACCACCACCATGCTTGACTGTAGGGAAGATACAGTTGTCTTGGTACTTCTCACCAGGGCGCCGCCACACATGCTGGACACCATCTGAGCCAAACAAGTTTATCTTGGCCTCGTCAGACCACAGGGCATTCCAGTAATCCATGTTCTTGGACTGCTTGTCTTCAGCGAACTGTTTGCGGGCTTTCTTGTGCGTCAGCTTCCTTCTGGGATGACGACCATGCAGACCGAGTTGATGCAGTGTGCGGCGTATGGTCTGAGCACTGACAGGCTGACCTCCCACGTCTTCAACCTCTGCAGCAATGCTGGCAGCACTCATGTGTCTATTTTTTAAAGCCAACCTCTGGATATGACGCCGAACACATGGACTCAACTTCTTTGGTCGACCCTGGCGAAGCCTGTTCCGAGTGGAACCTGTCCTGGAAAACCGCTGTATGACCTTGGCCACCATGCTGTAGCTCAGTTTCAGGGTGTTAGCAATCTTCTTATAGCCCAGGCCATCTTTGTGGAGAGCAACAATTCTATTTCTCACATCCTCAGAGAGTTCTTTGCCATGAGGTGCCATGTTGAATATCCAGTGGCCAGTATGAGAGAATTGTACCCAAAACACCAAATTTAACAGCCCTGCTCCCCATTTACACCTGGGACCTTGACACATGACACCAGGGAGGGACAACGACACATTTGGGCACAATTTGGACATGTTCACTGTGGGGTGTACTCACTTATGTTGCCAGCTATTTAGACATTAATGGCTGTGTGTTGAGTTATTTTCAGAAGACAGTAAATCTACACTGCTATACAAGCTGTACACTGACTACTCTAAGTTATATCCAAGTTTCATGTCTATAGTGTTGTCCCATGAAAAGATATAATGAAATATTTGCAGAAATGTGAGGGGTGTACTCACTTTTGTGATACACTGTACATATAAGAGGCAAAACACCTAAGGCAATAAATACACATTTGCAGTTGTAAAACCACGTTGTCATGTAGTTTAATGGGCCAGGTAACAGCACCAGTACAGCTTAAATGATTAATACAATAATTATTGTATACGGTTGATTAGTTTTAATTCATAATGCACTGCTGGGTTGAACTGACTGGAACAGAAAAAAATTTCAAATGCTTCCTCTCTACCAATGCTGATCCCCACTCTGATTGAGGAGAATGAAGCTAACCCATGACCCCGCCGACACATGGGCAGCAGCCGTATGAATTTTGACGAGTGCAATGCAGATCAGCACTGTGTACGGAGAGACACACCCTGACAGCACTCTTTTTCCGTCTCTGTGCAGGTGCCATCAATCAGCCAGCAGATACGATGTATTCAAGATCCCAGCTCTGGTTTTTAGCGTGTGTTTTACCACTGCGCCACCTGAGCGGCGCTTGAAGACAACTTTTGACTGACTTTTACATAATCACAAAATGTAAACTTATGCAGCATGTGGTAATGAAATTGTTTGAGTAACATACATTTACTCAAGAGAGAGAGAGAGAGAGAAAGAATAAGAGAGAAAGAGCGAGATAGAGTTTCACTTGTTTCTTAGTCTCCCTCTGACCTGGGAGGGTGTCCCGACAATTACAGCTATATATATACTGGAGAAAATGAGAGCTGTTAAAAGCGCTGATTATAGGGTGGATTGGGGATGGAGCCAGAGGCAAAGTAAAGGATTTGGAAGGGTCAGAAGGTTCCCACTCGGCAACGTGAACAGAGCATGTACTCATACTTTGGAAAAACAAACAAACAAACAAACAAGCAAAGAACACTCTGGGTTTTCTGACAAGGCATCACAGATGAGCACTGAATTTGACTGATAAAGAGGTTAATAAAGCTAAAATAGATTATAACTTGGAAAGGTGATTTGAGGTGATGTGATTCTTGTAGGAGTCATTTTGACTCCCACAGGATGGTTAGACAAAGAAAATAAAACTTTCAAACTTTGGTGTGAAACCTGTAATAAAGTGCTAGGTGGACTTTAACAGGCACTACAGGTCAATTCACACTAAAACTTTCAGATTCAAGAGCAGTTTCTTCCCACAGGCCATTTCCCTAAATAAATAAATGACTGACAATACAGACTTAAGCGTGACAATATTCACCTGCTGCCAATTGACTACACTTTGTAGTACTCATCCCACATGCTGTGCACTTTACTGTTTTTGTAAATATTCCACACGCTGCTAACTTACATATCTGTATATTGCCTGTATATAGTCTTAGAGTCTGGGTTTAATGTTTAATGTATACATTGCTTGTATACTGTATTAATACTAGAGAGATACCATCAGCTGGAAACAAATTCCTTGTGTGCATCCACATACTTGGCCAATAAATCTGATTCTGATTCTGACTAACTTCATTTTACTAATAGGGGTGGCACGGTGGCTCATTGGATAGCACTGTTGCCTCACAGCAAGAAGGTCCTGGGTTCAGTCCCCAGGTGGAGTGGTCTGGGCATATTCCCCCCGTGTCTGCGTGGGTTTCCTCTGGGAGATCCGGGTTCCTCCCACAGCCCAAAGACATGCAAGTGAGGTGAATTGGAGATACAAAATTGTCCATGACTGTGTTTGATATAACCTTGTAAACAGATGAATCTTGTGTAACCAGTAACTACCGTTTCTGTCATGAATGTAACCAAAGTGTGTAAAAACATGACGTTAAAATCCTAATAAATAAATACATAAATACACATTTTACTAATAAATGATTTAACTAGCTAATCAATGCTGTTCCTGTTAGGTCAAACACTGCACTAAAATAATAACAACCTAACATTAACACTTGAGATCTGGCGTTCATGTATTCTCACTGCTTTTTAGACATGTTTCAATAGCATTTTATAAGCAGCAAATGAAATACTCCTCTTTTAACTATGAACATACATTTTAAAAATGACAAATGTTAAATTCAGTATAGATGTGTCTCCATCTAGTGGTCAAAGCAGAATTAAAGGTAAAAAACAACAACTAGGGGACTGTTAGTAGTTTATTTATTTATTTATTAGGAGTTTAATGTCATGTTTTACACTTTGGTTACATTCATGACAGAAACGGTAGTTACTCATTACACAAGATTCATCAGTTCACAAGTTTAATGTCAAACACAGTCATGGACAATTTTGTATCTTCAATTCACCTCACTTTCATGTCCTTGGACTGCGGGAGGAAACCAGAGCTCCTGGAGGAAACCCACGCAGACACGGGGAGAACATGCAAACTCCACACAGAAAGGACCCAGACTGGCCCACCTGGGGATCAAACCCAGGACCTTCTTGCTGTGAGGCGACAGTGCTACCCGGAGCCATCGTGCCGCCCGGACAATTAGTAGCAAGTAATGGACATGCATTAGCGTTATAATTGTAATATTTTATATGTTGAAACACATTGTATCCATGTTAATGTATTTTTTTAATCCAATGTGTTTTAAATGTAAAATAAAATATAATCCCTATATTAAAAAAACAATAATAGGTTAAATACTACCTTGTTGTGTGAAAATAATAACAGTTAAAAAATAAGAAGAATACCTTTATTTGACATTTATACATATACACGTGTACAGTACAACAAAATTCTTTCTTCTCATATCCCAGCTTGTTTGGAAGCTGGGTCAGAACGCAGAGTCAGCCATTGTACAGCGCCCCTGGAGCAGAGAGGGTTAAGGGCCTTGCTCAAGGGCCCAACAGTGGCTGCATGGCAGAGCTGGGATTCAAACTCTCAACCTTTTAGATGATAGTCCAACGCTCTACCCACTAGGCTACCGCTGTCCCATTACCATCCAAAAAAAATACAAATATCAAAGTATAAAACAATAAGATTCTCAGTTCACTGTACGACAACCTGACCTTAGTTTACTAATACGTTCATGCTGTCTAGTATGGTAATGTGTGCTTTGAGACACAGCAGCTTCCTGTTTTTTCATTTGGTTGCAGTGCTCAATTTTTTTTCACTTTTTCTAGCGTAAATGTATCTTGTTTCCTTTTGATAATGTGAGGTAACAGTAAATATTACATATGAAAGAAACATTTTCCATGGGAGGTCAGTAGTTTCAGTAACATAACACTACTCCATGCATAATTGCATATATACACACCGATCAGCCATAACATTAAAACCACCTCCTTGTTTCTACACTCACTGTCCATTTTATCAGCTCCACTTACCATATAGAAGCACTTTGTAGTTCTACAATTACTGACTGTAGTCCATCTGTTTCTCTGCATGCTTTGTTAGCCTGCTTTCATGCTGTTCTTCAATAGTCAGAGCTCTCCCATGACCACTACAGAGCAGGTATTATTTGGGTGGTGGATCATTCTCAGCACTGCAGTGACACTGAGATGGTGGTGGTGTGTTAGTGTGTGTTGTGCTGGACTGCTGGTATGAGTGGATAAGACACAGCAATGCTGCTGGTGTTTTAAACACATCACTGTTACTGCTGGTCTGAGAATAGTCCACCAACCAAAAATATATCCAGCCAACAGCTTCCTGTGGGCAGCGTCCTGTGACCACTGATAAAGGTCTAGAAGATGACCAACTCAAACAGCAGCAGTAGATGAGTGATTGTCTCTGACTTTACATCTACAAGGTGGACCAACTAGGTAGGAGTGTCTAATAGAGTGGACAGTGAGTGGACACAGTATTTAAAAACTCCAGCAGCGCAACACATACCAGCACAACACACACTAACACACCACCACCATGTCAGTGTCACTGCAGTTCTGAGAATGATCCACCACCCAAATAATACCTACTCTGTGGTGGTCATGTGGGGGTCCTGACCATTGAAGAACAGCATGAAAGCAGGCTAAAAAGGTATGTAGAGAAATAGATGGACTACAGTCAGTAATTGTAGAGCTACAACGTGCTTATATATGGTAAGTGGAGCTGATGAAATGGACAGTCAGTGTAGAAACAAGGAGGTGGTTTTAATGTTATGGTTGATCGGTGTATAAATTTAATAAATGTACTTTCTGGTTTACTGAAATATATATAATCACACAGAGAATCTGTCTTTTACAGCATCTGGGGGTTCTTGTGTCGAAATATAAAGCTTATATTTTGAATTTGCAACATCAGATTCTTTATTCATTTACAACTTGCATGTGTATCGCTCCAGAAGGCCCCTTGAGGTATCACTCCATCTTCACACTCGGGTCTGTCTTTGTGCTCAGTGTAAAGTTAATGGAAACAGAGGCAATGGAGAGATTTCCCCTAAACCATCTCTTATGTGTAAAACTGAACCCTGTAAGTAAGAACGCTAGGACATTAACTATTGGCTGCTCTTCTGGCCAGAAATGTCACACTTGGTCTCACTTCACTGGCTTGCATAATTGAAAGCACCTTTGCATGAAGATATAGCATATCTGAGTTACATTACATCAAGGTTATATATTCTACCTAACAAAAGTGAAGACACGGGGAGAACATGCAAACTCTACACAGAAAGGAACCGTTCCACCTGGAATTAAATATACATAAATATATATGCAACATTTGGAGTTAATTGTTAATGACAGATTGGGCTAAGCACCCCTTCTTACTAAGAGTGTCAATACGTCTGGGGCTGATTGTACGTATATTGTAGTCAATTTTTCTTCATTTGGATAAGTGCAAAAACTTACATACAGTTTACATTAAAGGAAAAGTCTATCCTAATACCTTCTTATTACTAACAAAGGAGTCCTCCATGTCTCCATCTCCACCACTGTAAGATAGATGATACATAAATACATTTATTGGGAAGTGCTGCTAAATAAGAAGGTAGGGAATTTATAGTTATTATGCAAAAATCAACCAAGGAAGTCAAGGAAATGTGTAATTAATACAGTGCTATGAAATATTGCCCCAGCCGCTCTGTCTGGCATGCCCCTTTCTTAATGCCGCCTTGTTATTTATCTGCCCTGTCACACCGTTGTTGTGATTATGGATGTCACACCGCAATAAAACCCTCAGGGATCAATATCCCCTAAATTGAAGCAAAATGTGAATTTCCTAACCTGGCCACACTCCTGGGCAGAAGGAGTTACCATGCTGAATTATCATTAATTTCACAGACAGACCAGAGACAATAGCATAAAAATTTCTCTGACCCGTAACTCTGAAGAACTGCAAACAGCAAACACTACAGGGTTGATCTGTTTAAAGCATGTAAAAAAATGTCCCGCACTTATAACAGTTCAGCAAAGTTTAATGGACCTGCTGTTCACAGAATCGATCTCATTTACCCTATACATATATAATGCATGGGTTCTGTTCGGAGTGGAAGCCTGCTTACATCTCCTTATAGAAGTCAGCCAACCAAACAATCCATTTTACTGGCCGAGCTACTTGGAGTGCAGAAAATCACCAACTGTGCTGAGCCTGAAGATCCGTCTGTGGGAACCTCTTGGAGCAGTTCCCCCAGATCAATAGTCTATTAGATTGGGAATAGCATCAGCTTTATTCCTGTGCTAAGCTTTAGTTCAAAACTATTTTTATGACCTGAGTCAGTGTGGCATTTTATTCAGTAAAAAATATCTAACAGTACATAGATGAGTGTCTAAAGATTTTAAAATTAGCTATTTTCTCTGAGGTAACAAAGTTAATGTACTTTTTACAATTTTAATTTTAACTATGCACTTGTCATGGTTTGAATGGTTTTATGCTTTTAGATGGCCGTTGTTTTAATTGCCAAGTGATATATACTGTATATATATATACATATATATACAGTATATACACTGATCAGCCATAACATTAAAACCACCTCATTGTTTCTACATTCACTGTCCATTTTATCATCTCCACTTACCATATAGAAGCACTTTGTAGTTCTACAATTACTGACTGTAATCCATCTGTTTCTCTGCATGCTTTGTTAGCCCCCTTTCATGCTGTTCTTCAATGGTCAGGACTCTCCCAGGACCACCACAGAGCAGGTATTATTTGAGTGGTGGATCATTCTCAGCACTGCAGTGACACTGACATGGTGGTGGTGTGTTAGTGTGTGTTGTGCTGGTATGAGTGGATCAGACACAGCAATGCTGATGAAGGTTTTAAACACCTCACTGACACTGCTCGACTTACAGTATAGTCCACCAACCAAAAATATCCAGCCAACAGCGCCCCGTGGGCAGCGTCCTGTGACCACTGATGAAGGTCTAGAAGATGACTCACACAGCATCAATAGATGAGCGATCGTCTCTGACTTTACATCTACAAGGTAGACCAACTAGGTAGGAGTGTCTAATAGAGTGGACAGTGAGTGGACACAGTATTTTAAAACTCTAGCAGCGCTGCTGTGACTGATCCACTCATACCAGCACAACACACACTAACACACCACCACCATGTCAGTGTCACTGCACTACCATGTCATTGTCACTCCTAAATAATACATGCCCTGTGGTGGTCGTGTGGGGGTCCTAACCATTGAAGAACAGGGTGAAAGAGGGCTAAAAAAGCATGCAGAGAAACAGATGGACTACAGTTAAGAAAACCAGGGGAAGTTCATTCTACCTGGCTTCCACCACAAAGAAACAGTTTCATCCTTGATAGGTAGGTAAATTCAAGCAAAGCTTAAGGTCGGCACATTATTTTAGGTCATTTTTTAGGATACCCATGTATTCATCAGTGTCTTAAATTAGATGCATCTACAGTCAGTACATTGAATACCAGGTCTGCAGCTGTATTTTTAATTAGTTTCTTCCATCTGATAGTACACATGAAAATACATGCTAAGATCAAGTTGCAGCAGATAGTTTGAACATGTACATTAATATCTTTTACAGTGGCACCAAACACCCCACTCATGTTAAGATCTCAAGCTTTTGAGTTCAGATCTGCTGGCCGCTCAGAGCTGGGATTTCGAATACATCGTATCAAATCTCAGCTATGCCATCCGACTGGGCTGGGCAACTACATGAACAACGACTGGCTGTTGTTCACAGGGTGGGATGAGCCGGACCAGGGTTCCTCATAACTGGTGCAATTACAACCTCTGCTGGCTGATTAATGGCGCCTGCGCAGAGTTGGGGAAAAATGCTGATTACTGAGTACTGCACACATGTCAGAGGGGGCGTGTGTCAGTTGCAAAGCTCCTCAGTCAGCAGTGGAGGGTTGTATCGGTAGAGGTGAAGTGTAATGCAATCATGGTAATTGGATAAGACTAGATTATGGGAGAAAATTAGGGGAAAAATTCAGAGAAAAAGAGGAAAAAATGGGTGCTATGGGTGGCCCAGGCACCTACACAGACACGAATGTCTAAAGGTGGGTGGACAAAGGGGATTCCTCATTACTGCTGCAATAGCAACACCTTGTAACTAGTTGGTGGTGTCTGTACAGAGATAGGAAATAATCACTGTGTGAACTCACCTCTGGCGGGTGAAAAGAAGCAGTTGGCTATCACACACTTGTTGGAATGGTCATGTGTTAGGTATGGCCCTCCTCGGCCAGGGTAGGGGTCTGCAGCATACAACTAGGCAATTGGATATGATCACATTGAGGTTCTTGACAGCAATATTTATAGTAGTATTTTTAAAATACTATATAATAATATATAGTATATTTTTAAAAGTATTTTTTTAGAGTTAACTAAATCAATAACACTCTGTTTGTATCTGTCCAATCAGTGTTATCCTACAATTCAGCAAACACAACATTGAGTGTAATTATTTTAAAGATGATTTTTTGAGGCTAGGATTTCTGCTCTTACACCCCACTGTCACCAGGGATGGACAAATCAGCTGCACTTCATTATATTAGTCCCCAAAATCAATTTGTAATTAATTGAAAGAATCATGAGAGAGATTATAAAGAAGAATGTTAATCATTTGCTTCTGACAGACCTCATTATATCAGCAAACTAACTTTTGTTTGCTTTAGCAAGAGGCGTAAACTGTCAGTGTGAATCCTCGGCCCTAATTGTTATGAATAATCTCTCCTGCTCCTCCCTGTATTGCACCTGCATTGAGTAGTGGAAGATATATTAAAGCATTATCATTATTTGAAACAAACAGTAAACCTTTCTTTTTAGAATCTCAGAAGAGATTCTGTTCATCAACATTATTCTGAACATGTTTTTGACCGCTGGTGTGACCCTAATGTGTTATGACATTTGAGAGCCTATAAAAGCTGGAACTGTTACAAATGACTGTTTAATTCCTCACACTGATTTGACAAATCCTGAGGAAATAAAAGTTCTGTCAAAAATGTGTCATAAGGATCTTAGGTTTGTTATATAACTATTGAAAATGCATTTGACCTGTAAAATAAAACCAAACAACAATACATAAAGGGTTAAAGAAAAAACGTATCTGTAAACAACAGAAATTTAAAATAACATTATTAGACTTTTTTTTTTAGCATACAGTAAAATTGAAATTCAAAATTGTGTTCTTAATTTAAACTTATTAAGCGAAGAACATCGGACAACTATAGATGTAAACAAGTGTATAGGATGTGCATGTAATGTCTCACGCTGTTGCTTCTAATTCCTTGTCAGTGATTATGATTGATAGCTTAATCCTTTTTGTGTCACTAGCTGGCTGGTTAGACTAAGACAAAAAACTACAATGAAAATTACTGGTCTACTGTACTTCTATCTACAGCCAAACCATTAGATAAGAAGCTGCCAACCAAAATAATAATAATAATAATAATAATAATAATAATAATAATAATAATAGTAATAATAATAATAATAATAATAATAATAATAATAATATAGTAATAATAATAGTAATAATATTAATTATATTAATAATAACTGTAATAATAATAATAGTAATAATAATATTAATAATAATATAACAATAATAATAATAATAATAATAATAATAATAATAATAATAATGGTATGTTGCTATAACTACACAGTGAAAAAGAAACTAAAATACTTATAATATTATAAGCTGTATGCATATTTTCAAGTCAATGCACTAATATTCACAGAAAATCCACAAATTATTTATTAGAATTTGAACCTCATGTTTTACACACTTTGGTTACATTCATGACACGACAGGTAGTTGTTACACAAGATTCATTTCTTTAATGTCAAACACAGTCATGGACGTTTTTTGTATCTCCAATTCACCTCACTTGCCTGCCTTTGGACTGTGGGAGAAAACCGGAGTTCCCAGAGGACCCACACAGACACTGGGAGAACATGCAAACTCCACACAGAAAGGATCAGGACCGCTCCACCTGGGGCTCGAACCCAGGACCTTCTTGCTGTGAGGTGACAGTGCTACCCACTGAGCCACTAAGCCAATTATTCCAGTCAATCGTAGAAAGAGAAAGCACATTATGTATTAAGACCAGCAATTAAGTGCATTTAAAAAACATGACCAAACTCATATAAAGACAATACATATACCATTCCTCTGTCATCTATACCTGATAGGCTGCCTTGTTTACAACTTGCAGTGCTGTAAAAATATGAGAAAACAAACAAAGCAGCATGTACATAAACAAGGGCATAAAGTGTGATCCCTAAACCAGCTCTGTCACCCACCTATAAATAATAAGGTCTGAATTATCCAATACATAGAGCTACATACATAAATTTAATAAAACACAGACAATAACTGTAGTTATATAACTTTAAACTAATATTCTCAAAATATTCTCATTAGACACGTCATCATTTTATCTTGTCTAATATCCACCCAGATTTTGGCCCAATTCGGACTTTAGTTAATAGTACAGTGTTTCATAATCCTGGCTTCAGCAATGCCACCTAGTTTACATCTTGGACCATCTATCAACCTACAATAAGATAATAAAACAATTGATAAAGGAATATTTATACTACTACTACTACTACTACTACTGCTGCTACTACTGCTAATAATAATAATAATATGTCCTCTAAGAAGACTGGTCTTGAATCAATGCCTTACCCTTTCTTCCTTCTTTTCTTTGCATTTGTCAGCATTTACACTACATCTCTATTTGAAAAGTGGTTTCTTTGTATGATGGTCCATCCTAGATGCCTCAGAGCCCAGAGAAGTCGACGCCGCTTGTGGACATGGTTAACATAAGACTTATTAACATAAAATTATTCTCATTAGACATGTCATCATTTTATCGTGTCTAATGTCTACCCAGATTTTGGCCTAATTTGGACTATCTACTTACAATAAGATATCAAAACAATTAAAAAAGCAATATTTATACTACTACCACTACTGGTACTACTACTACTAATAATAATACGTCCTCTAAGAAGACTGGTCTGAAATCAATGCCTTACCCTTTCTTTCTTTGTCAGCATTTACACTACATCTCTGTTTGAAAAGTAGTTCCTCTCTGTTAAAACAATGAAATGTAATTACATTTAAATGAAATTATTTTGTCAGACTTGTCACATATTGATTTTATCTTGGCATGAATTAGGTAAAACACAGACAATTATGTTTCTTTAATAAACCATGCATATCTTATTAGACAGAGTATCTCAAGTTGAGCACAAATCTTATAATGGTGTTTCTATAAAGGTGTTTTTTTTAAAGCAAGACTCTAAATAACCAGTTTCTTGCTCAGAATTCATTCACTCTGATGTTAACTAAAACTCTAAACAACCTATTTTCTTTCATTTTCAAAGATCAGTTGCAAAGAATAAACACTATTAAGCTCATCAATCAATACTGGTAACATCATACCCATTATTTCTTCCAAACACGACTGATTAATGCCCCCTGCCACTGAAGCCTTAATCAAATATTCATCATTCAAATTAAAGAGTGACAGATGGCGGGGGTAAATATGAATATAGAAAGTGCTATAAACCAGATTAAACATTCATTTTATTGGGACATTTAGTAAAATGCAATAAAAATAAGAATTTGTGACCAACTTAATTGTAATTTTTAAATGTAAACAAGTTTAAATCTTGATGCGTACTACACGCTCAAAAATGTTTAAACAGAAACATGCATATCACTGTGTGTAACATCACCTTTTCTATTAATTACACTTTTTTTAATCAGTGGGGATACTAATTGTTGCAGTTTTGCAAGTGGAATTTTGCCAATTCTTGTCTGATATGAGGGCGGCACGGTGGGTAGCACTGTCACCTCACAGCAAGAAGGTCCTGGGTTCGATCCCCAGGCGGGGCGGCCCGGGTCCTTTCTGTGTGGAGTTTGCATGTTCTTCCCATGTCTGCGTGGGTTTCCCCTTGGAGCAGTCAGGTTAATTGGAGACACTGAATTGCCCTATAGGTGAATGGGTGTATGTGTGTGTATGTGTGTCTGCCCTGTGATGGACTGGCGTGATCCAGGGTGTTACTGTGTGCCTTGCGCCCACTGAAAAGCTGGGATAGGCTCCAGCACCCCAACGTGACCCTAATTAGATAAGCAGTTAGGAATGTGAGTAAGTGAGTTGTCCGATATGAGACCTCAGGTTCATGTGGTTGCTATTGACTGGTTTTGTTGTTTTGGATTCGCCTTACATTTTAAGTTGGTGGCAGATCTGGACTACAGGCAGGCCAGTCAAGCACACACACTCTGTGCCTATAAAGTCATGTGACTGTAGCATGTAAAATGAGGCCTGGCATTGTCTTGCTGAAATAATCCAGAAAAAAGATTTGCCTTGATGGCAGCAGATGTAGCCTTAATGGAAGGTCTTTATAAAATCTACAATATACACCCCAGTGTAAATGGTACCTTCACCCATATGCAAGTCACACATGCAGGAATAATGCAGCCCCATACCATACCAGATGCTGTCTTTTGCACCTTTTACTAATACCAGTTTGGATGGTCTTTATCATCTTTGTCAATGAGATTTTTTACCCTAAACAAACTGATACATGGATTGATCTAAACACAGCACACATTTCCACAGTGTTTTGATTCATCTAATAAGCTTGAGCCAAGAAAACTGGATTTCTTTTTATTTCATTTCTGCATAGAATTGATGAATTGCTTTATCTTTAATAGAGTTTCAGATTGCATTTCTTAAAGTAAGCGCAGCACTCTTGAGCCCATGTGGCTAAATGTATCACAGTAGCATGACAGTTTAACATGCACTACTGAGAGCTTGAATGTGTGATATCTAGCTTTACCCCACATGGATGGTGATTTCTCCACATTACCAGAATCTTTTTACATTATTATATATGGTAGGTGGTAAATTATTTGAAGAAATTTGGAACCGATTGACAATTTACTCAAGACGTTACGCACAGAACGACCCATTTTTGCTTGCAAAGACTGAGCCTTTGCCGGTTTCTCCTTTCATATCCAATTATGATCCCTGTACCTTTCACCAATTCACCTTTTCATTGTAGAATATGTCACAACAGTGGTACTTGAGTATTCTGTAAACTGTTTCTCTTTATTTTGCTCCATTATGTGATTTAAAAATGTGTTAAATAGAAGTTGTTCAGCCAAAACAAAAGCCAACACCCGTGCCCCTTTTGTGATTGGTCTCCTGTTAATGATCCACAGCTTCCACAACCTTGTTTATGGAAAATGCTCAGGGCATTTAAGGAGGCAGGTGGATCATTCATTGGAGACTATTTTGGGTTGCTTTGGTATGCTCTTGTTCAGTCCATGCTCTTGTCTAGTCCATGCTCTTGTTCATGCTTAGTATTAGTCTTCTTTAGTCGTGTTCATGTGTTGTGTTAATTTAAGATCATGTTTAGCATTAGCTTAGGGTTTAGTGTAGTTTACTCAGGTTTCTTGTGTGTTTAGATTAGAGTTAGCTCTTAGTGTATAGCATAGTTTAGCTTTAGCATTGTTCATGTGTTTAGATTAGTGTTAGCATTAGCATTTAGCTTAGGTCGTGTGTTTGTGTCTGGTCTTGTCTTGTGTACCCTTGTCTTGTCTTTTGTGATTATTAAATATCTTGAAATCATCTCTGTCTGTGTGTGTGTGTGTGTGTGTGTGTGTGTGTGTGTGTCCACCACTCTTGTCATGTCTAGGCCCATTTGTCACACTGTTTTTTAAATAAGTTAAGTAAGTGTTCAAGAATATGAACAAAACACAGATTCTTGTTTTTATTTCATGTTACAAAATGGCCCAACTTTACAACTCTAGGGTTTGCAGAGCTATTATAGATAATAATGCCTTATTATTATTGGTTTGCTGTTTAACATTCAATATTTATAGTGTCTCAACAGGAGTTCTCTTGATTTGCTGAATCAAATTTTGTTCTTTTAGAGAATCATTGTGTGGAACAATGGATTTCATTTACAGTCTTCAAGTCCAGTGCCCTGCAGATACGTTTTTGTTTCCCTAGGCAATCATCCAGTCCTTTGAATTGGTTGTATCAGCACACAAAAGGTCATTCGGCAGGACAGTGGGTCATTGAAATTATTGTTGAGCACTTCTTTTGTGTGTATGAGGCAAGGCTGTGCTAAAACTGTTAACATAAAACAATGGTGTATGGTCTACTTTGATATCAGAAGCACTGTATTTAAAAAGCAGGACAATTTCCTTTAGCAACAAAAAGCTATTTTTTTTTTATGCTGTTCTTCAATGGTCAGGACTCTCCCAGGACCTCTACAGAGTAGGTATTATTTGGGTGGTGGATCATTCTCAGCACTGCAGTGACACTGAAACGGTGGTGGTGTGTTAGTGTGTGTTGTGCTGGTATGAGTGGATAAGACACAGCAGTGCTGATGGAGTTTTTAAACACCTCACTGTCATGCTGGACTGAGAATAGTCCACCAACCAAAAATATATCCAGCCAACAGTGCCCCATGGGCAGTGCCCTGTGACCACTGATGAAAGTCTAGAAGATGACCAACTCAAACAGCAGCAATAAATGAGCGATCGTCTCTGACTTTACATCTACAAGGTGGACCAACTAGGTAGGAGTGTATAATAGAGTGGACAGTGAGTGGACACAGTATTTAAAAACTCCAGCAGCACTGCTGTGTCTGATCCACTCATACCAGCACAACACACACTAACACACCATCACCATGTCATTGTCACTGCAGTGCTGAGAATGATCCACCAACCAAATAATACCTGCTCTGTAGTGGTCCTGACCATTGAAGAACAGGGTGAAAGCAGGGTAAAAAAAGTATGTAGAGAAACAGATGGACTACAGTCAGTAATTGAATAACTACAAAGTGCTCCTATATGGTAAGTGGAGCTGATAAAATGGACAGTGAGAACTTCTAGCTTCAAGTAATGGACTAATATGCTAGTATTTTCCTTAGAAATGTCTTAGTATCCTTAGAAATTCCCTCAGAGATTAAAATCCGCCCAGGCTTTAAAAGAGCAAATGAGCAAATCATGATGCCCCCTTCACAACATTTCACAGCTGGGATGAGAATTTTGTGTTGTTATGTAAGACTTTTTTCCTCCAATCACATATTATTGCCTTTGTGTGTCTTATTTATCTACACCCGACTGGCTGATAGCACCGCTGAGATTTGGACCCTGGATCTCAGCAGTAGTGGGTTAACATGATATACCGCTGTGTCACCTGAGCTCCCACTTATACCCTTAAAATTATTAAAGCTAATTCATAATACATGGATAAATATGTAGATAAAAACAAGCATTATAGGACATTTTATTTAACAATTAAACATGCAATACTACATTAAGTACGCAAAAGGTATTGTAAGATCTAAACTTCCTCACTGAACAACAGCTGAACAATCTATAGAGAATCTATAGAGGATTATGACTCACGTTATGAGCACCTTTTGGTGACGGGTGCACTTGGAAGAGAGGGAGAAATATGACAGCATTTATCAGAAGCTAGGCAGGCAGGCACAAGGAACGAGTACAGGAGAGAATATGCCAAGGACATTTTAGTGTTCTGCCAGGCTGTAATGATGTACGGGCCAACTAATAAACCAACTTCTAAGACGTGCTCTCTTTCACTGCAGGCTGAGGAAATACTAGCAAAAATGCACATTACCTGTTAAAAGGGATTCAGAATACTAATAGCACAGAAACACGTTTAATTTTATTTAACACAACTTTATTTTATTTAATAGTTCAATCTATATTTAAGTGAGTATTAGTACTATAAGTGCATGTACTGCATCTATTTTATTTATTTTATTTTATTTATCTTGAAATCCATACTTCAAATTGTACTGGTTGTCCTGTGTAAATATTCATATGTTTATGTAAATACTTTAGCTTGGTTCTTCTTCTTCTTCTTCTTCTTATTTTTCCTAGAGATTATCCCTTTCAGAATTGGGAAGAAATGAATTAATCTCATATATTTTAGTTAAGCTGAAAGTAAAAGCCACTGCTGAGTACATCAATACTGAATATATAAGGTAAAGCTTTTTTTCGTTGCATTTATTCTTGTAACCTTACACCAAGGGGCAATTTAGTGTAGACAAGCCAGCTACTGGTAATAAAAAATAAAAAAAAGTACCCAGAGATGCAAAACCTCATACAAACTGTAACTGGAGCTAATATTTAAACCTGTGTGCCCCTGTTTTTTTAATGTTATTGAAAAAAAATAATAATGCCAAAAATTTGTTTTACTTTAGCAGCCAGTTTATTATAAGATGTATTTCCATCTGCAGTTAACAACAAATCTCACTGTATATGTGCCTTTAAATTATAAATATATCAATTATATAAGTTCTGCAGCAATGCAAATTTTCTCATTATGCTAAAATGTACAAAGAAAGTTAACATAATGGATGATGATTAAGTGATCAAGTCATTTACATATTTAATTACTTATTATTCCATCATTTCCAAAAACACTTGGTTTGGAACATTTGGTTGTGACGGGTCCAGCACCACCCAGAAACACTGTTAAACACAAGATACAACAAACTATCAGAATATCTCACACAATTATTCATTTACACATGTACACCCAGTAGCAATTCAGAGCAGCCAGTTTGTTGTATGCATGCTTTAGGAGACACTAGACTCAGGAACACTGAGCACAAGCACAATTACACCTTTACACAAAAATAACTTTACATCAGACATTTGAAATGTGCACATTTTAAAACTGAAATGTATTAGTTTGGTATTTCAGTTTAAATGTATTAATAATAAACAGTTGTTTAATTTATAATGTATATTTGTTGATTCCCTTCAATGAACCCATAATTGTGTATACAGTAATGGCCAAAAATATTGGCACCACTGCACTCAATCCCAGAAAATGCTTGAAACTGCAATCTCGTGTTTATACTAGGGCTGGCACATCCAATATTGGCCCAAATCACTGGATCGGATATCAGAAGGAAAAAAAAAATGTGTAATCCGATCCGATACTGTTGCTTAATGAAAATAACACTTAATGTAAATAACACTTAATGTAAATAACACTTAATGTAAATAACACTTAATGTAAATAAGGCCATTGTTTGTGTGTAAAGCAAATAACACACAAAGATACGTTCCAACAGGGTGCCAGCTCACTGGGCAACTGCTGTAACTTGATGACATCATTAACATGTGCCACTGATCTACAACTCATCCGCAACAGCCATTCAGAAATTAAAACATACACTACTGCCACAACTAAAAACACTGTTTAAACACAATACAAACTTTATAAATGATAAATCGCTCACCTGAGATAAAGAAAACCTATCCTGTCCCGGCATGGAGATCTCTCACATCCTCAACGATTAATCTATTAGTGTTATGAAATAAAACAAACTACACCGTTTCCAGGTTAGCCACAGATGTCCTCTTCAAAATCCAGCAGAGTTTTGTAATAAGCGCGCTGTGGTTTTTAATAATCTAAAAACGTGACAGAACTTCAATGAAAAATCTCAACTCTGCTTCAATTCTAATTGGTCCATCGCGTTTGATTGATCCACATCTTCCAATTGTAGACACTGTTAAACAAGCCAAAAATGCTGCTAAATGTTGTGTGTAAAAGTGAAAAAAAAAACAGCAGTTTTGCATAAATGTGATGTTGTAGGTTCTGTATTTATTCCTTTAGAATATGTGTCTCACAGTCTGAGCATTGTTATTTAGATAGCTAGTTTAACCATGGTGCATTGAGACATGTATTATTACTGCTTAGTTGTTTGAGAGGAGAAATGATGGTATCGGATTGGTATCGGTATCAGCAGATACTCAATTTGCGGTATCGGTATCGGACATGAAAAAGTGGTATCGAGCTGGCCCTAGTTTATACCAAAAAGGTGAAATCTGAATATCATTCAAAATAGAACTCTAGAAATGACTAGACAAAATAATTGGCACCTTCTCAAAAACTATCATGTGATTCTGCTTTAATCTGTACCTAAACTCACCTGTGGTAGGTAACAGGTGCTGGGAATAAATGAATCAAACTTTCAACTAGGGTCCTGTGATGGACAGGCGACCTGTCCAGGTATTGCCTGAGTTTTGGCCAATGAACCGTATCCACCGCGACTCTGACCAGGTTAAAACATAGGTAAAACAGACAATGAATGAATGAATGTTTGCTGATCTCAGAACAGACCAAAAGACGCGTTTCCATTGAGCGTCTGCTGCTGCTGCAAGTAAAGCTCAGCCCTTCCTGCGCGTTATTGGCTCTCTGGTTAGGTAATTCCCTCTCAGCTCCTATTATTGGACAGATTCATACACAAGTGATTTCATAAATCAATTTCTCCGGATGCTGAGTTAGAGGACTATGCTGTACCATCCCACTGGTGCACAGGGTGTCCGCTGAGATCCTACCGCATCGGGGGAGACGGCTTTCAGTCAGCGCTGTGATCTGCTTCATGTAGGTGTTTTATAATTATATGCTGCTGCTTTTATTTTATTTTCTTTATATTATTTATATACAGTTATAAAGCGTAAAGTTATAAAGTTTTAAGATTCTGTGCTTGTTCTGCGCTTGATCTGTTGCCAGTTATATAAGCGTTTTGTAACTGTCCGGTAGAAGAGTTATACAAGAAAAGTTTAAACCGAAACTTAAAGAAATTATAAGAATTAAATCTTGTTATGTTTGTGCGCATTTTACTATTTTACATATTTTATATGGATTGCATTTTTTTTTTTTGCGTTTTTCTTATCGTACATGCAATATTATTAACACTTTGCGCTTGGAAAGGTGCTGTTGGGTTGCGTAATTACAGAAATACTACCGCGCTGGTGCTTTTCTAAGTTTAGAAGTGTAGTTGCTGTGTATGTATTTGTTTTGAGAATAGGATATGTGCTTGGTGTGAGTATAACAGGGGGGATGCATCTACTGCTTGGTGTTTATAAAGGCTGCTGCTCTTTGTCGCAGTTCTTTACGCACACCTTACGCAAGAAACATGTTTTTACTATTTTAGGAAAGAAAACGCCCTCTAAATTACTATCAAGTCTACACAATACCATATCAGCAGTACATTGCATGCTGTTCATGACAGTGATTTGCGGTATTAGATTTATCCAGTTTAATAACATGACTTTTGTTCCAGTCTATTCATTTCTTTGATCCGCAATACTAACTTCTGTGGATTGGCGACCTCTCTGGTGGAAATGTGTTACTGCAAAAGTAAGTCATTTTTACCAAGGTCGGAATACACAATACTGTACTTCAATCTCTGGACAACACTCACACGTTCACTTATTTATTTACATCTAGTGAGAATTCTAAGCAAACAACGCCCTTGTTTGAATTTTGGAGGTGCTAGGAAGCCAATATGTACACAGAGAAGGCATGGCAAACTTCTCACAGACAGAAACTGAAGATAGCATCACACCCAATTCTCCAGGACCTATGTTGCTTTAACAGCTGCAGAGGAATATTGTATTGTCAATTTATAATTTAAGGACTGTCCAAGTCAATCAAAATACTGTATGTGATAAAACACAAGGCATGTTATTGTTGCTTAAGGACAACACTTTTTATGTTACATGTACCACAGACAGTATGCTGTCTTATATAACCCAGTAAATGTGTTCTATTTTTTGCACAAAGATGTATTCTAGTTACAAAATGTGATGTAGTGTGTTCTTTGGCCCTAAATGCACAACAAACCTTAAAAATTGAGATGTAAATCAATCAAAAATCATGTTGAAATTACACCTACAACTGATACAATATGTCCTCAATAGGAGAATGTTGGGGGGGGGCAGCAAATAAGTACATGTTTAGAATTTTTAAATTTAATTAGCAAGAAAACCGTGTTTTCTATGCTTTCTATATTGACAAATATATTTTTATTGCCAACAAAAAGCTATGTTCTAAATATTTAAAAAACAAGTACAATAAATTATTCTACATAGATTCATACATATTATATACATGCCTTTTTGTCTAAACAAACTTTCTGTTTTAGGCATTCAAAAATGCTTGGTGGTGCGACGATCAAAATACATACAGATGTAAAAATATAATTGAAAACACCTTAAGTCAACAACTCTTAAAATGACGATGTTGCAAAATGTTCACAATTGTTGTAGTCACTGTTAAATTTCGCAGTGTTGATATTGTCCCATATACTTTTATTTTGATATGCTTTTATGGAAATTGCAGGTAGGGTATTATGTCATTATGAAGATCCCAACTTACCCTGGTGGTATAGCGACAAAGTAAGTGATCTTCCACAATTACAATGCCCATCTCCCCAACCAGCTCTATTTTCCACTCTTCTGGGAAGGCTTTCCACAAGATGTTGTAATGGGTGTAATTGGTCTACCTGCAACAATCACTTCTACCAGCAGGAGGAGGCACTAGTTACCCTATAATAATTGTAACTGAAGTATAACATCCAGGGGAAGAAGTCAATGCAGAACAACCCTGTTACAGTATTAAATTAGTTAATAAACTGATACTTTACATAATATAACTTATCACAACTGCAACACAAAGGTAAAATTCATGGCAGGGATGCAATTCAGAAACATTTTGTAAAGGCCTAAAAGAAAGACACATATTATGGACAAAACCTGGACTCCTGAGTATGGATGGTCAGATGAGACAATATATGTATACATGTACTCCCTCCATCTGAGCAGTGCTGAGTCTTTGCATTTTTCTACACATAGCCGGTAAGATAGACAGCCAATGTTGTATTTGCATTTGTTTAATAAGAGCACTCTCTGAACCTTTAAAGTTAAATTTGAAAAAAATAAACATTTAAAATAGGATTAGTGATTTACCCACTTCCGTTTTTGTTAGTCAGGGCTCAAAGGAGAAGCATCAGTATGGGATCATGGGGTGGTATGTTGGTGGACTGAACAGCTAGCATGTCATACTTGTTTACAGTTCCTCTTAGTGCTCTTGCATCTTGGTTTCAGTTGGTCTAAACTGATCTGTTTTTTTTTTTTTTTTAATCAATCCTGGTTGTGCTTGTTGTCGTGCCTTCCTAGCTTTAAGTTCTCTGTTTCTTTTTCTGCTGGTCTGCTGGATAGCTCATTTGTCATGTCAGCGTTTGTCATGCATCATATCATATCCTGCTTGGGGTGGTTAGATTTTTTTCTTTTATTTTTTTAACACTATCCACACTTTTATTTTCCACAGTGTCCACACTGTTAAGCAGCAAGGTGCAATTTTGGGACAGCACGAACAACAGCTTGAACATATCCTGGGCCTTAAGATGCCCACCACCATTTAAAAGAACTGGCCAGACTTGTGTTTTTCTGTTGACCAGTTCACAATGGAGCTGCAACAAAACTTTGACTGCCAATTTGGGGTCTGCCTCACAGCTTCTCTGAATTTGGCAGTCCTGCCACTCCATTGCTGACTACACCATAGGGTTCTGTACACTAGTGCACATGCTTGGTTTCCCTTTACAGGGTAAGACCTGTGTTTAAAAGGTGCACCTCCTCTGGCTTCTGCACCACATGAGGGATTGATCTGCTGATAGTTCCTACAGAGTTTGACCACTGTGCAGTTTTTAGCGAAAACAAGGCCCAGATCCTTCTGCCCCATCATCCCTATGACTGTGATCATGCACTATACCACTCCAGGAAAAGCTGGCCTTCCTTTCTTCCCCCTGAGTTGAGGAATTAAATAGAAATCCTCTGAATCAGAATCAAATAGGAGTTCTCTGAATTAGAATTTAATAAGAATCCTCTGAGTCAGAATCAAACAACAATCCTTTTGAATCAGAATCAAATAAAAAATAATCCGAATCAAAATCAAATAGTAATCCTCTGAATCAGAATCAAATAGTAATAATCTGAATCAGAATAAAATAGGAATCTTCCAAATCAGAATTAAATAGAAATCCTCTGAATCAGGATCAAATAGGAATTCCCTGAATTAGAATTAAATAGGAATCCTCTGAATCAGTAGCTCAGTGGTTAAGGTACTGGACTAGTAATGATGAGGTTGCCGGTTCAAGCCCCACCATCACCTCATTGCCACTGTTGGGCCCCTAAGCAAGGCCCTTAACCCTCAATTGCTTAGACTGTATACTGTCACAATACTGTAAGAATCAAAATCAAATAGTAATCCTCTGAATCAGAATCAAATAGGAATCCTCTAAATCAGAATTAAATAGAAATCCTCTGAATCAGAATTAAATAGGAATTCTCTGAATTAGAATTAAATAGAAATCATCTGAATCAGAATCAAATAACAATCATTTTCAATCGAAATCAAATAAAAATCCTCTGAATCAAAAGCAAATAGTAATCATCTGAATCAGAATCAAATAGTAATCCTCTGAATCAGAATCAAATAGGAATCCTCTAAATCAGAATTAAATAGAAATCCTCTGAATCAGAATCAAATAGAAATCCTCTGAATCAGAATCAAATAGGAATTCCCAGAATTAGAATTAAATAGGAATCCTCTGAATCAGAATCAGATAGGAATTCTCTGAATTAGAATTAAATAGGAATCCTCTGAATCAGAATCAAATAGAAATCCTCTGAATCAGAATCAAATAGGAATTCCCTGAATTAGAATTAAATAGGAATCCTCTGAATCAGAATCAAATAACAATCCTTTTGAATCAGAATAAAATAAAAATCCTACGAATCAAAATCAAATATGAATCCTCTGAATCAGAATCAAATAGTAATCCTCTGAATCAGAATCAAATAGGAAGTACACCAAATTGCAGCACCTATAACCTAATCAGGTATAGGCAGGCGAACAAATGGAAGACAGCATTAATCACCCCATCAGAACATTATGAATAGGGGGTCATATGCTTTGGGCTCACGAATGCTCCAGCCATCTTCCAGCAGTCAAAAGAAAAAAATCAACATGGTATCCCAGGAGACACAGGGGTGCTACATGTTCGTTTCCCTAATCTATAGTAAGACCTTAGAAGAATATGTGGCACACAACAGGTGCATTCTGAAGTTACTCCTGGAAAACTATCTTTTCATCAAATTAGAGAAGTTACAGCTTCACACTAGCACAGTAGCTTTCTCCAGCTTTGTGTTTTCCAGGGTTTTTCTGTAAATGGAACCAGCCAAGACCAAGACTATCACTGACTGGCCTTGCCCCACTTCTTTCTAAATGATCCAGTTTCCTAGGCTTTACTAACTTTTTCCAATGCTTTATTATGGAATTCAGTATGATCACTGTGCCGTATTCTGCCCTTTATTCTTTGATAGTCTGTGGCATTCAAATGATGTCTGATTGCTATAAGAAAGCCTGATATGTACCAATCTAACATAATTACATAAATGAGCCAGTCTGCATAAGTACTGTAGATGACCATTTTTTTTCAGTCACAAGCAGGACAGGCCTGACTAAGCTAATCAGTAAATAACAGATCTAGAACTTGGTTAAACCTAACATTTAGTGGACTGGAGAGGATGTCACAACTGAATCAACACAGACACAGTTTTGTAAATCCTAACACTCGAAAGTGTAATGTTCTCTATTTTCTTGACATCCTGGCATTCCTTGTATACTGTTATGCATTTTAAATCATCAACGTTCTATCTACTCTTGTCTAAGTATATACCATTGTAGTTAGAGAAGATTTTACAGCTTTAATGCTTCTTAAATCAATGTCATTTGTCTTAAATATCTGTGATCACCTTTATAGTTGCATCTTATTACGAAGTACTGTTTATTGCAGTCTTATATGTGTTAAACTTGGTAAACCACTAAAATATTTCTAGCAGTACATCTATTTTAAGCTCCTATTTAGATTGATGAATTTATTTCTTCTACATCTTGTATTGACTGCTCTCTAAATCTAGTGTATTTATCCACAAATAAACCTACATTTACCAATCTTTCTTGAAAAAACTCACCCAGACAGTTTTTGTCACCTATGGATTCTTCTGTCTGTATAACTGCCGCATGTGCAGCTGGATCATGTTGGCTTTCAGGTCTTAATCTGGACATGGCCTTTTACCTTACTTCAATCTCTTGATTGATGGTTTTTCACTGTAAACCGAATGTTGACCAGGTAATTGCCTCTTAAGAGGAGAATTAAATCTTAAATCCAGACTCGTGAATGGTTTTCTTTAGTGTTTAAAGCACTATGGTACAAAACAAAGTACTATATATAGAGAGATAAAGTCAAACGTTTAAACACTTGTAAAGGACACTTCCATGGTATTCCTGGGATTTCTGCAACTGTTTCTGTAACTGAATATTTGGAACACATTTCATCCTAAACACATTGCAGCTGGCAATTTTGTGGAGGTGTAAAAAAGAGTTTTTAATCACAGCCCTAATATGAGGTTCAAAGGTGAGGGAACCCACAGTGCCCCCAGGTTGCAAACCACTGGCGAATATTTTACAGACACACTATCAAAGTTAAGGGTAAATCTGTATTTATTTATTTGTATTTACTTTTATAGGTATGATCTTGAAATCTTGTGAACCATGCTTTTTTCCATGCAAAAAGACATCACTTAACAAGTTTGTGGGTGGCTCCATGGTTTGTCCAGCAAATCTTAGGTACTGGGAAAAGGATAAATGATGTAATTAACTCTGTGTCAGCAAGTATCAGTTTGAAGCATTTTTCTAGCTTCAACAAGGGCCCACAACACCTTCAGGAAGGATGAACATTCTCAAGCCTATCCTTTAGAAGGGTACCAGCCCCCACATCTGGACATTCTTCTCCGGGCTCATGGCCTTTGCATACTCAGCAAGAAATTAGATTTCAGCTCAGTTCATGACAGCAAATAAGATCATAAAACATATAAGACAACGGCAACAAGTGTTTTACATTAAATACATACATTTAAATCTATAGTGCACTACACACACCTATAATAGCTCATTCACCTTGTTTTCTTGTGATGTTCAGGATCCTCTCCATAGCCAAAAACAATGAATTGCCTGCAGTATCATTTGGCCTTAGAAGCTGAAGCTTGCACTGATCTTGAATGACTTTGCCAGAAGTTGTGGACCCACTACTTTTGTTCCAGAGAGTCCAACACTGAACATAATACATAGTGAAAGATTGTCTATAGACTGCATCTGCTGCTAAAGCATCAGTTGTAGACACCAACTTGAGGAGATGGCAGGGACAGTGATGGTATTTTGGCAGTTATTCAGGTACTCCAGGCCATCATCCTCATCCAACATGGATCCAACTTTATGGAGCCATTTTGCATTAATCTAGCACTGTACATTTAAGTGGTTCTATGTGGTCAAGTGCTCATTGTTTTTATCCAGATCACCATAAATCTTAAATGCCTTTATGAAGCTGGAGCCATTATCGGTAATTGCATGTCTGATCTTTCCTCAAATTCCCACAAAAGTATGGGCTCCCTGGAGCTATTGGCATTCTAAGACTGCAGGGCATTTTTCCAGTATGTCAGAATTCATCCAGTTTGCAGTAACGCTATCTGAACACAGTCCAGCAATGAAGTCAATCTCACGCAAGACAGCCTTCAGATTCTTCATTTCCAGCAAAGCTTTTCCCACTTTTGCTTTTAGTGTCCTATGTGACATCACGATGACATTTGCATCCCTTGCCACAAATAAGAAAGCAGCAAGCAAAGGAGACTTGGATGGCTATATGAAGCTCTGCTCAAGGGCCTACTGATTCATGGGCAATGTCCCATGGGGGGGTAAATACAAGATTGGGGCAGAGAAGCCCAGAGAAGAAGGCCATCAATACAATTCCATGGCCTGTGAAGAAAAGGCTGAGAAGCTTTTTGCTTACTATGGTAGGTCTTGAAAATATGACTAAGAACAGGCCTTACAGGAAGCATTTTCTATGGCTGTAGACCCACACTGGAACTGGAGACACTTCAGTTTGCCCCTTGACCAAGGACCACAGAATATCGAGGAGACTGGTTGTCATACTAAGACAAAGTTTTGGTGTGATTAATAATGGCTGGATTAATAAGGAGGGACAAGGAAACTATATGGAGTTGACCCCAATGGTCCTCCATCAAGAGCTTATACCTTTAGGGTTAGAATGCAGGGATGTATTGGGATATAAAACAGTTTAACTAGTTTTGGCAGAGATGTGACTTACGAACCTGTTCTTGAGCTGGGCTCTTTTGTGGCATGAGCATTGTAGGTGTCCTCTATTTTTATAATATAAACACAGGTCATTGTTCATTCCAATAAATCTATTTTTGGATAACAGACAGGCCACGTTGGCTTCAGTTCAGTTCTTGTGAGACTACAAGTAGGGGACACACTGAGAACTTGACTTGACATCAAGTTCTCAGTATATTGTCTAACTTGATCAAAAAAGGCAAAGGTAGTCATCCTGGCAGGCCAGTGCAGTCTGTACCCCCAGACAGAGGCCACATCTGTGAGCAAAAACCCTTAGCAGGAATTGGAATCTTTATTGTAGCTCTCAGGTTTGGATAACATTGAAGACAATGAGTGAACTCACCTTATCTGAGTTTACAGGAGGATTTGGTTGGGAGGTTGTTAGTTTTTAAGAAAACTTAAGTCATCTACACAATCTGGGCATTCGGTTAAACAAAGTAATTTCCTGTTGCTTATTGAACAGGATGTTCACCAACCCATCTGTTTCTACCTGTGCGACATTCTCAATACTCACATTGGTCGTTGTGTCTGGGAAATCCATAATAAGAGCATACGGAGACTGGTTATGAACGCTGGTGCAAGTATTTATTACAAGAATACATAAACAATACAATACTAGACAATACAAGTAGCACCACAGACCAGTCCCCCAAGACACCATCTGCTGTGTCTTCAGGAGCATGCACAGACTTTGTTGGGAGTGCACATGAAGATTTTTTAGCATATTGTTGCTGTCCGATGAAAAATACGTATCTCCACTTTTATCGGTTTTCACTTTTTTTTACATGTGTTTTTTTCCCTTTTTCTCCCTCTTTAGTGCATCCAATTTCTGCCCGTCAATCATCCTCTTACTAACGCTGGTCCCTGCTCCTGATTGGGGAGGACGAGGCTTCTCCACGCCCCCTCCGACACGTGCACAGCAATCGAACATCTTATCACCTACACTTGACGAGTGCAGTGCAGTACAGCGCTGTGTACGGAGAGCCACACCTTCTACCTCACTTCCTTCCCATCTCTGTGCAGGCACCACCAACCAGCCAGCAGAGGTCGTAATCCAACTAGTCTGAGTCCCCATCCGGCTTAATCCCGCCCCTATCTGAACAACAGGCCAATCGTTGTTCATGTGGCCGCTCAGCCTCAGCTGGCAGGCAGAGCTGAGATTCGATATGATGTATTCGAGGTCTCAGCTCTGGTGAACAGCGTGTGTTTTTACCGCTGCACCACCTGAGTGGGCTAGTTTTTAAAAAAAAGTTAGCAGTCATCTACACAATCTGGGCGTTCGGTTAAACAAAGTAATTTCCTGTTGCTTATTGAACAGGATGTTCTCCAACCCATCTGTTTCTACCTGTGCGACATTCTTAATACTCGAATTGGTCATCATAGTGTCTGGGAATTTCATAATAAGGAAATGCTGAGACGGGTTATGAACACTGGTGCTAGTATTTATTACACATAACACATAAACAATACAATACAAGACAATACAAGTAGCACCACAGACCAGTCCCAGACAAGACAAGACACTATCCGCTGTAACATCAGGAGGATGCGCAGACTTTGTTGGCAGTGCACATGAAGATTGTTTAACATATACTGTATGTGATTTAAGTGTTCCCTTAAATTTAATGTGTTTTTGTCTTGCTTACCAGTAAAAAACAAGCAAAATTCTAAAAGTGGCTACAGATTTTACACATTAATACTTTATAGCACATCTGCTCAAAAGAACTGACACTGTGTGTTTGTTTGGCAGGTGACTATGACTATGTGGATTATAGCACTCAGTCTCTGTGTGGTGGGTCAGGGCTGGGCTCAGCGCGCAGAACCCATGTTTGCATCAATCACTCAGAGTGTTCTGCCCCCTGACTATGAGAACAACCCAACACAGCTGAATTATGGTGTGGCTGTCACAGATGTGGATGGTGATGGAGACCTGGAGATGTTTGTGGCTGGGTAAGTATTTTGTTTTATGTTTGTTCCTATCAGTATACATCTGTTATTATTATTAATATTATTATTATTATTATTATTTTAATTACATACAGATACAGTACATTCATTCATATCACATTTTATTATATTCAATGCAGGACAAAATGCAGATGAGCTTATTGTGGTAGGATGATAGTATTATTTTATTAAATATATGTAAATTTTTCACTCTAAATGCTTAAAGACTTTTAAGGAAAGTCAAGTTTCTCAACCCTCATAAGCTCAGGTTAATACAGAACTCCAAAAACATAAAAAGATAATAAATTAATAGAGAATCTACAGGACACAAAACCAAACCAAAACAATTATGGATTACAATATTAGATGTAACTGTATCTACAGTGTAAAGAAAGATGGATTCATTTTGTTTTAAAAGAGGTTTTAAAAATGTTTTAAAAGAGGTTTTAGCATAATTCTTTGAATTCTAATAAAAGTACCTACAACGGTAATGATAACTTGTGGAATATATTGATTTTTATAAGGTAAAGATAAATATTGGGGGTCCATCTAGTCCTATCTTGCTTTATCTGCCATGCCAGTTATGGCCGACAGAGGGGCCAAGGAGGCGCAGATAATTAATCTGTCATAATCTCTTAACCTCAGGATCACCTGTGCATCATCGCTCATTATTTTGCTCCAGGTGGGAGTGTTTCTATGTATCACAGTTTCTCTCCTACAGACTTGCCAGCTTCTCTGTTTGGCAACATGCTTTTTTGATGGAACCATGGTTTTGGGCTTGGTTCGGTCCATTTTATTTATTATTTTGATGATGTATAACATGCTGTTAAAAAGGCAAACAGATACTGCTGCACACTCCAAAATAGGTACAACAGAGGGAAATTAGAATAAAAAGTTTTTAGCATATAAGTTACAACGTTCCACAATAAGCAGAGTTTAATTTGAGAGTAATAAGTGGTAAGATCAAACATGTATCATATACATGATAGTTGAAGTGTGAAACTGTAATAATGCAATGTTTAATAATCAGAATTAAACATTTTTTTCTACAGGTACAATGGTCCGAATCTGGTGCTGAAATACGATAAAGTAAAGAAGACGTTAGTAAACATTGCAGTTGACGATCGTAATTCCCCATACTATGCGCTTAGAGATCGGCAGGGGAATGCAATTGGAGTGACAGCATGTGACATAGATGGTGACGGGAGAGAGGAGATCTATGTTCTCAACACAAACAATGCTTTCTCAGGTATTTACATGAAATATTATCATATAAAACTACAAAGATTACAGTGAAATACTACAGTACATGTGAGGGTAAAATACTTTGTTGTTGTAAAACAACATGTAAAACACATGTTGTTTCTTTTTTATTACCTAGGTCGAGCAACTTATGCTGATAAGCTCTTTAAGTTTCGCAATGGACGTTATGTGGATCTCCTAAGTGACGAGATAAATGAACAGAGAGATGTGGTGAATCGCATGGCAGGGCGATCAGTAGCTTGCGTGGACAGAAAGGTAATTGCATCACATCACATTTTCCAAGTACACAAGTAGAAGAGACGTGTGATCTTTTAGATTGTTCCTCTGTTTATTTTTTCTTGATAATTAGATATGGTGCACAGAAGATTACTCCTCAAAAGCAACATTTGTGATTAAAGTTTAATCAAATAGAAAGCAATACAAAGCAAATTAAGTATTTTGCTAATGACAGACACTTGAAGCTCAACAACATGCACTAATTAAAATAAATGGGGAATTATTAGGAGAATTTAGTCCCTAAACCTGGTTTATTTGCAGCAAGTTAGTTTGTGAGTTTTAGGAACCTGGGTTTAAAATTTACCTCTGGGAACTGTGTAGAATCTGGCAAGCTGTGGTAAAACAGAAAATTAAGGAACAAACTTTGTGAATTGTTCCTTATGAGCCAGTGTAAGTTTCATCTACAGTGGGGTCAAAAAGTATTTAGTCAGCCACTGATTGTGCAAGTTCTCCTACTTAGAAAGATGAGAGAGGTCTGTAATTTTCATCATAGGTACACTTCAACTATGAGAGACAAAATGAGAAAAAAAAAATCCAGGAAATCACATTGTAGGATTTTTAAAGAATGTATTTGTAAATTATGGTGGAAAATAAGTATTTGGTCACCCACAAACAAGCAAGATTTCTGGCTCTCACAGACCTGTAACTTCTTCTTTAAGAAGCTCTTCTGTCCTCCACTCGTTACCTGTATTAATGGCACCTGTTTGACCTCGTTATCTGTATAAAAGACACCTGTCCACAGCCTCAAACAGTCAGACTCCAAACTTAACCATGGCCAAGACCAAAGAGCTGTCGAAGGACACCAGGAAGAAAATTGTAGACCTGCACCAGGCTGGGAAGAGTGAATCTACAATAGGCAAGCAGGTTGGTGTGAATAAATCAACTGTTGGAACAATTGTAAGAAAAACGAAGACATACAAGACCATTGATAATCTCACTTGGGGTCAAGATCTCATCCCGTGGGGTCAAAATGATCATGAGAACGGTGAGCAAAAATCCCAGAACTACACGGAGGGACCTGATGAATGACCTGCAGAGAGCTGGGACCAAAGTAACAAAGGCTACCATCAGTAAACACACTACGCCGAGAGGGACTCAAATCCTGCAGTGCCAGTCCCCCTGCTTAAGCCAGTACATGTCCAGGCCCGTCTGAAGTTTGCCAGAGAGCATATGGATGATCCAGAAGAGGATTGGGAGAATATCATGTGGTCAGATGAAACCAAAATGGAACTTTTTGGTAAAAACTCAACTCGTCGTGTTTGGAGGAAGATGAAGAACCCAAGAACACCATACCTACTGTGAAGCATGGGGGTGGAAACATCATGTTTTGGGGCTGTTTTTCTGCAAAGGGGACAGGACGACTGATCCGTGTTAAGGGAGGAATGAACGGGGCCATGTATCGTGAGATTTTAAGCCAAAACCTCCTTCCATCAGTGAGAGCATTGAAGATGGAACGTGGCTGGGTCTTCCAGCATGACAATGATCCAAAACACACCGCTCGGGCAACGAAGGAGTGGCTCCGTAAAAAGCATTTCAAGGTCCTGGAGTGGCCTAGCCAGTCTCCAGACCTCAACCCCATAGAAAATTTGTGGAGTCCGTGTTGCCCAGCGACAGCCCCAAAACATCACTGCTCTAGAGGAGATCTGCATGGAGGAATGGGCCAAAATACCAGCTACAGTGTGTGCAAACCTGGTGAAGACTTACAGGAAACGTTTCACCTCTGTCATTGCCAACAAAGGTAATGTTACAAAGTATTGAGTTGAACTTTTGTTATTGACCAAATACTTATTTTCCACCATAATTTACAAATAAATTCTTTAAAAATCCTACAATGTGATTTCCTGGATTTTTTTTTCTCATTTTGTCTCTCATAGCTGAAGTGTACCTATGATGAAAATTACAGACCTCTCTCATCTTTCTAAGTAGGAGAACTTGCACAATCAGTGGCTGACTAAATACTTTTTGGCCCCACTGTAGATACTCTACCTTTTAGAAATGCATGAGGTAGATTGGCTACTAATAAAAAAACCCTGAAATAACTGGCATGAAATAATTATCACTAGGGATGTAACGATACACTCTACCCACAATGCGATGCAAATGACAATACTGGGTTTACGATACGATTTTTTCCAGATTTTTTTAAACAAAACGAAATTGAAGACAAATTATGACAAAGTTTCCTTTTATTATTTCTCTTAATATGATAAAATACTGTATTTGTGGTTAGCTTTTATTTATCTAAATAATTAATGTCCTTTTATTTCTTATTTTCTTATTTACAAACTAATGCTGCACATTTCCCTTTTTGTGTAAAAAAATTATAAATGAATAAATGAATAACACAAATAAAGTAAGTATCCTCACATAAATAAATTTGACTGGAAAACTCCCAACCTGGCAACCCTGTATTGACGTCAACCAGGTGAGGTGAATAGCACCAGTGCCCTCGGCTGTTTAAAGTGAATATCGATTCATTATACATGTAAAGCGATTTGAATTGTTACACGTGAATTTAACTTGTGGTGCACCGTTACAGTTATCACTTTTGTGTGTTAGTGACAAATGGTAAGTATTGTTTTACTAGCAGTTAGCTATTCGGCCAGCTAGTATGGGATGGGGTGTTTCCTAATAGCATAGCACATCAATCTATATTCTAATAAATAATAAATGTTCTATTTCTATTTAAGCATTTCATTTATACTTTTAAAATTTTTTAAAAGACCTGTTTGGGAGTTTAGAGTTTAGTTTTTGATGCTGCGTAACTCAATAGTTTTTTATGCTGCATACATTTCATTTAGACGCTGTGGCAGGCGACACGGTGGCTCAGTGGGTAGCACTGTCGCCTCAGAGCAAGAAGGTCCTGGGTTCGATCCCCAGGTGGGATGGTCCGGGTCCTTTCTGTGTGGAGTTTGCATGTTCTCCCCGTGTCTGCGTGGGTTTCCTCCAGGAGCTCCGGTTTCCTCCCACAGTCCAAAAACATGCAAGTGAGGTGAATTGGAGATACAAAATTGTCCATGACTGTTTGACATTAAACTTGTGAACTGATGAGTAACTACCGTTTCTGTCATGAATGTAACCAAAGTGTAAAACATGACGGTAAATCCTAATAAAACAAACAAGATGCTGTGGCATCCTGTTTGGATGTTAGTGTGAAGTAGGCTAGAAGGTCTCAAAATGGCACATGATGCCACGTTCCAAAGAGTTTCAAATACAGATGTGAAGCAAAGTCTTTAATCTACCACCCTGGAAAGGGTTTAAAAACCATTCATGAAGCAAAGCTCTGGGACTCCAGTGAACCACAATGAAAGCTATTATCTACAATTGGTTAAAAAAAAAACCCAGATAAACATCAAAGAACTGCAGGTCTCACTTGCCTCAATTAAGGTCACTGAACATAATTCCACAATAGGAAAGACATTGGGCAAAAATGGCATCCATGGGAAAGATGTAAGGCACAAACAAATGCTGACCGAAAAGAACACAAAGTTCATCTTACATTTGCCAAAAAAGACCTAGATGACCCCCAAGACTTTTGGGATAATATTCTGTGGACTGATGAGTCAAAGTTGCTGTTACAGGCTTCAATTTCTAAATGTGATTATATTTAACAAATAGAAAAAATTAACAAAGCTCTGCGATAGACTGGTGCACTGATCTGGTTGTTTCTGTGCGCCTTGCATCTATTGAGTGCTGGTGTAGGCTCCAGCACCCCCCGCTAACCTGATTAGAATAAGTGGCTTAGAAAGTGAGTGAGTGAATTACCAAATTACGGATTTTTAGAATCATTATTATAATTTGAAGATAATAGAAAAAAATAAGTTTTATTGATTGCTTATCATGTGACTGATCTGGTTAAGAGTCGAGGTACAGTAAGCCGAACTGCACACTGACTTCCATTTTGTCCTCCACTGCAGTCAGCAATGAACGATGTCCACTTATTCTGTGGAGCAGCAAGCGAGGGATTGAAATAGATTTTTTTGATTGCAGACTTCATTTGACTGAGCATTAAGAGGATGCAATTCTGCAGCCCTGCATATGTGAAGTAGCTCTGCCTGGGAAGAGCAGAATGTGACAAAATACGCAAAAGCCTTTTGTCTGGATGTATCTTAACTTATAAAAATGATTTATCAATTGCTAGCAGAAGTGACCACAGAAACTAAAAAAATTTGTGATAAATCCAATGTACTGGGTAAAGATCATTAATTGCATTATTTATGTATTTTCACTGATCAGTCATAACATTAAAACCACCACCTTGTTTCTACGCTCACTGTTCATTTTATCAGCTCCACTTACCATATAGAAGCACTTTGTAGTTCTACAATTACTGACTGTAGTCCATCTGTTTCTCTGCATGCTTTGTTAGCCCCCATTCTTGCTGTTCTTCAATGGTCAGGACTCTTCCAGGACCACCACAGAGTAGGTATTATTTGGGTGGTGGATCATTCTCAGCACTGAGTGCTGAGTGTGTGTTGTGCTGGTATGAGTGGATAAGACACAGCAGTGCTGATGGAGTTTTTAAACACCTCACTGTCACTGCTGGACTGAGAATAGTCCACCAACCAAAAATATCCAACCAACAGCTCCCTGTGGGCAGCGTCCTGTGACCACTGATGAAGGTCTAGAAGATGACCAACTCAAACAGCAGCAATAGATGAGTGATCGTCTCTGACTTTGCATCTACAAGGTGGACCAACTAGGTAGGAGTATGTTATAGAGTGGATAGTGAGTGGACACGGTATTTAAAAACTCCAGCAGCGCTGCTGTGTCTGATCCACTCATACCAGCAGAACACACACTAACACACCACCACCATGTCAGTGTCACCGCAGTGCTGAGAATTATCCACCACCTAAATAATACCTACTCTGTGTTGGTCCTGACCATTGAAGAACAGGGTGAAAGCAGTCTAAAAAAGTATTAAGAGAAACACATGGACTACAGTCAATAGTTGTAGAACTACAAAGTGCTCCTATATGGTAAGTGGAGCTGATAAAATGGACAGTGAGTGTAGAAACAAGGAGGTGGTTTTAATGTTATGGCTGATCAGTGTATTTATTTATTGGGAATTATGAATATCAGAGATTGTGTGCTAAAACACATAGGTAATCTTATTATGTTCACCTATTAACCAAAATCCATTACTGTGCAAGAAATGAAATACTAAACTGAGTTTAATATCAAGTCCACCTTGGACTGATGAATTGCAGTCCAATGTGTTTTTTAAGATTGGACATAATCATAGAAAGAAGACAGATTAGCCCTCACTCACTTCTATCTGCACGGACTTTCAATTACAGGCTTATGACTGCCCCTGGAACCTCTCCCAAAAGACGTAGCACATACATTAGACTAAAAGTCACTTTTAACTGGCCCTGATTTTTTTTCATATTTATTAATGTAATAAAGTACAGAAGTACAGAGGTTAAATGTTCTCTGTCCTTTTTAGAGACATTGTCTTGCAGTAATCAATCCTTTGAGGGCAACAAACACAATTTGCCGCACAATAAAGAAGCCACTGATCCTGTTGTTCTTGGTGCATGAGAGTTTGCATTAGCTTTAAAATGCTGATTGATTGTGAATTGTATCACCCATGCTCTAGCAGTTCTCTTAATATCAGACCAGTTTGGTTTGGTGGTTTGGTGTTACATCTGTCTATCCATCCAGAATAAATGAATTTAAGCATTGGGTGACTAAGAAAGTCTAAAATAGTCTAGTGCTAAAATGAACTGAATTATGAATGAATTTAAGGTACATTTAAGATGGATTAAGATGTATTTAAGGCAGAGAGGTTCACAAGTCACAAAATACGATTCCGAGTCAAGAGTTTTTAGGCTAGAGTCCGAGTCAAGTCACAAGTCTTTAGGCTAGAGTCAAGTCAATATAATATACACAAAACATTTATTGGAAATGTAGTGTAGAAATAAACAAATAATATGTAAGTTCAGATAAAAACAACTAAAGATTAGCAACTGTATTTTGACTTAGTGCCTTTACTTTCCTAGTCATTGTGCAAATGAATGTAATTTCCGTAACAAGAAGGTACCAGTTAAAAGCTTAAACTGATACGTTTTGTTTTTATTGCAAAACAAAAGTGCACGATAAATCACGGCACAGCGGCCCAAATCCAAAACACAGCAAAAATATCATAACCACTGCTTACCTTAACTTATGTTCTTCCAGATGCTATTATATTTATAACCGTGTGTTGTCCCATTAGGAAAATAACCCGTTATTTTGTGTGTGCTTATAATTAAAAACCTCCAAACTAACTCGGTAAAAAGCCAATCAAGCATTTCATTGACACATCATCTGTGTGACACAAACTGAATAAATGCAAATAACAGCATTTCTTACTAAAAATTTAAATCAGAAGGTCTGATTGGTTCAGAAAGTGCTCTTTCAACCATTAGCGCCAATTCTGTAGGAGCGTTCCATTCACCCCAGTTGTTCCTGTGAAGTGCACTATGTAGGATATTCCACCATTGTAAGTGAGATTCCAATTCGAAGGTAACAAAAATGTTCAAATGAAGTGAACTTCAAACTGTGTAGAGAGTAGGGAGCGACGCTTCATCACTACGTTGGAAGCTGGCTGTAACATTTACCCATTGCGTGCGTTGCAGGTTAAGACGACCGGAGCGTTATTAAAGAGCAGAAAATTACATATAGACCGATCAGGCATAACATTATGACCCTGTTTCTACACTCACTGTCCATTTTATCAGCTCCACTTACCATATAGAAGCACTTTGTAGTTCTACAATTACTGACTTTAGTCCATCTGTTTCTCTACATACCTTTTTTGGCCTGCTTTCACCCTCTTCTTCAATGGTCAGGACCCCCACAGGACCACTACAGAGCATGTGGAGTTTTTAAACAGCTCACTGTCACTGCTGGACTGAGAATAGTTCACAAACCAAAAATATCCAGTCAACAGCGCCCCGTGGGCAGCATCCTGTGACCACTGATGAAGGTCTAGAAGATGACCAACTCAAACAGCAGCAATAGATGAGCGATCGTCTCTGACTTTACATCTACAAGGTGGACCAACTAGGTAGGAGTGTCTAATAGAGTGGACAGTGAGTGGACACGGTATTTAAAAACTCCAGCATCGCTGCTGTGTCTGATCCACTCATACCAGCACAACACACACTAACACACCACCACCATGTCAGTGTCATTGCAGTGCTGACCTATACCTACTCTGTAGTGGTCCTGGGAGAGTCCTGACCATTGAAGAACAGCAAAAAAGGGGGCTAACAAAGCATGCAGAGAAACAGATGGACTACAGTCAGTAATTGTAGAACTACAAAGTGCTCCTATATGGTAATTGGAGCTGATAAAATAGTGTGTGTAGAAACAAGGAGGTGGTTTTAATGTTATGGCTGATCGGTGTATATATATATATATATATATATATATATATATATAGGGACTAGGGACTTTTGTTTACAAGTCATTTTTTGTGAGTCATGAGTCGAGTCAGAGTCATTTGAAACGAGTCCAAGTTGAGTCTGAAGTCGCTGTGTGTGCGTGCGTCTTACATCTGTCCATCCATCAATCCATCCTAATAATCTTTCAGTGCCTCTCAGTGCATTTCCACCTTTTATAAATTGCATTAATACATAAAAAGAATTATGAGAGAGAATTATGTCAGTTACAGTAATGAAAAATCAAAAAGACTTTGAATCACATAAAACATGAATTTCCTCATTTTCCTAAGCTGAACCATGACCTGAGCTGATGTTTCAGTAGAGTGCAGAGAGCAATGTAATATGTTTGACATTTACATTCATATGCCTCATTAAGGCCGCTGAGACTAGGTAGTGGTATTTATATTCTTATGCACACATTTCTGTATTTCATCATTTCCCTGTTGTGGAGACACAGGGATCACGGGAGACTTTATTGAAAATGTGTGCGTAAGTTCATTTAGGCAGTTCCTTCACTAAGTTCAGGCCCACGGGGACTCCGTCTGATAATGGAGTGTGAAATTAATATCCATGGGGTGGGTGCTGAAGAGTGCAGGGAAACATGAGGGAGAGAGTCATCAAACAAGAAAGATGAATGTGGTACGGTCCAATAAGGTTGTAGTTAGCATTTGGAGATAATGCATTACATGCTGTGTTAAGTATCATTAAATCATGTTTTGTTTTGGTAAAGAGCTGTGAGTTTCAAATAATATGTGCACATTAAGTAATCATGAACTACCTATTGCTTCTGAACCAGATTGTCTATTTTGTTCTGTGTAGGGAACAGGACGTTATGCCATCTACATTGCTAACTACGCCAGCGGAAACGTGGGGGCCCATGCTCTGATCGAAATGGATGAGAGTGCCAGTGACCTGTCTAACGGGATCATTGCTCTGTCGAACGTGGCAGAGCAGGCCGGAGTCAACAAATTTACAGGTGTGTATAGGTTTGCATGTAGGAACAGCAGGGTCCCCCCTGTAAAAACAGCTGCCTATAGGAGCAGCATAATTTGTCCTGTGCTTGATTTACACCAAGGGCCAGTCCTCATATCAGTTGTGAGTCAGTGAGTTATGGACAGTGTTTATTGGCTAAAGCAGCACTAATAGAGAAATCAGGGGCCTGTAAGACCGAGCTGCTGCAGCATTGTGGCGGCGTTTGGCCCACTCAGCTGTTTATTGTGCTGAAAGTCATAGCGAGGCACAAGGACAACAGAGCCAATCTTCAACCCGGACTTGCTCAATGGGCCAAACATTCTGTTATTCAGTAAAGACTGTGAAGTGGACTTTTATCCACTATTAAGCACTGTTTCAGTGGAAGCTTAGTACATTGAGGCAGGGACCACTAGCTGGAAATGATGCTAAATAAGGTAGTCTAGGATTAAGCCATATAACCTCCCTTTTAAAGAAGGTTTATTTTGAATGTTTAACCTTACAAAGGGCTGATGCATTAGTGCTGTGTTTTAATATAAATATTAATAGTTTAGCTAATGAACAGTACTATAAAATGCTAAGCATTGTGCAAGCATAATTTTTTATTGAAAATTCATTTCATTCATCTTTGACAAGTTAACATTATAATCCTTTAGAAATGTCTAGGGTGTCTAGGATGTATTTCTCTCTAGAGCCCAGGGTTTCCAGGCAGCACCGGACCCACCATGACCCATAGCAGGCTGAAGTTAACATAACTGAACAAAACATCACATTTTATGGTGCCACAAAAGTAAATTCCAGAATTCTACTCCATCTCTTACTTACATCTTTGACATCTCTTAAAACACAAGTTTAGTGTGGTAACATTGCTCTAAATTTGATCAATGTACAATGCTGTGAAAATGATTTGCCCCTTCCCAATGTCTTCATGCTTTGCATATTAGTCACACCTATATGCTTTAGATCACGTGTCAAACTCAAGGCCCGCGGGCCATGAATCATTTTATGTGGCCCGCGAGAGCTTAAAAGACATATGATTGTCTTAAAATACACTTTAAAATCGTACATAATCTGCATCCCCCACAATGCATGCCGATTTTGTGACCCGCAAAGTGAACGCATCCCGCCACTAGATGGCAGTGTTTCCACATCAGAATTTAACTGAGGCAGTTTTCCAACAAGTGATGTTGAGAAATATTTACAAATAATCCCAAAATGTACAAGAAGAAAAAATTTAAGCAGCAGGAAGGTAATTTAATGAAAGATGGGAAAGTGAATACAAGTTTGTGCTTCAAGAAGAGAAACCCGTACGTCTCTTGTGTTATGAGGTCGTGTCTGTGGTAAAGGAGTACAATATAAATGTAGATCTACATTATAAATATACAGTATAAATTTGGCACCAAACACAGAATTTAGCCAAAAAAGTGGCAGACTGCAATCACAGCAGGATACGCTACAATCGGCCCTTTGAGGGCCACCATAATGCAGATGTGGCCCTCGGTGAAATTGAGTTTGACACCTCTGCTTCAGATTATCAAACTATGTTTGATATTAGACTAAGATAACCCAAGTAAACACAAAATGCTCAAAATGATCATTTTCATTTATTGAAGCAAAAATTCTCTACCTGGCCTTGTGTGGAAAAATACTTGTCCCCCTAGCTACTAATTTAACCAGTTAACCAAATTCAATTGACAACTCAGTGGTTCAGTTTTACTAGCCACACTCAGGCATGATTACTGCCAGACCTGTTGAATCTAAACATGACTGAAATAGAACCTGTCTGGCAATGTAATGCAGACCATTTCTGAGGCTATGGGACTCCGGCAAACCAAAGTAGGAGCCAAAACATGTAACAGTGATAAACCTTTCTAGAAGTGGATGGCCTACCAAGATTTCACAACTCAACAACTCATTGGGAGATCACAAAAGAACCCAGATGAACCTCTAAAGAACCTCAGGCCTTACTTGACTTACTTATGTCAATGTACACAATTCCACAATTGTGTACACAAGAAAGATACTGGGAAAATTACTTCTATGGAGGAGACTTAAGGCACTCTTTGTGTTTATTTTGCTGACCAAAAAGAACTGAAAGATTTACCTTGCATTTGTAGAAAAATCTAGATGACCCCTAAGACAATTCTGTACACTTATGAATTAAATGTGGAACTTTTTGGGGCTGCTCAGGTGGCGCAGCGATAAAATACACTAGCACACCAGAGCTGGGTTTTCAAATACATCTTATCGAAGCTCAGCCCTGCCACCCGGCTGGGCTGGGTGGCTGCATGAATAACTATTGGCTGTTGTTTATAGGGTTAGGGGCAAGCCAGATCATGGGTCCTCATAACTGGTGCAATTACGACCCCTGCTGGCTGATTGATGGCGCCTGCACAGGGCTGAGGAATAATGCTGATCAGGGTGTGGCTGTCTGTGCACAGTGCTGATCGGTTTATATGAACTTGACTTGTGCAGGTGAAAAATGCAGTCTGTACTGAGCACGTGTCGGAGGGGGCATGAGTCAGCGGTGGAGGGTTGAATCAGTGGAGGATGCAATCGGGGTAATTGGACACGACTAGATTAGGGGAGAAAATTGGGGGGGGGAAAGGTTGGAAAAATAATTTTTTTTTTTTAAATGTGAAACTTTTTGGAAGACGTGGGTCCTTTTACCTTAGGGGTAAAGCTAACACTGCATTCCACCATATGAACATTAAACCAACAGTTAGACATGGTGGTAGTGGTGGTGCGATAGACTGCTTTGCTTCTGCAGGACCTGGATGACTTGATTGACCATTTGAATAATTATGAAATGAAGGAGAATATCTAAAGGAGAATATCTGTCCACAAGTCCATCTCTGAATGGCTCAAAAGAAACAAAATTAGGGTTTTGTAATGGAAGAGTCAAAGGCTTGGCTTGAATCCTATAGAGATGGTGTGACAAGACTTTAAACAGGCAGATCATGTTGGGAAACCCCTCAGTAGATCCAGTTGTTAGGTTTAGAGGGTTATTACTTTTCACATGGGTGCTACTGATTTTTAATAGATCTTTTTCTTCAGTTTCTTCGTGATCTGCATTATTTACACAACCCTCCCTATTTATCCGGGCTTGGGACCGGCACTACAATACACTGGTTTTATGTATCCTAGTGGCTAGGTACCTATAGGACAATTCAGTGTCTCCAATTAGCCTGGCTGCATGTTTTTGGACTGTGGGAAAACCCCCGCAGACACAGGGAGAACATGCAAACTCCACACAGAAAGGACTCGGACCGCCCCACCTGGGGATTGAACCCAGGACCTGCTTGCTGTGAGGCGACAGTGCTACCCACTGAGCCATCGTGACACCCTTTCACAGCACTTTACCTTACTAGGTCAAAAACCCAGCATCCTATCTCAAAATGTCTTTCTGCATTTCTGACCTTAGCATTGCCTTTAAGAAAATAAAATAAATGCTGCAGTAAAACATGGCTAACTGCATTTGTGTCCTCTGTGATGGGATTGTAGTCTGTGTCAGCAGAAGCACAGAGCGCCTGCCTGCCTTGAGAAATGGACCGGAAACGCAGTAATGATTTGCACACTGCTTATGGTAAATGTGGCTGTCTTTGCTTTGAACTACAGGAGGACGAGGGGTCGTTGTGGGGCCTATACTCAGCGAGAGCCTTTCTGATATATTCTGTGACAATGAATATAGCCCCAACTTTCTTTTCCGCAATAATGGAGATGGGACATTTACAGATGTCGCTGCGCAGGCAGGTGAGCCGAGGAATATATAAATGCATATTGTTTGCACCATCAAGTATACTAACGCATCACAACATTCATGTAAATTTATATGTTGCTGCAGGGGTTGAGGATCCAATGCAGCATGGCCGTGGTGTAGCTCTAGCAGATTTTAATCGAGATGGGAAAACAGATATCATCAATGGAAACTGGAATGGTCCACATCGCCTGTACCTGCAGTTAAGCAATAACCGCAAACAAAGATTCAAGGTAATTGATTAAAATCTACGGATTAACATTTTTTTCCGCTTAATTTAGTCATTTTAAAATCAATGTACTGCAACCTATGCTTCATGCCAGTGGCGGCTGCTGGTCTTTCAAAGAGGGGAAGCTCATTGTCGGCTTACATCATAAAATTTGTCAATTTATTTATACATAAATTCTGCCCTCCGTTCCTTTTCAAGAAAATGGCCTGAACTCGAACAAGGAAATGTTGAAATTATGTTAAACTGAAACAAATACTATGAGTGTGTTTTATTTACACAATGAACAATGGAAATGGTCAAGTAATTTCACCAAGCAAATACCAAGAAATGGGTTGCAGTTTGTCTTTCGACTTCACTCGCAAAATCCGCGATGGGACTGAAGCTCCCAGTGATTAAGTGACGGTGTAGATCTTAAAATAGTTGTCCATCAAAACAGGATTTAGCCTTTCGACTGATCCTCCAATCATCTTGCAGAAGCTACGCGTCCAGACCCGCCCACAGCTCCATTCACCCCCAGAGACGCTCAGCATCCGGGGGCGGGACAAAATCGTGGCATTTATCCAATGACATGATAAAAGTATCATGGGTAAAATTGTCCTCCGTGGGGCAGATGGGATCATCCAGCAAGACAATGCGACATGTCACATGCAAGAAATGTCCAACATTGGTTGGAAGAGCATGACCAAGACTTCTAAGTACTACCCTGAACTCAATTGAGCATCTGTGAGACCACCTTGATCGTCTGGTTCACTCTATGGATCCTCCCCCACATACCCTCCAGCAGCTGTGGGATGCACTGCAGTCAGCATGGCTCCACATACCTGTGACAACTTACCAGGACCTTATTGAGTCACTCCCAGCCCGTCTAGCTGCTGTCCGTGCTGCACACGGCGGTTACTCTGGATACTGGCTGGTGATCATAATAATGTGACTCGACTGTGTAGCACCAAACTCCTGATAATTCTAGTGCCAGTTCCAGGAACAGACAGTAGGTGTTGCTGTTGCAGTAGCAAAATGTGATTTCCAGCTTGGGTCTCCATAGTGGTGGCATATCATATTAAACTGCTGCATCACCATAGCAATTCAAGTACAAAAAAAGGTCGTATACCCTTTTGGTGGGGACAACTACATATGAAACAACTAAAACTAGTATAAGATTTAATATTATTTTTAGTGATTTAGAGAACATATTCCATTACACACTGCAGAGTTAATGAGGGACCATGATTCAGCAATCATCTGAGGCTTTAACATTTTGATGAAACATTCTGTTCTTCTTTTCATCTAAACAATAAACACTTTGTCACTCCTCTTGAGGCAAACATAGTGAGATGTAAGTGAAGTAGTGCTTTATTTTATGATTGCTGCTGATTACAGTGCCTGCGGTTGATTATCTCAGTGATGCAGTGGAAAATGCTGATGAGGCTGTTCTTACACATGACTGGGACCTTTGCTATGACCACAGTATAACTACTCAATCAAAGATCTATCTTAACTGATTTAAGCATTTAAATATGATAGCCTCGATTATATTACAGAGTTGGGTAACAGCTCTAGCTTCAGCATTTTTTACATCATGACAAAGATAAGTAAAATGTATTAAATTGTCTTTGTGGATTATATAGGCAATTAGTGTTGAATAAGTTTGATTGCAGCTGTAATTACTCATTTGTTATGCTCCAGTTAAATGTGCTATATTATTTCGGGTGACATCCTTGTGACATGAGATATTTGGAGTAAGTGAAACATGCACGTATCATTGCAAGCATTAAATGCTATTCTATTGACGCAATTTTAAAATGTCAATAATCAGCTAAATTGCAACCATCTATATTATTGCAGACAAGGCAGCACATGTCTGTATCCATAAAGCCACAATAATCTGCCTAGTACAGATTTATAGAAGTAACTAGGACATCATAAACTTTATTTATGCCAAAATCAATATCTACAGCACAGTTCAAATGATCTTGTATTGTTATGGATTATAAAAAAGCAGTTTCATTTAATATGTGAGTCATGACTGTTGTGATGCAGTATGGACCTGCAAAATGAAAGACCTTTCTTAACAAGAGTAAAAACGTCCTTTTCTTACAGTTCATACAGAGTCCACCTTAAAGGGTTGGATATAATTTTACAACATTATATAAACCAAAAAACTAGTAACTGTTTTTATACAACCCCAAATCAGAAAAAGTTGGAACAGTATGTAAAATACAAATAATAAAAAAAACAGAGTTTCTTACATTTACTTTGACTTTTATTTGATTGCAGACAGGATGAACCTGAGATATTTCATGTTTTGTCTGCTCAACTTCATTTCATTTATTTAAAAACATCCATTCCTGCATTTTAGGCTTGCAACACATTCCAAAAAAAGTTGGGACAGTAAAGCATTTACTGCTTTGTAATGTTGCTCTAAGATCTCAATGTACTTTTCTGCATTAATGCTGCCATCACAGAAGTGTAAATGACCTTTGCCAAGGACACTGACACAGCACCATACCATGACAGACCCTGGCTTTTGGACTTCAAAAGCTTAAGCTTGCGCTCTTGGCCTTGCACTGAAATTCCTCCAGATTCCTTGAATCGTTTAATGATATTATGCACAGTAGATGGAGAAATATGGAAATCCCTTCCAATCTGTCTTTGAGGTACATTGTTTTTAAACATTTTAATAATTTTCTCATGCATTTGTTGAGAAACTGGAGATCCTCTGATCATCTTTGCTCATCAAAGACTCAGCCTTTCCTGGATGCTGCTTTTGTACCAAACCATGATTATAATCACCTGATGACATCACCTGTTTGGAATCACATTATTATTTAGTTTATTATTTACACCTCATTACTAGCTTTAAATTGCCCCCGTCCCAACTTTTTTTGGAATGTGTTGCAGGCCTGAAATGCAGGAATGGAGGTTTATTAATAAATGAAATGATGCTGAGCAGACAAAACATGAAATATCTCAGGTTCAAACTGTCTACAATCAAATAAAAGTCAAAGTAAATGTAAGGAACACATAAAAATGTAAGTTTTTATTTTATTTGCATTTTCCATACTGTCCCAACTTTTTCTGATTTGGAGTAGTAATTTTGCATTTTTATTTAGTTGTTATTCATGGTACGTGACTTTAGTTATACTTTAAAAAATAAAAATTAGCACTTTGAATTTAACAAAAAAAATGATGTAACAGAGTACATGTTTAAATACCGGTTGAGTCAAAATGATGTGAACACTAATGGATCTTTTCCCCGTGAAATGTGTGTCCAAGCTTTAAATGGTACGCTTGATCGCTGGTTTTTGTATGTTGAACATGATGGCGAACAGGTTGAGACTGTCCTGTAAATCATCTTACACATATGAAGTATGTTTTGTGAATGAATTCAAGTTTTGACTCACCCTGTACTTGAAATATGTGTAAAGTTAACCACCTCAATTGCTGAGTGAGTGCACCTTTTCATTAAATGATATATTATGTATATTCATATTATAACTTGGGTAATAAATCAGAGTGGTTTTAAGTCAGCAGCTAAAGAAATTGTGCTGATCTGAAAGACTAAATGTGGAACAGTACGGTATGTGCCAAACTGCCGTTTTTGTCCCAGCAGCGTTTGTATTTATGGGCTGATAGATAAATGTCAGTAGGGAGCTGTTTTACAGGGGTCAAATGCTGGGTTAATGTCCTGTGGGATCATTTATACAGTCATCTGCAATGCTCTGCTGGGTTGCGTGACCTCTGCCATCTCTAATGGTGATCTTATGTCACTCTGCTGACCTGCTAATTAAATCTGAACAGGTTAACATGATCCACAGGGACATGGGAAATCACTGAAAATGCACTGCTTTTCTGGTTTTGACTGAACATAAACATTATAAATATATATTTTATCTGTTGAATCTGTTGAATATATATACTGATCAGCCATAATTTAACAACCTTGTTTCTACACTTACTGTCCATTTTATCAGCTCCACTTACCATATATGAGCACTTTGTACTTCTACAATTACTGACTGTAGTCCATCTGTTTCTCTACATAACTTTTCAGCCTGCTTTCACCCTGTTCTTCAATGGTCAGGACTCTCCCAAGACCACTACAGAGCAGGTATTATTTGGGTGGTGGGTCATTCTCAGCACTGCAGTGACAATGACATGGTGGTGGTGTGTTAGTGTGTGTTGTGCTGGTGCAGTGCTAAGAATGATCCACCACCTAAATAATACCTACTCTGGTAGTGGTCCTGTGGGGGTCCTGACCATTGAAGAAAAGAGTAAAAGGAGGTTTAAAAAGTATGTAGAGAAACAGATGGACTACAGGCAGTAATTGTAGAACTACAAAGTGCTTCTATATTGTAAGTGAAGCTGATAAAACGGACAGTGAGTGTATAAACAAGGAGGTGGTTTTAATGTTATGGCTGTAGAGGATATATATATATATATATATATATATATATATATATAATTACAACAGTGTTAATCTTCTGCAAACCCACTGGCCTGATCTGGAAAAAAAATAGGATTTAATGGACCTGCTGACCTTCTTTCATTACTTAAATGTTCAGTTCCAGTGTATGTGTGCCTATTGCAGGTGCTTATGATTTTGGACAGGGACTGGCATTGGCACTTTGTTTGGCCTGCAACTATGCATGCACTCGTGACACATTCAACTCATCATGATTATTATAATTATCTGCAATTTGAGCCACAGTACCCCTTCTGTTGGTCCAAACCAGACGCCACAGCCTTCATGTACTATGACATCAATAAATCTTGGCCATCCAGCAACCTGTTGGTGGTTTCTGGCTTGTCTTTTTCCTCAGCATCACTGGGTAATATACACCAACCAGGCATACCATTATGTGCACTGACAGGTGAAGTGAATAGCACTGATTATCTCTTCATCACAGCACTTGTTAGTGGGTGGGATATATTAGGCTGCAAGGCTAAGGCTCATTGATCAACGTGGAGAGCAAAGGCTGGCCGGTGTTGTCCGATCCAACAGACAAGCTACTGTAGCTCATCAGTGTATACAGTTTCCTGTGAACACCTTTTTTTTGTGTAGGGATAACGGAAAAAAAGAAGACCACTTCATATTCTTCTAAAAAAACAGCATCTCTTTCAGAGTCTGTTGAATTCTATCACATGCACACCTCATTTTACTTAATAATGTACTGATTAAATGATCAGATGAAGCTATTTAACAAAAAAAAGTATTATAACCACTGCTGCTGTCACCATACACCTTTCATAATAGGAGTAAGACTTTAGTAGTAAGTCAAATGTAACAGAAATAAAACAAATACCATTGACCATATCAAAGGAGAAGAGAAGAATAAATGAGTAAAACAATAGTGCAATTTCTTCATTTAAGAGTTCTTGATTTCTTAAGTTCTTAAAGATGGAAATTTATAACAACAGGGTCAAACAGCAGACATTGGGGACAACAAATCTACAGACCAGCAGAGGGCGAAAACGTCTTTCCACTGACCGAGATGAGCACCAACTCAATCAAATGCAATTGAAACAGGCTTCCAGGGGTAGGACCAAAGCTATAAAAAAAAAAGCCCTTCATCAATGAGAAGCAGAAAGTAGAGGTACTCATCTCTCATGAGTTCAATTTTCAGCTTGACCCAACACCTGGTCATCTAATGGATATACAGAGACCTGGAGAGGACTACTGCCCACAGTGTCTAGCACCCACTGTGAAATTGGGTTTCAGTGGATCAATGATGATCTGTGGGTACTTCAGCAAGACTGGAATTGGGCAGATTTGTCGTTTTAAAGGACTCATGAATCAAGTCATGTACAAAGCTATCACAGAAGAAAATTTGGTATCTTCTGCTCCCCAAATGTGAGGTTTATTCATGTCACACAGCCAAATCAGTCAAGGTTTGGATAGAGGACCACCAGATCAAGACCCTCTTATTGTCAGCCCAATCTGCTGTTTTCTTTTACTTTTGTTCTTCTGTTTTTTTGACCTGTCCAAAACTGTCCATCTCATCCTCCTCACTTCAGGGAGGACAAGGTCATTTCAGGGAACTTCTCATGAAGTTTATGAGGCTTATAATTAAAACGAGGGGTAAATACTTAAGGGAGTACCGTCCTGCTCTATAACTCCTAAGGGACTTATTCCTGCACCACTGAAGCATAACAATTTTACTTGGTTTCTCCTGTCCTCGGCTCCTGCTGTTGCTGGATATTTGGGTTATGTGATTTACCTGACAGGTCACCTCATGTGTCTGACACATTTAACAGAGAATCCGGACATGATTTACATGGTTTACTTATTCAATTACATTCAGGTTAACCAGTCATAAAAAAGCTAAAATTGTGTTTTGTTATGTTAAATGTTTGCTCTTCATTCATGTGTGTCCTTTTCGCAGTAAACTAAGTCTCGTGAACAACAAGCTATGATTTATTTTGTTAATGTGTTTGATGATGTGTTTTGTTAAGTTAAATGTTTGCTCTTCCTTCATGTTTGTCCTTTTCACAGTCTAATGTAGGTGTCAGCATGTGTTAGGTGTCAGCATGTGTAGGTGTCAGCATGTGTTAACATTAGTTACGTGTGACAATTATATATTATATACTATTATATATATTATATATACCTGTATAATATATTATATAATTATATATAATTATTATTATTATAAATATTCTTCTCTCTGATAACGCTCCAGCCGTCTTAACCCGCAACACACGCAATGGGTAAATGTTACAGCCAGCTTCCGGCAAACTCCCTACACAGCTTGAGGTTCACTTCATTTGAACATTTTTGTTACCTTTGGATAGGAATCTCACTTACAATGGTGGAATATATAGTGCACTTCACAGGAACAACTGGGTTGAGTGGAACGCTCCTACAGAATTGGCGCTAATGGTTGAAAGAGCACTTTCTGAACCAATCTGATTAAAATTTTTAGTAAGAAATTAAGTTATTTGCATTTATTCAGTTTGCGTCACACAGACGATGTGTCAATGAAACGCTTGATTGGCTTTCTAACAAGTTAGTGTTTTACTTCACAACCGAGAAAAGTTTGGAGGTTTTTAATTATAAGCACACATTTACAAAATAAGAGATTATATTCCTAATGGGACACACGGTTATAAATTTAACAGCATCTGGAAGAACATCAGCTAAAGTAAGCAGTGGTTATAATTTTTTTGCTGAGTTTTGGATTTTGGCCGCTGTGCCATGATTTATTTTGTTAATGTGTTTGATGATGTGTTTTGTTAAGTTAAATGTTTGCTCTTCCTTCATGTTTGTCCATTTCACTGTCTAATGTAGGTGTATGCTTTATGTGCCAGCTGTTATGTGCTGATATTTTTGGATGATCTGTTTGTTTTTAGGACATTGCGTCACAGAAGTTTTCCATGCCGTCCCCTGTGCGTACAGTTATCGTAGCAGACTTTGACAATGACAGTGAATTGGAGGTCTTTTTCAACAATATTGCATATAGAGGTTCATCTGCCAACAGGCTGTTCAGGTAAACTATTAGTACTTCACTTAATGTTTATAAATATGGTACCTTAATTTATAGAACTATACAAGCTGTTGATGTTTGTACTACATTTGTTTTCACTATGTAATGTTTTTAGAACATTAACTTTCTGTGTTTGCATGTTCTCCCTGTGTTTGCGTGGGTTTCCATTGGGAGCTCTGGTTACCTCCCATAGTCCAAAAACATGCAAATGAGGGGAATTGGTGTTTGACATTAAACTTGTGAACTGATGAATCTTGTGTAATGTGTAACTACCGTTTCTGTCATGAATGTAACCAAAGAGTGTAAAACAGGACATTAAATAAAGAACATTAACTTCACATTATATGACCTGCAGAGTTATATGACCTGCAGAATCTCAATTCATGTTTGTGCTATTGTATTAATTATAAATTTTAAGATAAATAATGTTGCTGTGCATATATTTAAGGTTTATATTATGATTTAATTTAATTTTGTTTTATTTATATAGTAACACTTTACAGGGCGGCACGGTTACTCGTTGGGTAGCACTGTCACCTCACAGCAAGAAGATCCTGGGTTTGATCCCCAGGCGGGGCGGTCCGGGTCCTTTCAGTGTGGAGTTTGCATGTTCTCCCAGTGTCTGCATGTCTTCTGGGAGCTCCGGTTTCCTCCCACAGTCCAAAAACCTGCAGTCAGGTTAACTGGAGACACTGAATTTCCCTATAGGTGAATGGGTGTGTGTATGTGTGTCTGCCCTGCGATGCGCCCCGTCCAGGGTGTTACTTTGTGCCTTGCGGCCCACAGATATTAAGTTATGCATTAAATGCACATTCTTGCATTTACTGAAACGTTTCTGGAAATAGGGTTTATATATATATACAGTGTATCACAAAAGTGAGTACACCCCTCACATTTCTGCAAATATTTCATTATATCTTTCCATGGGACAACACTATAGACATGAAACTTGGATATAACTTAGAGTAGTCAGTGTACAGCTTGTATAGCAGTGTAGATTTACTGTCTTCTGAAAATAACTCAACACACAGCCATTAATGTCTAAATAGCTGGCAACATAAGTGAGTACACCCCACAGTGAACATGTCCAAATTGTGCCCAAATGTGTCGTTGTCCCTCCCTGGTGTCATGTGTCAAGGTCCCAGGTGTAAATGGGGAGCAGGGCTGTTAAATTTGGTGTTTTGGGTACAATTCTCTCATACTGGCCACTGGATATTCAACATGGCACCTCATGGCAAAGAACTCTCTGAGGATGTGAGAAATAGAATTGTTGCTCTCCACAAAGATGGCCTGGGCTATAAGAAGATTGCTAACACCCTGAAACTGAGCTACAGCATGGTGGCCAAGGTCATACAGCGGTTTTCCAGGACAGGTTCCACTCGGAACAGGCTTCGCCAGGGTCGACCAAAGAAGTTGAGTCCACGTGTTCGGCGTCATATCCAGAGGTTGGCTTTAAAAAATAGACACATGAGTGCTGCCAGCATTGCTGCAGAGGTTGAAGACGTGGGAGGTCAGCCTGTCAGTGCTCAGACCATACGCCGCACACTGCATCAACTCGGTCTGCATGGTCGTCATCCCAGAAGGAAGCTGACGCACAAGAAAGCCAGCAAACAGTTTGCTGAAGACAAGCAGTCCAAGAACATGGATTACTGGAATGCCCTGTGGTCTGACGAGACCAAGATAAACTTGTTTGGCTCAGATGGTGTCCAGCATGTGTGGTGGCGCCCTGGTGAGAAGTACCAAGACAACTGTATCTTGCCTACAGTCAAGCATAGTGGTGGTAGCATCATGGTCTTGGGCTGCATGAGTGTTGCTGGCACTGGGGAGCTGCAGTTCATTGAGGGAAACATGAATTCCAACATGTACTGTGACATTCTGAAACAGAGCATGATCCCCTCCCTTCGAAAACTGGGCCTCATGGCAGTTTTCCAACAGGATAACGACCCCAAACACAACCTCCAAGATGACAACTGCCTTGCTGAGGAAGCTGAAGGTAAAGGTGATGGACTAAACCCAATTGAGCACCTGTGGCGCATCCTCAAGTGGAAGGTGGAGGAGTTCAAGGTGTCTAACATCCACCAGCTCCGTGATGTCATCATGGAGGAGTGGAAGAGGATTCCAGTAGCAACCTGTGCAGCTCTGGTGAATTCCATGCCCAGGAGGGTTAAGGCAGTGCTGGATAATAATGGTGGTCACACAAAATATTGACACTTTGGGCACAATTTGGACATGTTCACTATGGGGTGTACTCACTTATGTTGCCAGCCATTTAGACATTAATGGCTGTGTGTTGAGTTATTTTCAGAAGACAGTAAATCTACACTGCTATACAAGTTGTACACTGACTACTCTAAGTTATATCCAAGTTTCATGTCTATAGTCTTGTCCCATGAAAAGATATAATGAAATATTTGCAGAAATGTGAGGGGTGTACTCACTTTTGTGATACACTGTATATATATATATATATATATATATATATATATATATATATTATGCGCTTTTCTCTATTTTCTCCCAATTTAGTGTAGTCAATTTTGTGTTCCGCTGCTGGGAATGCAGTTGAGGAGGGTATATTGCTGCTCACGCCTCCGATGACTTGCGTTCCTTCCACATATTCCGGTCATCCCTTCCCGCAGGCACTGCCGCTAGATGGTGCCCAGCCGATCAGTGACAACGCTGAATTTCGAACCCAGGAGTTCAGAATCTTGGCGCTGGTGTGCTAGCGGAATATTCCGCTGCGCCACCTGGGTGCCGGAAATAGGGTTTGAAAACAAATGTAAATATGTTTCACTTTTCTGATGATATAGGGTGCCAGCTTTATTGAAACCTTTACCTTGACTTTTAGAAGCTTAACTGACATTGATAAAAAGTAATACAAACATAAAAAATAAGATAAAGTAACAGGAAAATGTTTTCACAAAGACATGTCACAAATGTCACAAAGACAAAGTGTAGTTAAAAATGAAGTAGGAAACATTTTTGGAAAAACTCTGTCCTAGTGCCCAGCAATCAGGCCAAACCACAATCCAGCCTAGCTTCATTCCAACCTGCAGAGCTACCTAATGGGTAATTAGCTCCCCCGTCTCTATTTAAGCACCTCTTTCCAAAACTCCCATTAAAATAATTCTGAACATAAGCAAAACATTTCCATTCTGGTTGTCTACAGAAGCCATGTCATCCAAACTCTGCTTTCCAACTGCACCATGTGTAGTTCTGAAAACTAAAACAAGTAAATCATGTTTTATTTCTTTGTACAAAAGGTTGTCTGGCATACAAATATGTTATCCATTCTCTTTCTTAACTGAATCAGCATGGGAGGATCACTATGAACAGGAAAATATGTAAGGAATATTTCTAATGACCCCTGAATTGAATTGTTTGTATTGAAAGTACATAAAATTGCTTCATGGCTTTGCAGGGTGTCTCGGAGGGAACATCTAGACCCACAGATAGAGGAGCTAAATGTTGGCGATGCAGCTGAGCCACAAGGCAGAGGAACAGGTATGTGTGTTTTCATTAACAGGTAGAGCCAAAAATGCTATTAGATTTTTTTTTTAGATCAGGTGGAACTGTGATGAAGTTGATGGCCTGGGGAAACATGGGTCATGGGGACTTGGGTTTAATTTTACCCAGCCTTTTTGTGTGAGTAAGTGAACATATGCGTGAAATGGATTAAAGATGGATTGTAGCACTGTCCAGGGTGTATTTGTTTTCTTTGGCTCATGTTTGTGGGAGGATTAAAAAATAATATTATATACACCGATCAGCCATAACATTAAAACCACCTCCTTGTTTCTACACTCACTGTCCATTTTATCAGCTCCACTTACCATATAGAAGCAGTTAGTTTGTGTTGTGCTGGTATGAGTGAATCAGACACAACAGTGCTGATGGAGTTTTTTAACACCTCACTGTCACTGTTGGACTGAGAATAGTCCACCAAACAAAAATATCCAGCCAACAGCGCCCCATTGGCAGCGTCCTTTGACCACTGATAAAGGTCTAGTAGATGACCAACTCAAACAGCAGCAATAGATGAGTGATCGTCTCCGACTTTACATCTACACGGTGGACCAACTATGTAGGAGTGTCTAATAGAGTGGACAGTGAGTGGACACGGTATTTAAAAACTCCAGCAGCGCTGCTGTGTCTGATCCACTTATACCAGCACAACACACACTAACACACCACCACCATGTCATTGTCACTGCAGTGCTGAGAATGATCCACCACCTAAATAATATCTGCTTTGTGATGGCCCTGTGGGGGTCCTGACAATTGAAGAACAGGGTGAAAGCATGGTAAAAAAGTATGTAGAAGAACATATGGACTACAGTCAGTAATTGTAGAACTACAAAGTGCTTCTATATGGTAAGTGGAGCTGATAAAATGGACAGTGAGTGTAGAAACAAGGAGGAGGTTTTAATGTTACGGCTGATCAGTATATATATGTACAGTATATTATTTTAAATCAAGCTTACTTTCTTAATCAGATTGCCAGTAAATCTACAATTGAATTTGTTTATAATTATTTTATATGTGGAGCTAGACCATGGACAATGCAAAGTAAGGATAAAAGAGGGCAAAGCATATTTTGATATTTCAACATGAAAGTGGGTAAAAATGTTTCATAACTGCCACACTGTTGTTGACTACAAAGTAAAATTGATTTTGACCTACAATAGAAGAAAGAACGTCTTTGTTTGTCATATATACAGATACATGTGTACAGTTCAATGAATTACTTTTTCCGCATTTCCCAGCTTGTTTGGAAGCTGGGGTCAGAAAGCAGGGTCAGTCATTGTACAGCACCCCTGGAGTCGAGAGGATTAAAGGCCTTGCTCAAGAGGCCTGGATTTGAACCGACAATCTTCCAACTGATAGCCCAAAGCTCTTCCCACTAGGCCACCACTGTCCCATTAATCATATTTGTTGAGACATAATAAATGTCTCAACAAATAAATTGACTTTATAATCTAATCTACTCTAGCTAATAAAAGGTGTACTGTCAAACAAATTATAAACTGAGGTTATAAACATATCCTAACCATCTGAACAAAATGAACCATTTATCCTGGTGTATTGACATGTCCTTTGTACACCAGTGGGTGGCATTGAAGATCTACTCTGCTGTGTTTGCGCAGCCGCTTCAATTCAGCATAATCTGTAATTTTAGACACATTGGCAGTAATTACCATCTGCAATTAAGTCATTATTACTTAATGGAGGGTCATTATATAATTTCATTTATAAATTCAGGGTATTTTATTGAGTCAGTTTAAATAAATAAACTGCATGAATTATCTTCTAAAGTTACCGTATAAATCCTTCACCAAAATAAAGAGCGAACATGAACATGTACACCCATCAGCCATAACATTAAAACCACCTTTTTGTTTCTACACTCACTGGCCAATTTATCAGCTCCACTTCTACAATTCTACAATAGTTCTACAATTACTGACTGTAGTCTATCTGTTTCTCTGCATGCTTTGTTAGCCCCCTTTCATGCTGTTCTTAAATGGTCAAGACCCCCACAGGACCACCACAGAGCAGGTTTTTTGGGTGGTGGATCATTCTCAACACTGCAGGGACACTGACATGGTGGTGGTGTGTTAGTGTGTGTTATGCTAGTATGAGTGGATAAGACACAGCAATGCTGATGGAGTTTTTAAACACCTCACCGTCATGCTGGACTGAGAATAGTCCACCAACCAAAAATGTCCAGCCAACAGCGCCCTGGTGGGCAGCGTCCTTTGACCACTGATGAAGGTCTAGAAGATGACCAACTCAAACAGCATCAATAGATGAGCGATCGTCTCTGACTTTACATCTACGAGGTGGACCAACTAGATAGGAGTGTCTAATAGAGTGGACAGTGAGTGGACACGGTATTTAAAAACTCCAGCAGCGCTGCTGTGTCTTATCCACTCATATCAGCACAACACACACTAACACACCACCACCGTGTCAGTATCACTGCAGTGCTGAGAATGATCCACCACCTAAATAATACCTGCTCTGCGGTGGTCCTGTGAGGGTCCTGACCACTGAAGAACATGGTAAGAGCAGGTTAAAAAAGCATGTAGAGAAAGAGATGGACTACAATCACTAATTGTAGAACTACAAAGTGCTACTATATGGTAAGTGGAGCTGATAAAATGGACAGTGAGTGTAGAAACAAGGAGGTGGTTTTAATGTTATGGCTAATCAGTGTATGTATACACTTTATGTCCTTTATGTTTGAGGAAAGTATACTTGGGGACATATCATGTACATGTATGTGTTTTAGGTGATTAAATGATTGGATGGTGATTAAATCATTTTTGTATGAATACTTGACCTGACCTGGCAAATGTTGCCATATTTGCAGAAACTTTACAGTAAACATGTTAAAGTATTGTGTGTCTTCTGATTTCTTGACATGTCAGTGGAATTACTGTTGCATTTTAGGTGTTAATACACTGTAAGGCCAAAAGTATTTGAACACCTGACCATTAGCTTTTTTGACCTTAATTTTGTTATATTAAAAATAACAAATATTAAAATAGACTTTGTCTTTGTGATCTTTTCAGCTATAACATAATAATAATAATAATGATAATAATAATAATAATAATAATAATAATAATAATAATTAAAAACATTTTTATAGCTGGGTGATGATGATTAAGAAAGCCTCAGTTGATGTTCCAAGTAATTCCAAAGCTGTTCAGTGGGGCTGAGGTCAGGGCTCTGTGCAGGCCACTGGAGTTTATTTAAATCAAGCTTTTCTTCATGTTTTTATAGACCTTGCTTTATAGACCTTAAACAGAGGTACAGTAATTCTAAAAGAGGAAAGGGCCTCTCCTAGAAAAGTTGGAAGCATATCATTTTCTTTATATAATTGATTAGCAGTTGTTTGCAATCGCTGTGGCTGAAAAACACAAAGTCAAAAATGAGAAGAAAATCCCAACAACCATATGGTGTCTTGTAGGAGCTGCTGTTGTTGATTTTGATGGAGACGGGCAGTTGGATCTCCTGGTGACACACGGTGAGAGTGCAGCACAGCCAATATCTGTGTACCAAGTGAGCCAAGTGAGTATCATATTACTACTTCTGTTTTTTATTTATTTTTTGTTAATACTTAAATGATATTGTGGTGTAAAAAAAAAAAAGAAGGGATAGTTTTACATCGATCAGGCATAACATTATGACCACCTTCCTAATATTGTGTTGGTCCCCTGTTTGCTGCCAAAACAGCCCTGCAACTGTGATGCACTGTGTATTCTGACACCTTTCTATCAGAACCAGCATTAACTTCTTCAGCAATTTGAGCTACAGTAGCTCGTCTGTTGGATCTGGATTTAGATTTTTGACCAGTAAGGTTCTGCTTGGTTTAATTCCCTGCAGTTGGGTTTACATGTTAACGTTGTAGGTGCAAGGTAACACCTGGCTTCTCTGTCATTTGCTCTTTACAAAACTGTAGAAGAAGAATAGTAAAGATGTATAAACCTGGAAAAAGCGTTATCAGTGCTTTATAAGACAAGTTAAAATAAAAATGGTAAAATATGAATAAGAATACAATTGCATACAAAATCTCTATGCATCCACTACAAGAAAAACACCAACAAAACTGAAGCTAATGAAAAAAATGCTACAGAGAAAAACACTGCCTTCTAAAAATACTGTATGTTGATACATTGCTAACATTAGATTAGTGTTCAATGTTCTGTGGCTGGATGAGAAATGCACAGCACTCTGTTTGGATGGAAAATGTACTTTAAACACATGAAAATTTTATCCCAACTACAAAGCTGGGACATTTTTTTATAATGCAAAAAAAGTTACATCACATATCGTATTAATTACACTTTTTGGGTTGGTTTGGGAACTGACAATACTGTTATTACTAATTGTTGAAGTTTAGCAAGTGTAATTTTGGACTAATCTTGCTTGACACGAACCTTTGGCTGCTTAGCAGTTTGGGTTTTCCGTTGGCATACAGTTTTAATAGGACACAGATTTCATCTGAGGCAGGCCAGTTAACCACATGCACTTTGTGTCTACCAACTGGGGTGGCACGGTGGCTCAGTGGGTAGCACTGTTGTCTCATAGCAAGAAGGTCCTGGGTTCGATCCCCAGGTGGGGTGGTCCGGGTCCTTTCTGTGTGGAGTTTGCACGTTCTCCCCGTGTCTGCATGGGTTTCCTCCCACAGTCCTAAGACATGCAAGTGAGGTGAACTGAAGATACAACATTGTCCATGACTGTGTTTGACATTAAACTTAAACTGATGAATCTTGTGAACCAGTAACTACCATTTCTGTCATGAATGTAGCCAGAGTGTGTAAAACATGACGTTAAACTTCTAATAAATAAATGAATAAATAAGTGTCTACCAACCCATGCTCTTGTAGCCCTTGCACAATGAGGCCTGGCCTTGTCTTGCTGAAATAACAATGTACTTTCAGGGAAAGACATACGTCTCTAAAAACCCAATATACGCTTCTCAGTGGAATCAATAGTACATGTACACACTTTCAGGTCACCCATGCTGTGCCATTTTGTATACTGCTATACTAAATACAGTTAACATTTTTCTAGTAATTTTCATATTTTTGTTTTTTGCTCCTATAGGGTTCATCAAACAAATGGCTCCGTGTTATACCACGCACAAAGTTTGGGGCTTACGCTCGTGGTGCCAAAGTGGTGGTCTATACAAAAAAACATGGTGTTCACACTCGTATCATCGATGGAGGTTCTGGATATCTGTGTGAGATGGAACCTGTAGCTCACTTTGGGCTTGGTATGTGCTGTATTTCTTCTTCAACTGCTTTTTAAATTGTAGCCAGTAATATACACTGATCAGCCATAACATTAAAACCACCTCCTTGTTTCTACACTAACTGTCCATATTATCAGCTCCACTTACCATATAGAAGCACTTTGTAGTTCTACAATTACTGACTGTAGTCCATCTGTTTCTCTGCATGCTTTGTTAGCCCCCTTTCATGCTGTTCTTCAGTGGCCAGGGCCCCCACAGGACCACCACAGAGCAGGTATTATTTAGGTGGTGGATCATTCTCAGCACTGCAGTGACACTGACATGGTGGTGGTGTGTTAGTGTGTGTTGTGCTGGTATGAGTGGATCAGACACAGCAATGCTGCTGGAGTTTTTAAATACCGTGTCCACTCACTGTCCACTCTATTAGACACTTTTACTTAGTTGGTCCACCTTGTAGATGTAAAGTCAGAGACGATCGCTCATCTATTGCTGCTGTTTGAGTTGGTCATCTTCTAGACCTTCATCAGTGGTCACAGGATGCTGCCCACGGGGCGCTGTTGGCTGGATATTTTTGGTTGGTGGACTATTCTCAGTCCAGCAGTGACAGTGAGGTGTTTAAAAACTCCAGCAGTGCTGCTGTGTCTGATCCATTCATACCAGCACAACACACACTAACACACCACCACCACGTCAGTGTCACTGCAGTGCTGAGAATGATCCACCACCCAAAGAATACCTACTTTGTGTTGGTCCTGTGAAGGTCCTGACCATTGAAGAACAGCAAGAAAGGGGGCTAACAAAGCATGCAGAAAAACAGATGGACTACACTCAGTAATTGTAGAACTACAAAGTGCTTCTATATGGTAAGTGGAGCTGATAAAATAGACAGTGAGTGTAGAAACAAGGAGGTGGTTTTAATGTTATGGCTGATCAATGTACTTATTAGTTGTTTTTTAGATACATTATGGCATTTTTTATTTGCTTAATAACAGTGTTTAGATGTGACTTAATGTATACACACAATCGTGAATATAATGGACACTTTTTTAATATCCTTACTTAGTGGAATGTCAGTGATAAGCTGGACACCTGTGTACAGGTGCAGAGCCGGTGGTTAGCATGAAATCGCTCTTTCTCTTTGTAGCTGGGATAAAGTTTCCTCTTTGTAGCTCAGTTACAGATGCTCTATGAAGCATGGCCTTCGCGATTCATCAAGGAACCATCATGCTGATTTGTAGAATCGCTAGGCAGCCAGTTGGAAGCACTAACCATGACCTAAATATGCTGTGAAAATCTAAATGTTCTCCATCAGTGGCAACGTCATTACCCTGATGACTTGTAAATATGAGAGGACATGTTCTTGGGAAGAGCCAGACTTGCTTCTGGAGTATGTATGTATGGTGTTGGGCTGAAACCCAATAAATTACATCAGGAGACAAGAAGGCTAGTTATTACATATAATGGTTCCTGGAATAGCTGTTGGGGTATTTGATTGGCTGCCAAGTTAAAGATTGCAGCTCCTACACTGACAAAAACTTGGGAGTCACTTTAGATGCAGTTATGTATTGGCTAAATTGTTTCTTTTACCTAAATAGTCAGATAATCACCCTCTTTATTTCAGTTTAGCAGCTTGGTTACACCCTGACCCCACATCCCATCCTTTCACATGTACTTGCACATCCAATTTACCACAATGCAAACAAAACAGATACATTTTTAATTATAAATTATGAAAGGTATCTAACTTTACATCAAGATCAATATATTTAACAAACATCTAAAAAACTAAGCTGGCTTTTGAATTTAATAATTTCTAGTTTTTAACTACAACAAAAAATTGTAGTTTTTGCTGCATATTTGTAATGCTAATTAATTTTAGAACATTAAAGGGAAACGGTTACTCTTGGCTCATTTTAAATAGAATATGCACTGATCAGCCATAACATTAAAACCACCTTCTTGTTTCAATACTTGCTGTCCATTTTATCAGCAACTTACCATATAGAAGCACTTTGTAGTTCTACAATTACTGACTGTAGTCCATCTACTTCTCTACATACTTTTTTAACCTGCTTTCTTGCTGTTCTTCAATGGTCAGGACCCCCACAGGACCACTACAGAGTAGATATTATTTGGGTGGTGGATCAGTCTTAGCACTGCAGTGACAATGACATGGTGGTGGTGTGTTAGTGTGTGTTGTGCTGGTATGAGTGATTAAGACACAGCAGCGCTGCTGGAGTTTTTAAATACTGTGTCCACTCACTGTCCACTCTATTAGACACTCCTACCTATTTGGTCCACCTTGTAGATGTAAAGTCAGAAACGATCGCTCATTTATTGCTGCTGTTTGAGTTCTTCGTCAGTGCTCAAAGGATGCTGCCCACGGGGTGCTGTTGGCTGGATATTTTTGGTTGGTGGACTATTCTCAGTCCAGCAATGACAGTGAGGTGTTTAAAAACTCCATCAGCACTGCTGTGTCTTATCCACTCATACCAGCACAACACACACTAACACACCACCACCATGTCAGTGTCACTGCAGTGCTGAGAATGATCCACAACCCAAATAATACCTGCTCTGTGGGGGTCCTGACCATTGAAGAACAGCATGAAATGGGGGCTAAGAAAGCATGCAGAGACACAGATGGACTACAGTCAGTAATTGTAGAACTACAAAGTGCTTCTATATGGTAGATGGAGCTGATAAAATGGACAATGAGTTTTAATGTTATGGCTGACTGTGTTATGTCAGATCTGAACCAGTGACATCACTGTGTCTGTGTAATGTAGGGGTAAAACAGGACTTCAGGACTTCAGGCATTAATTATAGTTTAAAAGGCAGTCCAATTTTAATCTGTCTTTAGCCTCCATCTCGAAATCTAGTTTTAATGTTTTAATAAGGTAAAGCCTCGCACTTGCAGGAAAGAAAATGAGGTGCAAAATGCTTGACCAAGGGAGAACAATACCACAAATAAAATAAAAAGCAGAATAAAAAGCCACAAACGAAAAGGGGATTATCGCATATAAAGTGGACCAAGTAACAAAACAAGGTAACAAATGAAAGACACAGAACCATGAATGATTGTCCTGCTTGGTCAGCATGGATGTCACCCATGTCTAATTTTTAATTGTGGAGTAAATAGCTTTATAGATCTCAGTCATGGCCACGCTTCTCTCAGGCATATGGTACACTTCCTTTGATGACATTGTTTCTATATCTGTTCTCCAACTACTTCCACTGTATTTGTAAAAAAAAGATTTAAGAACTATAATTCGCTTTAAACATCTATAGCCACTGCAGGTAAAAAAACAAACAAAAAAAAAACATTGTTTCATTTTCTGAAGGCCACCTGGAGAGTCAGACCAAATCCTGGCAAGAGCCCCCGCAGATCTGTTTACCTAAGAAATGTTGCTTTAATTAAAGACTGGCAAGGCACTCAAAGAATCTCTCCATGCTTGACTGAAAAGTGGAATGGAAGGAAATGGGAGCTGCATGCGGCTGATCAGTTTCCCCATACTTTCTCATGTCTTGTTCTTTGAAGTCCTTCATTCTTCCTTAGCTGTGTTTTGTTTCATTTGGATGATTTCTCCGGTGATTATCATGTACTGCCAAAATTACGGACATGTCATACCAACTGCTTAGCCAGCTAGCCAAAGTTGGTGGAACTGCCAGCAGTCTGGGTGGTGAACAGCGTAAATTGAATAGAGTAACACTGGCAGAATGTCAGGATTTTCCTTCATCAGCAGATGCCTAAAAGCACATTTGCAGTCAATTATTTGTCTTTTTTTAGATGGACTTTAAATCTTAAAGAAAATTATTCCAGTAGTTGAGCATCTCAGTAGAATAGTGGTTGTAATAATAATTAATCAGTTACACAAACTACATTTTGTGGCTTCAACCAGTTCTTAAGAGGTGGTGAGGGACCCCAAACTACACTCATAATAATTTGTCTTAATTATTTACAGCACATTTTCAAACATAAACCCTACTTTATAGTATACCTATGTAAAACACAGTTTAAATCAAAGATTGTACACTGTATTAGATTTCACTCACTCGCTTTCTTAACCGCTTATCCAATCAGGGTCGTGTTGGGGGGTGGGGGGATATGGCTGGAGCCTATCCCACCTTTTTTAATAGGTGCAAGGCACACAGTAACACCCTGGACAGGGCGCCAGTCCATCGCAGGGCAGGCACACACACACATACATACACCCATTCACCTATAAGGCAAATCAGTGTCTCCAATTAACCTGACTGCATGTTTTTTGGACTGTGGGAGGAAACCGTTGCTCCCGGAGGAAACCCACTCAGACTCTGGGAAAACATGCAAACTCCACAAAGAAAGGACCCGGACACCACCGAGCCACCGTGCCGCACGATGGCAGATATATATTTATAATATATATTTAATATAAATTATAAATATATACTGTATTATATTATATATATTACATTATGAAATATATATATAATATATTATAAATAATATATATATTTTTATTAATAATATATATATTTTTTTGAATGATTACAGGTTTATAAAAATATGACAAATATGACAGAATCTGCTTGATAAAAATAAAGCAACATATACAGCAACTTAGATTTTTAATTTTTGTGATGTAGGTCGTGGGTAGTACTGGCGCCTCACAGCAAGAAAGTCCTGGGTTCAGTTTCCAGGTGGAGAGGTCTATGTCCTTTTTGTGTAGAGTTTGCATGTTCTCCTCATGTCTGCGTGGGTTTCTTCTAGAAGCTTTGTTTTTTTCTCTGTGATGGACTGTCAATCTGTCCAGGGTGTTTCCTTCCATTTGCCTGGTAATCTGGACCCACCGCAATCCTGAATAGAATAAAGCAGTGGTAAAACAGACAGTGAATGAATGAATAATTGTCCAGTAGTTATTATGACACTGTCAACAGTAAAGCTTGCTTTACAGAACCGTCGCCTCACAGCAAGAAGGTCCTGGGTTTGATCCCCAGGTGGGGCGGTCCGGGTTCTTTCCGTGTGGAGTTTGCATGTTCTCCCTGTGTCTGCGTGAGTTTCCTCCGAGAGCTCCGGTTTCCTTCCACATTCCAAAGACATGCAAGTGAAGTGAATTAGAGATACAAAATTGTCCATGACTGTGTTTGATATAACCTTAATGCTGTTTGGAATGACCATTTCTAAGCCTGGTGCATGACTCTAGACAGTCTTAATTGTGTTTTTTGTTGAATATTTCCTCGTATCATAGTTTTCTTTTCTCACTTTGAGAAAGAGATCACATGGCCCTGTAAAGTACCTTGTAACATGTGCTGTCAGATTAACCCTGTTTGTTTGGGCAGAGAGAAATCATCAGCTGCAGTCAATCATAGTGACAAAATAATCATATTAATCAAATATAATAACCTAAGTTACTAGTTGTATATTTTGTCCCAGCAGATTTTTCATATTTTTTGAAGACCCACAATTAGGGATGTAAGGATGCACCACAAGACAGTTAAAAATCGGTGCACATGTGCCAAGATTCGAATCGGTTATTCATTTAAGATGAATCGATATTCACTTTAAACAGCAGAGGGCACTGGCACTAATCACCTCGCCTGGTTGACGGCACTTCAAAAGTTGCCAGACAGGAGGATTTTCCAGCCAAATTTAATTATGTGAATATACTTTCTTTATTTGTATGTCAGTTGAAAGGCATCCTCAGTCAGCGGTGAAGGGTCAAATCAGTATAAAGGACACATTCAGGGTAATTGGACACGACTAGATTAGGGGAGAAAATTGGGGGGAAAAGTGGGAAAAATTATTTTAAAAAAATTTGTAATAATTTGTCTTCAATTTCATTTTGTTTAAAAAAATCGGGAAAAAATCATATCGTAGTACGTATTGAAGTGAAATACATATTGAAATGAAACAACATTCCTCCAGGACCAGGGTGCAACACAGAACAAGATAATAGCAAGATAATACAGTATACACAGTACAGATAAAAACAAATACAATAAATACAAAAAAGGCCTATAATAAATACACAGTAGTTAATAAAATTAGTTCCTAAAACCAGATTTATCATAACAAAATCCAGTTTGTCCAACTACAAATGAGTTATCTTAAGTCTGACATGGGACTCAAACTCAGCTTTAGTTTACTAATCTAATATTACAATGTTGTTATAATTTTTTAAAAAAGTAAAAGGCTGTTATAATACACTATTTACCTTTAATATAATATAATTTACACCACCTCATTTGAACTTATAAACCATCTTGACTGATTCTCTAAAAAGAACAATTTTAAACCACTGTTTGTTTTTGAATTCCACATGACTACCGTGGAACATTACCTGCTATGCCACTGGCTCTCGGTTCCATAAACCTCTCTTACATGCTGTTAGTCATGAGTGACAGGTACTCAATTGTGTCAGGGCAGTTCATGCATTACTGCATACAGTGCTAAGCACAGCTACAGCCAAGCAGATTCTTGTGCATTTCTTAAGAGCCGACAGCACCAATGCCAAACCTCAGCCTGTTTCAACCTGGCTTTTGCCAAAGAGCTTCTTGGGAGGCCTTTTTTCCATTGAGACCTGTGCTTAAAGAGAAGAAATCATTCATTGTGTCTCCAATTCCTAAGTGGAAGTTACTGTACAAAGGCAGACTGTTTGTCCTGATATTTTTTTTCCTGCAATGTTTTTCTCCAGGAAAAGATGTGGCCACTAATTTGGAGGTGTACTGGCCAGATGGACACTCTGTGGCCAAGCCATTGGAGCTTACAGACCTCAACACGGTTATGGAGATCGCTTACCCACTGCCTGAAGAGGAGGTGACCCCATCACCAGAGATTGAGGTGTGGGAGAATTATACTATACTATTTCAGCAAAGTAAAGTGATTGATTTATTGATTATTGTTTACTTTTTTAATTCCAAAAGGAAGATGGCAGTATTGCAACAGCAATTCACATATAATCACAAACTCATTCATACAGTGCAAAAATAGACTTGGGAGCAGCACGGTGGCTCAGTGGGTAGCACTGTCACCTCACAGCAAGAAGGTCCTGGGTTTGATCCCCAGGTGGGGCAGTCCGAGTCCTTTCTGTATGGAGTTTGCATGTTCTCCCCATGTCTGCGTGGGTTTCCTCTGGGAGCTCCGGTTTCCTCCCACAGTCCAAAAACATGCAAGACCCTTAACCCTCAATTGCTCATCGTGTTCCGCTCATTGTGTAAGTCGCTTTGGATAAAAGCGTCTGCTAAATGCTGAAAATGTAAAATGAAAATGTAAATGCAAGTGAGGTGAATTGGAGACAATAAATTGTCCATGACTGTGTTTGACATTAAAACTTGTGAACTGATGAATCTTGTGTAACGAGTAACTACCGTTTCTGTCATGAATGTAACCAAAGTGTGTAAAACATGACATTAAAACACTAATAAATAAAAAATAAAAAAATAGACCTGAGGTGGTTTATATCCAATAATAAAATAATAATAATAATAATAATAATAATAACAACAACAACAACAACAAAACAACAACAGCAATAATAATAATAATAATAATAACAATAATAATAATAATGGGAATAATAATAATGATAATAATAATGATAATAATAATAATAATAATAACAATAATAATGAGAATAATAATAAAAATAATAACAATAATGATAACAATGATAATAATAATAATGATAATAATTATAACAATAATAATAATGAGAATAATAATAACAATAACAATAATTATAAGAATAATAATGATAAGAAGAAGAAGTATAATAAGAATAAGAAGATGAAGAAGAAGAAAAGAATGATAATAATAATAATAACAATAATAATTATAATAAGAATGATAATAATAATTATAATAATAATAATAATAATTATTATTATTATAATTATAATTATAATAAGAATAAAATAAAATGTTTAAAATGTTTAATCAATTTATTTAATGACATGACCAGTAACTAATAATCTTATTCTTCTACAGTGTGGACATGGATTGGTTTTAAATGAAAATGGCAGATGCATTGGTAAGTTTAATCATCTTTTAAATCCCTTGTTGTGTGACTTTGTTTCTCTGTATAATGTGTTGTCACTTGTGGCCACCTGGCTGCAGAAAATCGTAGATCTCCTGTCCCCCATGTACAGTACAATCCTTCTTTTATTACAATTCCCAGATCAGGATGAGTGTACACAGTTTCCCTCTGTGTGTCCTCGTGAGCGTCCTGTCTGTACCAACACTTATGGGAGCTTCAAGTGCCGTGCAAAGAAGTGCAACCAGGGATTTGAGTCCAACGGTCGAGGCACAGCATGTGTGGGTGAGTATAATATGGCAAACTATATAAACTTTCTTAACAGAAAAAAACAAGCCTGAAAACTGTGAATTTACTTTTAGTCTTTAAAAACTGTATTTAATTTTAGACTCAAAGCGATGGAACATTATTGCCAGAATATAACTGCCCACAGCTTTCTTACACACTGATTATTCCTGTTTCTGCTCTGCAAGCTAAAACTTGTCTGTGCTTTCTTTGTCCAGCCTCACTTTTCTAAGCTTCACTGAGAACATGGCCACAAATACGCAATATGCTGGGAAATCATTATAGCCTATTTAATCCCAGTTGATGATGGACTGTAAAAAACCCAGATACGCATATACGTATATGCAGTATTATTACTACATACACCGACCAGGCATAATATTATGACCACTGACAGGTGAAGTGAATAACAGATTATCTCTTCATCACGGCACCTGTTAGTGGGTGGGATATATTAGGCAGCAAGTGAACATTTTATCCTCAAAGTTTATGTGTTAGCAGGTAAAATGGGCGAGCGTAAGGATTTAAGCGAGTTTGACAAGGGCCAAATTGTGATGGCTAGACGACTGGGTCAGAGCCTTTCCAAAACTGCAGCTCTTGTGCAGTGGTCAGTATCTATCAAACTGGTCCAAGGAAGGAACAGTGGTAAACCGGCAACAGGGTCATGGGCAGCCAAGGCTCATTGATGCATGTGGGGAGCAAAGACAAGACAAGCTACTGTAGCTCAAATTGCTGAAGAAGTTAATGCTTGTTCTGATAGAAAGGTGTCAGAATACACAGTGCATCACAGTTTGTTGCGTATGGTGCTGCATAGCTGCAGACCAGGGTGCCCATGCTGACCCTTTCCACCGCCAACAATGGGCATGTGAGCATCAGAACTGGACCATGAAGCAATGGAAGAAGGTGGCCTGGTCTGATGAATCAAATTTTTTCTACATCACGTGGATGGCCGGGTGCGTGTGCGTCGCTTACCTGGCGAACACAAGGCACCAGGATGTACTATGGGAAGAAGGCAAGCCGGCAGAGGCAGTGTGATGCTTTGAGCAATGTTCTGCTGGGAAACCTTGGGTTCTGCCATCCATGTGGATGTTACTTTGACACGTACGACGTACGACGGCTGTGGCTTCTTTCAGCAGGATAAGGCAACCTGCCACAAAGCAAAAATGGTTCAGGAATGGTTTGAGGAGCACAACGACAAGTTTGAGGTGTTGACTTGGCCTCCAAATTCCCCAGATCTTAATCCAATCGAGCATCTGTGGGATGTGCTGGACAAACAAGTCCGATCCATGGAGGCCCCACCTCGCAACTTACGTACAGTGTATCACAAAAGTGAGTACACCCCTCACATTTCTGCAAATATTTCATTGTATCTTTTCATGGGACAACACTATAGACATGAAACTTGGATATAACTTAGAGTAGTCAGTGTACAGCTTGTATAGCAGTGTAGATTTACTGTCTTCTGAAAATAACTCAACACACAGCCATTAATGTCTAAATAGCTGGCAACATAAGTGAGTACACCCCACAGAGAACATGTCCAAATTGTGCCCAAATGTGTCGTTGTCCCTCCCTGGTGTCATGTGTCAAGGTCCCAGGTGTAAATGGGGAGCAGGGCTGTTAAATTTGGTGTTTTGGGTACAATTCTCTCATACTGGCCACTGGATATTCAACATGGCATCTCATGGCAAAGAACTCTCTGAGGATGTGAGAAATAGAATTGTTGCTCTCCACAAAGATGGCCTGGGCTATAAGAAGATTGCTAACACCCTGAAACTGAGCTACAGCATGGTGGCCAAGGTCATACAGCGGTTTTCCAGGACAGGTTCCACTCGGAACAGGCTTCGCCAGGGTCGACCAAAGAAGTTGAGTCCACGTGTTCGGCGTCATATCCAGAGGTTGGCTTTAAAAAATAGACACATGAGTGCTGCCAGCATTGCTGCAGAGGTTGAAGACGTGGGAGGTCAGCCTGTCAGTGCTCAGACCATACGCCGCACACTGCATCAACTCGGTCTGCATGGTCGTCATCCCAGAAGGAAGCTGACGCACAAGAAAGCCCGCAAACAGTTTGCTGAAGACAAGCAGTCCAAGAACATGGATTACTGGAATGCCCTGTGGTCTGACGAGACCAAGATAAACTTGTTTGGCTCAGATGGTGTCCAGCATGTGTGGCGGCGCCCTGGTGAGAAGTACCAAGACAACTGTATCTTGCCTACAGTCAAGCATGGTGGTGGTAGCATCATGGTCTTGGGCTGCATGAGTGTTGCTGGCACTGGGGAGCTGCAGTTCATTGAGGGAAACATGAATTCCAACATGTACTGTGACATTCTGAAACAGAGCATGATCCCCTCCCTTCGAAAACTGGGCCTCATGGCAGTTTTCCAACAGGATAACGACCCCAAACACAACCTCCAAGATGACAACTGCCTTGCTGAGGAAGCTGAAGGTAAAGGTGATGGACTAAACCCAATTGAGCACCTGTGGCGCATCCTCAAGTGGAAGGTGGAGGAGTTCAAGGTGTCTAACATCCACCAGCTCCGTGATGTCATCATGGAGGAGTGGAAGAGGATTCCAGTAGCAACCTGTGCAGCTCTGGTGAATTCCATGCCCAGGAGGGTTAAGGCAGTGCTGGATAATAATGGTGGTCACACAAAATATTGACACTTTGGGCACAATTTGGACATGTTCACTGTGGGGTGTACTCACTTATGTTGCCAGCCATTTAGACATTAATGGCTGTGTGTTGAGTTATTTTCAGAAGACAGTAAATCTACACTGCTATACAAGTTGTACACTGACTACTCTAAGTTATATCCAAGTTTCATGTCTATAGTGTTGTCCCATGAAAAGATATAATGAAATATTTGCAGAAATGTGAGGGGTGTACTCACTTTTGTGATACACTGTATATGAGTTAAAGGATCTGCTGCTAACATCTTGTTGCCAGATACCACAGCACACCTTCAGGGGTCTAGTGGAGTCCATGCCTCGACGGGTCAGGGCTGTTTTGGCAGCAAAAGGGGGACAAACACAAAATTAGAAAGGTGGTCATAATGTTATGCCTAATTGGTGTATATATGTGTGTATAAATATGTACACTTATTTCTATCTTTTTTGTGCTTTCTGCCTGCAGCTCAAGTTGCATATTTTGAGGGAAATAGATCTTCTGCCTTCAGACTTTGGCCTTCTCACTTCTGCTCACTTTCTCTAACTCTGCTTGTCCTACTCACTGCCTGACACACTGTTCGCTCTCTTCTTTCATGTGACAATTTTACCTTCTCACCTGTGCACTGACAGTCCCAAGACGTATGAGTCAACTGTGTAATGAACTCTCTATGGACTCCCAACTGTCTTCTAATTATTACTATTGCAACTCCATTCCATTTCAGATACAGTCGATGTAAAGTAGACACGGTGCATGCCCAGAGGAAGCTACAGGAGGTTTGAAAAAAAAAAACTTCATATTTTTTAAAGTAAAAAGCAAAAGCCAAAATGACTACAAGAAGCTTAAGCATTAAAATATATGTAATAAATTGCTGTATCATTTAATATATAGTCTATAATGCACTAATTTGATGTTTTTTTATTATTGTTTTTTTTTTTTTTATTTGGTTGTGGTGATAAGATATTATATGGACATATGTTTAAGAAGAGAGCTTTGGGTAAATGCTGCTTGCAATTTATTAAAATAATAAAACACAAACAATCAAGTGCTGGTGTTTATACTAGTAAAATTATGTGCACATCTGTGGTGTCATTTGTATTAAATTTTAGCATTTTGTTTCACACATACACTAAGCGAGCACTTTACTAGGTCTGCCTATCAGTTAAGTGCATTATTTGATTACTTTATAAGCTAAACCTACCGTGGAGATTAACTTTGTGGGAATGCTATTACTAACTGTAGATCATTTGTTGCTCTGTGCAAATTTCTTCCCAATTTTCTCCTGTAATCTAGTCGTATCCAATGACCCTGACTGCGTTACGCTTCACCTCTACTGATACAACCCTCCACTTCTGGCTGAGGAGCTTCGCAACTGACACACGCCCCCTCCGACACGTGTGCAGTACCGACTGCATCTTTTCACCTGCACGAGTTCATATGCGGAACGGGCTTGTGCACGGAGAGCCACACCCTGATCAGCATTATTTTCTCAATCAGCCAGCAGAGGTCATAATTGCACCAGTTATGAGGAACCCTGTGAACAACAGCCAATCCTTGTTCATGTAGCCACCCAGCCCAGTCAGATGGCAGAGCTGAGATTTGATACGATGTATTCGAAATCCCAGCTCTGATGTGCTAGCGTATTTTTACCGCTGCGCCACCTGAGTGGTCATTTAACTACAATTTTTTATCAAAAGGAAACCACATAGAACCTCTACTGACTAGACATTATTTGGTCGTGGAAAGATTCTCAGCACTGCAAAGACACTTACATGGTACTATGTGTTGCTCAGATATACACCGATCAGCCATAACATTAAAACCACCTCCTTGTTTCTACACTCACTGTCCATTTTATTAGCTCCACTTACCATATAGGAGCACTTTGTAGTTCTACAATTACTGACTGTAGTCCATCAGTTTCTCTGCATGCTTTGTTAGCCCCCTTTCATGCTGTTCTTCAATAGTCAGGACTCTCCCAGGACCACCACAAAGTAGGTATTATTTGGGTAGTAGATCATTCTTAGCACTGCAGTGACACTGACATGGTGGTGGTGTGTTAGTGTGTGTTGTGTAGTACATAGTAGTATGTGTATCAGGTGCATTTTTTACTGGTTAAACTAACTGGCCTCTTTATTAAGAACACATAACATAAAGAGAATGCTCTTATTATAGGTCTGGCGGGTATTTGGAGGTGTGTATTTGGCAGACAGACAGAATTAAAAACCTCATCTGATTACTGTTTTTCCACTGTTTTTTTATTATGTGAGATGAATAATAGTTAATCAGGGCCTCATTACATAAAATAAGTGTTTGGATGATGATTACTTTGCACACTTATTACCAAAGTTGTAATCAATCACAGTGTTAGATTCTATTCATGTTCATTTAGCTTGAGTCATTTAGTGGGTCCAAATAAAGCAAAGTACAAACATTTCTCCACATTTCTGTTAAATAATAAAGCCATACACTGCAAGCAAGACTGTTACATGCATTTACTAATTTAAAAGCTGTTTGTTACCACTATTTAAATTAATGAATTAGTTTTTTTTATTTCATTTTATTTCCAATCGTATCCAATTACCCGATTGCATTTTGCTTTCTCTCACTGCTGCTGACTTCTGTTTCTGATCGAGGAGAGCTGTGAATAACACATGCCCCCTCCGACACGAGGCAAGTTCATATGGGGCTCAGCTTTGCAGAGATTCATGCACTGATCACAGTATATATATGCTGTGCAGGCGCCATCGATCAGCCAGCAGAGGTCGTAATTGTATCAGTTATGAGGAATCCCCTCTGTCAATCTGCTGACTCCCTGACCTAGGAGAGCCGTGACTAACACATGCCTCTTCTGACACGTGTGCAGAACCGACTGCTTCTTTTCACCTGCATGAGGCAAGTTCATATGGGGCTCAGTTTTGCATATGGAGAATCATCCACTGATCTCCATTATCGCTCATCTCTGTGCTGGCGCCATCAGTTAGCCAGCAGAGGTCGTAATTGCATCAGTTATGAAGAATGCCCTCTGTCAATCTGCTGACTCCCTGACTGAGGAGAGCTGTGACTTACACATGCCCCCTCCGACATGTGTGCAATACCGACTGCTTCTTTTCACCTGCATGAGGCAAGTTCATATGGGGCTCAGTTTTGCAGAGATTCATGCACTGATCACAGTATATATATGCTGTGCAGGCGCCATCGATCAGCCAGCAGAGGTCGTAATTGTATCAGTTATGAAGAATCCCCTCTGTCAATCTGCTGACTCCCTGACCTAGGAGAGCCGTGACTAACACATTCCCCTCCGACACGTACCTGCAAGAGGCAAGTTCATATGGGGCTCAGTTTTGTGTACAGAGAGTCACGCACTGATCTCCTTTATAGCTTGTCTCTGTGCTGGTGTCATTGATCAGCCAGCAGAGGTCGTAATTGCATCAGTTATCCAACCCAACAGACAAGCCAATCATTGTTCATGTAGAGCAGGGCAGAGATTTGAACTCACAAGTTTGAGATGTCAGCTCAGGGGTGCTAGTTCGTTTTACCGCTGTGCCACCTGAGTGCCCTGAATTTTTAATGATTATAAGAAATGACCTGTTTCTCTACTGAAGTCTATGGAACTTACAGTGAGAATTATGACTTTGGACAGCTTTAGCCTGGTACCTCTACACAACAGTGGTGGCTGCTGGTCTTTCAAAGAGGGGAAGCTCATTGTCGGCTTACATCATAAAATTTGTCAATTTATTAGTACATAAATTCTGCCCTCCGTTCCTTTTCAAGAAAATGGCCTGAACTCGAACAAGGAAATGTTGAAATTATGTTAAACTGAAACAAATACTATGAGTGTGTTTCATTTACACAATGAACAATGGAAATGGTCAAGTAATTTCACCAAGCAAATATCAAGAAATGGGTTGCAGTTTGTCTTTCGACTTCACTCACAAAATCTGCGATGGGACTGAAGCTCCCAGTGATTAAGTGACGGTGTAGATCTCAAAATAGCTGTCAATCAAAACGAGATTCAGCCTTTCGACTGATCCTCCAATCATCTTGCAGAAGCTCCGCGTCCAGACCCGCCCACAGCTCCATTCACCCCCAGAGACGCTCAGCATCCGGGGGCGGGACAAAATCGTGTTATTTATCCAATGACTGGTGAGTTTCAAAGCAATGAAAAAAAACGTTCCATGCAGTCCTGTTGAAGTGAATAGACGCTCAGCTTCTACGGGCAAATGCATTGACGCTACGGGTATATGAGAAGTTAACAAAATCGAGTCAGTCGATTTGTGATAAGTAGCTGATTCTGAAGGAACTCGTCTTCGAGATGAACGTGTTCTAACGCATTTGTAGTCAATGAAATGTTAACACAACTGTACATATTTGACCATTTAATTTTTGACATTTTAGGGGAAGTTGAGCTTCCCTTGCAGTCTTAGAGAAATCGCCACTGCTACACAAGTACTTTAATTTATGCGCAAAAAGTAAACGTTACCGGTTTCTTGTATTATGAGTATTGGGTTTTACATCAAGCATTTGGATTTACCAGAATATCCAGTCCAATGAGATCGGGTTAGAGTTTTCTGTAAACAGATTTTATTGTTATGAAAATGTTATGAATTTTGTAAACAAAGAAACAAAAGAAGACGTTGTTGGGTTTCTAACAATGTTGGTCTACATTCCAGATCTTGCCATGTAGACAGAGTAGCATGGTAAAGAATGAAAGGGGTGTGGGAAGAGATTAGATCTCAGTGAGAAAAGCCAGCCAGACTTAACCAGGCCCTGATGTGAGGTCGCTGTCTGTTTGTTGTCTTTGAATGCCACATTAGATTCCAAAGGCTGGGTCAGGCCCTTTGAATGGTTGGTAGGTTGAAAGGCCAAGAAATATGAAATGCTGCAATGAGCCATAAGCTATGTCTCTCACAGTTCAGAGCGAGCGGAACACAGAGCTCATACCACTGAAATACCAGTTTATTTAGGTGTTTTCCTCTGGCCAGTGCTGGGCATTTAGCCAGCAAATCAAAAGGGGGACAAAAAATTGTAAATTGCTATAAAACCATGTTTACCTCTGTGTTACACTATCTTTCATATTAATCACCATTTTAGACCATTTGGTAACTAACTAACTTTTCGGCATTTAGCAGACACTTTTATCCAAAGCGACTTACAGTACTGTGACAATATACTGTCTAAGCACTAGAGGGTTAAGGGCCTTGCTCAAGGGCCCAACAGTGACAACCTGGCAGTGGTGGGGCTTGAACCAGTAACCTTTCGATTACTAGTCCATAACCTTAACCACTAGGCTACAACTGCCCTAAAAATATCAGGATCCATTTGTTTAAATTTTTTCTGCATTTAGCAAATGCTTTTGTCCAAAGCGACTTACAGTACTGTGACATTATATTGTCTAAGCATAATTTTAATTATTAGTCCAGTACCTTAGCCATTAGGCTAAAACTGCCTTTCAATTTTGCTAGATAATTTTTTGCCCACTATTGCTTAAACATGACTGGGGTGGCACGGTGGCTCAGTGGGTAGCACTGTCGCCTCACAGCAAGAAGGTTCTGTGTGGAGTTTGCATGTTTTCCTCATGTCTGTGTGGGTTTCCTCCGGGAGCTCCGCTTTCCTCCCACAGTCCAAAGACGTGCAAGTGAGGTGAATTGGAGATACAATATTGTCCATGGCTGTGTTTGACATTAAACTTGTGAACTGATGAATCTTGTGTAATGAGTAACTACCGTTTCTGTCATGAATGTTACCAAAGTGTAAAACATGACGTCAAAATCCTAATAAATAAATAATAAATAAAACATGACTTTAGCTGCTAAACGGTCCATGAGTGCCACTGTCTGACTATCTTATTTATGATGTGCCACACATTTTTAATAAGAGACTCTACTACTAAATTCTACTAAAATTCCAATATATGCCTTTTTGTCAGTGGTACCTACACACATATGCAAGTCACCCATGCCGTAGGTCAGGGGTCCTCAAACGTTTTAACCAGAGCCGTAGATAGAGAGAGTTGCGACACTCCTTGATCTCGCCGCTACGCGGTCACGTGGTTCATGTAACCCTCAATAGTTCCAAACAAACCCGGCGCTGTCATGTTCTCAAATGGGACAGGCAGCAGTAAATGAAATATTAAACGGCAAATAATAAACATTTGTACAATTTCTGGGTATTTTCAACTGCGTTTACATTTACTGCATCTGCTTTAATGTCAATTTGGTATATAAAGTGGAAGATTGATGTTTATAATGACTTGTTAATAGGTCGTTCTTGTTAACACACAGTACATTATATTAGCATACATTACATAATGCGATATCCTTAAGTAGTAGAGACAATATACAGTATAGACATTAAAGTTTTTTATGTTTTGTTTTTTGCATAAACTAATCTCCCTTCACTTTCCTGAGGATTCATAATAATAATCATTTTTGCTAAACACTAAGTCATGTGCTGGATTCATAAGGTTTACCTGCACTGAATGAACAGATTGATAAACACATTACCGTACCAAAAACATTATAGTGCAGGTACATGAAAAAGCATTCATTCATCTCTTATTTCATGAGTGATTAATAATTGATTCCTACATGTAATACATTAATGAATTCATTATGAATATGCACTAGTTCATTTTGTCTAATGTAAGTGGTGGACAAGGTAGACAAACCATGTAGTTGAGTTAAAGTAGAGATATCCAAGGTAACATATTACTCCAGTAAAAGTAGTAGTAAAAGTAAAAATACTCTTTACCTCCACTAAAGTACTAAACTAAATTTACCTTCAAATGTACTTAAGTATGAAAGTAAAAGTATAATGATTTATTGTGGTTCTAATGTTTTATGATCATTTCTGTAACAAGACTCTTGATTAATCAACTCATTTTAGGTGAAAAGACTCGTGTGTCATTAATTAAGCTTAACTGACTAAGCTAAATTGGGTTATACCTATTAATTAAGATAAACATGTAACATTTAGTGCTGAGCAAATGCTAAACAATAACAGTATTAAGTATATTAATGACATTAAATTCATAATTTTTTTAAAACAAAGCAACATACAGCTAAAAATGTTTGATAAGTAGTGGAAATGAATGGGGCTCTATGGGTTGTTTGGAACTATACAGAGCTCCACAACCCGGAAGCTGGGCAGAAAAAATGTCCCGCCCCCTTTCCAACGGTTCCCTATGGGAGTGTCGCCACTCTGTTCTCTCTACCGCTCTGGTTTTAACCAAAGGGCCAGATCACTGTTCTTCAGTCTTTTGGGGGGCCGGACCGCAGGTGAAAAAGTAAACATTCAAAAAAAACTATTTACTATGTATACTGGATGTACTGTCTGTGCTACGTATTATTGTAGTGCATAGTGATAATGCAGATATTTACATTTACAGCATTTAGCAGACGCTTTTATCCAAAGCGACTTACACAGTGAGCGGAACACGATGAGCAATTGAGGGTTAAGGGCCTTGCTCAGGGACCCAACAGTGGCAACTTGGTGGTGGCGGGGCTTGAACCGGCAACCTTCTGTTTACTAGTCCAGTACCTTAACCACTGATGATAGATATGTTATTTATTTTTAATCATTTCCATTATCCTACCTCATACAGTGTTTCTCCAAAAATCAGTGTGAACTGTGAGTCTACTTTTGTCTGACGAGACAGTCAACGTCAGGTTCCATGTTTGTTACTGCCAGTCTTAATAGGTGATGCAAGTGTTGATCAGTGAGTCTGGATCTGGTTGGAGATTGGTTGGTTGGTGTTTTAACCTTGAAAAAGTCTGCTCACGGACATAGGTGTTCCAGAATGGTTGTCATTTTGAGTGCATGTTTTTTGAGCTTAAGATAGCTCTCAATGGAAAGAGAAGCATGGAAATCAATTAAAGTTTTGCTTTTGGACAGCATATACGCGTTGATCTCAGGAAGCAGATCAATAAAAAGTTTCAAAACTCGCCCCCGACTCAGCCAGTGGATCTCAGTATGGTAAAGCACATCTTTATAAGCAGCATTCAGCTCAGACAATAATTCCTGAAACTACCTGTGGTTAAAATCATTAGCTTTAATGAAATTAACACGACACGACGACTTTCATAACAGAATTCCACTTAACTGATTTGCAACACAGTGCTTGTGCCTGGATCAGGCAATGTATGGCGATCGCAAGAGAGTGGCCGCGGTCACTCATTTCTCTATAGATGCACGCAATCACTCTTTTTGCAGAACCCACCATGCCTGGAGTGCTATCGGTTGTTATCAGATGCTTTGTAGTTCAGCAAGCTCCTCTATGACTTCGAATTAAGTAGTAACTAAGTATCAACGCATAACCGCCGTACAATCTACGGAGACTCTGGGTGGCCAATTTTTGTTTTCACTGTTATTTTTTTCCGCTATAATTGATTGATTGATTGATTGATTGAGTACTTTATTAATGTGTACTTTATAATACTTTGTAAAGTACTTTGTACTTTATAATGTACTTTATAATGTGGCCATGACAACATGCATTGCATCCGTAGTTAAAGGGGCCGGTCAAATAAAACCCCTGCTGTAGGTTCAAAACCCCTTTTTCCAGAAAATAGACTTATTGTGATCTGAATTTTAACTGTGCTAATAATTCAGTATTTCAGTAATTTAAAGTTATTATTGATACTCTGCTATTTGCATATAGAAATATGTAGTCAAAGTTACATGACTAATTAAGAACCCTACCAAAACAAGGCAGCTGTATTTTAACATGAGAAAAGAAACATGCTCATGCATGTATAAAAAGAGCCGTTCTTTCTTTACAACAGTCTCACTGTTGTGTAAAGGACAGTAAAAACTTTGGAAGATCTTGTCAGATGTCTGAGGGTCTAGTAGTGACCTTTCCATACAGGTGTGCTTTTCTTAGAAGACGTTCTCAAGTCTGTTTCTATAAGGATACACATCCTCAGGAGCCTGAGAACCTGGCCCAGGCTTATCTCCACATGCTTTATGAAAGGGCTCTGACTGATGTGCTGCTTCACATTTTCACTTTCCTTCAGTTGGACAACATCAAGGACAAGAGAGCTCGCACTTCAATATATTTATATATTTATCAATATACAGTATTTATAAATATTTGTATACAAGTTTTCATACCATGGTACAGAATATCTGACTGTCAAAATAGGGACCATACATTTTCCTTTAATAATAAATATTTCATTTTTGCTCAAGCCAACTGCACTTAATGTCATAAGGAAAATGATATTGCATATTTGTTTGCTTAAGCTGAGTAAGAATAAATGCTTTAATAAGTT